>NC_082664.1:41239696-41542727 GCF_025265405.1 Mesoplodon densirostris
GGAGCTGATCTCCCTTCCACATCCATTCTTTTTTTTTTTTTCCAAAATAAAAATTTCCTTTATTTTAAAAAAAGGAACATCAAGTGATTTTGTCATGTGTGTGTGTATATCCTAAATCTATCTTCTGACATAAGAAACACCAGGTTCCATTTTAATGGGAAGAATTTTAGGCTCAGAAACATTAAACAAGTTCTGTTATCACACAGGAAATGATGAAGGCAGGATTGAGCACAATTATCTCTGAATATCTAAGTTGTCCCTGATGTTAAAGGATCCTCCATGCAGGAAGCTTGATGGAGAGAGTAGAGAGAAAGGTTAACAGGTCCCAAGTCACCTGGAAAGTGAGCACTCCCCTGTCCCTTGGACTGTCTATAATCCTGGGTCCCATCCAAGCATCCAGCACAAGGCAGAAAGGGATGAGGGTCACAGTCATTTATTTTCACGTCATTTATTTTCACATTTTTTTCCCTCATTACATTGGGCTAGGAAAAAAGAAGTCATGAGTGTATAGAATTGTGTTAGTCCATTGTCTGTCCTTCGAATCAAACTGGGATTCAGGTTCCAGCTGTAAGTTCTCAATCTGACTCAGTGTCAGAGAGAGTTGACCACTGTTGCTGGGGGCCAGAGTGTAGGGAGAGAAATGCAGGAAACAGGCATGGACTTGACTGTGGAAGGTTCATGTTCCAGGGCTCCCATCTGGGTATCTGAGGATCCTCTATGTAGGTTATATGTGGGGGAGCCCACAGCAGCTCCTCAAAGCAATCAGGGATGGCACACGCAGGGGGCTGGTACTCAGGTGGTGGAACATCAGCCACTTCTGAGAAGTCCTTGTTCTCCCCTCTGTGTTCTAGGATCCTGTGAAGGGCCTCTCCATAAGGACATGACAAGGGTTCACTCCTTGGTCTCTGGTTGGCTTCATGAATGGTCCAATATAAGTCCTGCATGTTTATTAGCATCTGGAGACATTTTCTCCTGCTCTTATTTATGCCCCTTTGCTTGAGATGCCTGGCAATTATCCTTGATGCTATGTGATAATTCTTCTTTAACTCTTCACCTTCAAGGAGTTCCCATTCTTGTAGGAAACTCCTAATCTCATTGTTGCTCCAAGGTTTAACACACTGGTCTGAGGGCAGTTCTTCTCCCTGGGTTTCTTTTACCTTCTCTACTTCCTGGAGGTGTCTAGTAACTTCAGCCTGAAATGTCACTTTCTCCATTTTTATTCGGAGTTTTCTCTGCAGCCTCAGGGCCTAATCCAGGAGCTGAAGAGAGCTGGCACTTACTCTGCTTTGCTGGAATTCAGGAGATTAGGTGGTCTCCTGAAATGTGTCTGCTCCTCTCTGTTTCTGGCAGTCTCTTCCACATCCATTCTTGATCAAAGTGCTCAGCAAACTAAGAACAGAAGGCAATTGCCTCAACCTGACAAAGGGCAATTACAAAAAAATCTACAGGTAACACCAGACTTAATGATAAAAGACTAGATGTTGCCCCTAAGACTGAGAGCAATGCCTTTCTCTTCAACAGTATAATCTTTAGTTACATTGTTGCCTAAGTATTTCACATTTTTATGCCAGTGTACATAGTATTGTTTCTTAATTGTAAATAGCACTGTGTTTTAAGTTAATTGCTAGAATATAGAAAAAGATTGTGGAGTGGGTTTTTTTTTGTATATTTTACCCTGCAACCTGTGAAACTGCTAGCCTCACTTAATAGTTCTAGTAACTTTAATGTAGATTACAATTGACAGCTCAGGGCATATAGATCTTCTAGGTATTGAGTACAGGGGTAACCCTCAAATGAAGATGAACTGGCAAAATTCTCACCAACCACATGAGGAAATGAATCACCATGAGAATAAAAACTGCAAATAAAGAGAGTTTTACTTCTTCCTTTTCAATCTGTATGTCTTGTCTTTTTCTCCCCATACTGCAATATACAATATAACAAGAAAATCCAGGAGAACTTATTCATAGAAATTGACACACTGATTCTAAAATTTATATGGAAATACAAATGACTTCAATTACCCCAAACCCAAAGCGTTAAAAAAAAAAAAAAGGAGAACAAAGTGGAAGGACTTACACTACCTGACACAACACTTATTTTTCTTTTTTGTATAACACATAATATACAGCATACTGTATATAATATACAATTACTATCTGGTGTAAAGACAGACATATAGACCAATGAAAGAGAACAGACACTCCAGAAATAATCCCACACATATATGGTGAATTAATTTCCAATAAAAGTGTCAAAGCAATTCAATGGGGAAAGGATAATCTTTTTCAACAAGTGGTGCTAAAACAATTAGATGTCCATGCGCAAAAAACAAAACGAACCTCGATCCTTTGTTAAAAACATGAACAAAAATATAAAATGGATCATTAGACCTAAATGTAATATCTAAAACTATAAAACTTCTAGAAAAAAAAACATTGGAAAAATTACTTGCAGCTTTGGTGTAGGCAAAGATTTAAGTAGAATACAGTAAGCACAAAGCATAAAATTTGTTTAAAGGAAAATTAGATTTCATCAAAATTTAAAACTTTCTCTTCAAAATACACTGTTAGGAAAATGAAAAGGCAAGCGACAGACTACAAGAAAATATTTGTAAAACATATCTGACAACGAACTTGTGTTGATTCCATCTACCTGAAATTTTAGAAAAGGCAAAACTATAGAGAGGGAAAACAAATCACAGTTGCCAGGGTCTCCAGAGGGGCACAAGCAAAATCTGGGGGTGAGGAAAATGTTCTATATTACGAATGTGATGGCGGTTACAAAATTGTGTACAGTTTTCAAAACTTACAGAGTGGTGCACCTAAAACTGGTGAGTTTTATTTCATGTAAATTGTATGTCAATAAAGCTATAAGAATATAGCAATAACGTATAATCGAATATCATTAAACAGAAAGTAAAAAGCACCTGTGATTCAGCCATCCAGACACCTCCATGGTTAAGACTTCTGTGCACTAAAATGTTTATATTTTTACCATAAAAATGATCGTTGTAAATTCTGCAACTTCACTTTGCCAATTGTTTTGTAACCCACCTTTTTTTTTTTTCACTCAACATATCCTGTGTCCACAAAGCAACAGGACAACCACATGACTTCCAGTGGCTTCAAAATTATCCATTGTATTCATGCAAAATAACTCATTTGGTTTCTTTCCCAGTGTTTATTATTGTGAGCAGTGTTGTCAAGAATCCTGCTCTCTGATCACCATCTCCCTTATTTCTAGTTCACTCCTTTTAGAACTCGCAATCTCGCCATCTGATTCTTCCACGACTGGGATTCCCTCAATCCCACTACCTTCTCAGAATCTCTCACCCTCCTCAAGATTTGCTGCCTTCTTTCCCCAGCTACCAACACCACGGTCAGTCACCACACATCTCACTGGACACTCCCTACACTCACTGCACCTTCCCACTGCATCAGACCCACTTAGCAAAACCACCCTCCATAAAAGCCAACTCTGCCCCACAGATGAACGAGGCAGGAGGAAACCAGTGGGCGAGCTGAGTGGCCTCACACTGTACTCTGGGCCCCTCAGTGCTGTGCAGCCATCAGGCTGTATCCCTGGTCCCTTCTCTCCCAGCCCAGTGCCTCTCAAACTATCTGTTGTGAAGGACCAGATGTTCTTATTTCCAATCCATTATAGACCAACATTCTTGTAAAATACGATAAAAGCGTTACAGCAATGCCAACTGCTATAGATGTTTCTAAATGCTGACTCTCACTTTCTGTGCTGGTGTCTTCACAGGTGCACCCGTGCCCTGCAATCCCAGATGACCCTCCCACACCTTCCGCTCTCCTCAAACCACCAGCACGCCCACCCCCTCTTCTCTCTCAGTGATGACCTTGTTTCCTCCTTCTCAGGGAGGGAATGAAGACGATCAGAAGGGGCCAGGCTTCCCATACACTCTCTCTCTCCCTTTACTACAGATGAACTGTTTACAGATGAGCGATCCACATTCCCATCTGAGGCCAAATTCTCCATTTATGCACTGGGCCGCACCCTTCTCATCCACTCAAGAACACTCTTCTTTCTCTCCATCCAAGAGTCTTCCCTTTCCACTGGATCACTCCCATCCGTCTAAACGCTGTTGTTTCTCCCATCTTAAAAAAAAATTAGCCTCCCTTTACCCCACGTCTCTGCTGCCTCTGGATTCCACTTTCCTTGGGTGCTGTTATACTTCCTCCAGTCTCTCTTCCCCTCTCCTCAACCTACGCCGATCAGGCTTGCCCCACCACTCCATTCAACTGCTTTCTCAAGGTCAAAGACATCCACTAGGTAAAATCCAACAGTCAACTGTCAGTCTTTGAAGCAAACACGTGTGATGGTCCACATCTCGTTCCCTGGGCCCACCTGTGATCTCAGCCACAACTGTAGTAGAAAGTCCCATGCTCACTCGCAGCCTTCCTCATCAAGCACCCACCTCACCTCTCTGCTTTTCTGCCTCAAGGCCTTCTCCCACAGCAGCCTGCAAAGCGCAGAAGCAGAGGGGAGTCAACACTCCCAGGAAAACCCTCAACCGATGGGGGACTGGATAAATGCCCCAGCTTCCCATCACTTGTACAGACAAGTCTGGGGGCACTCTGGCTCCTTCTCAGATGTCTCAGTGGAGTTGACCCTATAATCTAGAGCGGCAACCTCAATCACACGCCCTTTAATGGCTTTCTTCCACAATCTCACCTCTCATTCCTATTCCTTGGATCACGACCAAATAAATACCGGTACCAAAGACCTTGTTTACAGACCCTGCTTTTAAAGGAACTGACACTAAGGCAAACCTTATCTAACTTACCAACCACATTTGACATGGTTGATCATTCTCTCTCCCTTGAACAGATTCTCACTTGGCTTCTAGGACATGAGCTCTCCTGTTTTTCCTCCCACCTCACCGCTTGCTCCCTGGAGGACTCTGGAGTCCTCCTCCCTGACCCCTGAGTCCTTCGCCACTTCTCTTCCATGCCTATGCTTACTCCTTGGGGGATGTGAGCCAGTATCGTGGCTTTAAATATCACCCAAATGCTGAAGACTCTCAAATTTATATATTGAGACCAGACCCTTCCCTTGAACTCCACACTCAGGCATCCAACTACCTACTCAGTATCTTTCCTAGGATGTTTAAAAGACATCTCAGACTTGATGTTCCCAACACTAGACTCCCGATGCCCACTCCAGTGCCAACCCTCACCTGCCCAAACCTATTCCTTCCACTGCCTTCTCTCAAAGTTCATGGCAACTCCTTCCTTCCGGTGCTCAGGCCAAAATCCTTCCAATGACCCTTGATATCTCTCTCTCATACTCCATGCAGTTAGTGAATTCTGTCCGTTCTATCCTCAGAGGAGTACATACGTCATACTGGAGATGAATGAGTGTGTGTGTGTGTCTCTCCAAATTGCCTAGTTCTCACCGCTTCCACTGCTACTCTCCTGAATCAAGCTACCATCATTTGTGGCCAACATTCTACCTAACTGGGGTCACCCTTTACCCACCTTCCATCAATTCTCAAAAAAGCAGCCAGAGTAATACTGTTAAAACGTAGGTTAGGGCTCCCTGGTGGCACAGTGGTTGGGAGTCCGCCTGCCGATGCAGGGGACGCGGGTTCGTGCCCCGGTCCGGGAGGATCCCGCGTGCCACGGAGCGGCTGGGCCCGTGAGCCATGGCCGCTGGGCCTGCGCGTCCGGAGCCTGTTCTCCGCAGCAGGAGAGGACACAACAGTGAGAGGCCCGCGTATCACCAAAAAATATATATATATATATGGGAAAAAACGTAGGTTAGATCACATTGCATGTGTCATCAAAATCCTTCGCAGCTTCAAATCCCACACACAGTAAAATGCAGTCTTCACACCAGGTCTCGGGACTACCCCACCTGACCCTGCAGCACCTCCCTCACCTCACGTCCTCCAGCTCCCCTTCTCTCACCCTGTTCCAGGTACACTGGCCTCCTGGCCATTCTCGCCTACACCAGGCACATTCCTGACTCTTCCTTTTCAAATCCTTTGAGGACTTTAGGAATAACATTTGAGTGGGAAGATATAAAATTCATGTGTTGATTTGATGTGTCAGTTATGAGCGTTTTTTTTTTTTTTTTTTTTTACCAGCTGTGTCCTTTTTAGACTTATTCAAACCACTCACATTTATTGCAAAAGGACTGGATCCCCTTTCATGGGATCTGCTGGATTCTGTTCCAAACACACTAAGAAGTATAAAAACCTTGCCTGGATATTATAATTGATAAATAAATAAATAACAACATAATCACCACTCTACTCTCATGGTAAACTATTTTGCAGAATAGTTTTGAATTTCTTAGTAATCATCCTACTATATACATCTGTAGTTCCATCCAAAATTATAGTTTAGTTAATCTACCAATGGGCATAAGATAGGCTTGTTCCTTTAACTATACTTAGGAAACGACCTTGGATTCAGATAGCGCTGAACAGAGTCTGGCAGTGCACACATTCCCTCTACCTGCGTCACCTCTGAGCTTCAAGGACTTCGTTTGTGATCTGTAATTAATGAAGTATAAAAAGAGAAAAGGTTTCTGGACACCAAGCTATCAATAAATTTAACCAGGTCCTTTCAGAAGGAGACTATTTATTCAGTCAAGCACTCACAGTTCATCTAACCTAACCTCCTCTGTTTCCTATAAAAGCAAGTGTGATGAGAGAAAAATCCAAGAAAAAGTCTTTAACTTAAGAAGATGCTAGAATTTTCACTACTATGAGACAAACAGAAGATCCCAAAGTCCTTTCTATATACAAGGGAGATGTGAGCAGGGAGGTGTTTGCTGCATATGCCATGGCTGTGCAAGTGGAAAAAAAAAAAAGAAAAAGCAACAGTTTTGATAAATTTTAGGTAAATTCCGAAATAACTCTTTTGTTCTCTGTGCTTGAGTTTCCTAATATGCAAAATGTAGGCTTTCCATTGTGGATTGAAACCTGACCCTGAATAAATATCCCAACAGAGATAGCCTGTAAAGGGCCCAGTACACCGAGGGTCCAAAATGATTTCAATTCTTCTGCCTTTAAAACTGTGTTTGTTTGGGACAAGTGAAGAACAATGAAAAGTCAAACTCTACACTTTAAGTCCTCAGTAAGTCAACAGGCAATAAAACTCTGTGTTTATGGTGTCAACATGACTCAAAAAAAAAATTCTAGTTAACTTTCCTTCAAGTAAAAAAAGATGTCTTGCATTTTTACATAATCCTTCAGAGCAACTGTCATTTTCACAACAGCCAGTTCAGCCCCTTAACACTGCCAGAGAGCCAAAAAGAAAACATAATGTCGGCCGCGAGAGTAATGAAAAGAACATTCAGTTTCACTAATTATCACCAACACATACGAGGGTGAATAGAAGGAGAGGCACCTCTCATTCCAACCAAAGCAATGAATTTTTGTCAAATGCATCTGATGTAGAGAACACCAAAGGGATAAACAGACAAGAATCCCTTTCTTCAAAATGTTTACAATCTAGTTACTGGGTAGATATAATAAAATCAGAAAAAAAAATGTTTTTCTTTTTAAAGCTAATCAGTTAAAATTAAGGAATTTCGGACTTCCCTGGTGGCGCAGTGGTTAAGTATCCGCCTGCCAATGCAGGGGACACGGGTTCGAGTCCTGATCCGGGAAGATCCCACATGCCACAGAGCAACTAAGCCCATGCACCACAACTACTGAGCCTGCGCTCTAGAGCCCGCGTGCCTAGAGCCCATGCTCCACAACAAGAGAAGCCACCGCAATGAGAAGCCCGTGCACCACAACAAAGAGTAGCCCCCCCTCACCTCAGCTAGAGAAAGCCCGCGCCAAGCAACGAAGACCCAACGCAACCAAAAATAAATAAATAATTTTTTTAAAGTAAAGAATTTCAAATTAATAAGACTCAGATATTCCAAAAGACTTTTAAATAAAAACTGCTAATCTGGGAAGGCCCCACTGCTTCTAATTACATGTTATTGAATCCAAAGGCAATGACACAAGATGAAGTCATTCCTTTTTCCTAAAACCAAACAGGGTTAGCTGGGGAGCTGCTAAGCATTCGCTGTGACAGGAAACAAAAGACTGGGACGTAGCTATAAGTGTGTCCCAACACAATGACTACTAAGAGTGGATGCTCTGAGATTTTTTTTAACCTGAATTACATGTGGGTCCCTCCAAAAGGATCCCAGATAGTTCTGGGAGGCCACATCACCATCTCGAGATAAGCCTAGGGGACTTTCGGTTACTTCCTACACTGGCTTACCAGTGTAAGGAGATCCCACGGAGATCCCAGGGGATTTCTATCCCATTTCAGTGAATTCTCAAGCCAGTTTGGTCCCTAGTCCCCAAAACTGGTTCCTAACGACAGAGAACCACTGGCCTAACCTAATCCCACTGCCTCCCTCCCGCCTGGGTGACAGCCCATTAATTATCCCTTGTCTGTCACATCTTCAATCTCTCCCCCTCCATTGGCTTCCCCCCCTCCGCCAAGCCTTTCAGTACACTTAAGTCTCCTCTCAAATCCTCTAATGGAATTCTAAGCTGCCCTCTCATCTCCTTACCTTCTCCTACAAACTCCTCAACAGAACACCCATATTCACTAGCCCTACCTCTTCACCTCCCTTTACACCGTAATTCCTCCGATCCAGCTGCTTCAGCTGCCTTCACCCCACGTGGCTAAACCAGCTCACAAGTCACCAGCCACCTTGTCATGGCCGTTTGAAGACTGTGCTCACTCCTTATCCCGTTGGATCTCTTGGCTTTATGACATGAGAAGTGTCCTCCTTTGCCTCTGTGACCACACTCTCCCTGGGCTTTGCTCCTAACTCTGGCTCCCCTTTCCTGCTCTCACTTGGGATGCTCTAGTTATCCACCCTCAACAACAGCTGTACCCCTCCAGCTTCGGCCGTCCTGCTTTTTCTTACTCCACTCACTCTCCCTGAGCGATCTGTTCACTGTACGGCTTCTCTTAAGCCTATTCACCGATGTCTCCCAAACCTAAAACCACCAACTCTCTCTCAACCTCTAGACTCCTATTTCCAATAGCCTGTCTTGCTTCTCTATCCAGAAGTCCCACATGCATCTTTTTTTTTAATTTTTATTTTATATTGAAGTATAGTTGTTTAACAATATGGTATTAGTTTCAGGTGTAAAGCAAAGTGATTCAGCTATACATATACATGTATCTATTCTCTTTCAAGTTCTTTTCCCAGTTAGGTTACTACAGAACACTGCTTTGGTTACCGTAATTTTGCAGCAAGTTATAATATAAAATCAGGAAGTGTGAATGCTCCAGGTTTCTTCTTCCTTTTCAAGATTGTTTTGGCTATCTGGGATCCCTTGAGATTCCACATGAATTTTAGGGTAGGTCTTTTTACTTACACAAAAAAACGTCATTGAGATTTTTTTAAATCTGTAGTATTGACGTCTTAACAATATTAAGGCTTCTAATCCATGAACCTCTCCATGAATATCTTCTTTAATATTTTTCAGCAATGTATTGTAGTTTTCATTGTATATGTCTTTCACCTCTTTGATTAAGTGAATTCTTAGGTATTTTATTCTTTTAATTCTATTGTAATAAAATTGTTTTCTTAATTTCCCTTTTGGATTGCTCGTTGTTAGTTTCCAGAAATGCAACTGATTTTTGTGTTGCCTTTGTATCCTGCTACTTTGCTGAAAATGTTTATACATCAATTTTTTTGTGGAATCTTTAGGGGGTCTCTCTACATACAAGATTATATAATCTGTGAACAGAGAGAATTTTACTTCTAAACTTTTAAAATTTCCAAAACTATGACCTCGATTTTTTTTTCTTTTTTTTATTATTCTTTTTTTTATTTTTAGCTGCATTGGGTCTTCGTTGCTGCATGCAGGCTTTCTCTAGTTGCGGCGAGCAGGGCTTGGGCTGCTCATTGCGGTGGCTTCTCTTGTTGCAGAGCACAGGGTCTAGGCACACGGGCTTCAGTACTTGCGGCACGTGGGCTCAGTAGTTGTGGCTTGCAGGCTCTACAGTGCAGGCTCAGTAGTTGTGGCACGTGGGCTTAGTAACTTCACCACATGTGGGATCTTCCCAGACCAGGGATCCAACCCACGTTCCCTGCATTGGCAGGTGGATTCTTAACCACTGCCCCACCAGGGAAGTCCCCTAGATTTTTTTCTCTTTTTCAATTCTCATGTACTCCATTTTATTGCAGAAGTCCCACATGTATCTTAAATGTGTCCCCAAACAACTCACCGTCTTGGCCTCCAAATGTGCTTTTCCTCTTACCTTCTGTTTTAAACAGTGGGAGTTTCATTGAACCAGCTGCCTAATCTTGAAAACTCTATAATCTTTTATTTCTCCTTTACCCTCTATATCTAAGATCTCTAAGCCATGGATTCTATCTCCAAATTGTCTCGTACATCTGTATGTTCTGCACACACTGCCTGAGCTCAGCCCCTGAACACCTCCTGCTTGGCTTCATCCAACAACTGCTAACTCATCTCTCCCCCACCCCCGCCCCCCTCACCCCCGCTTTCCTCTCTCTCCCTTGTCTACATTTCACAGAGCTCCCTCCCAGGTTAATTACAGTTTCTCTGAACAGGAGAGAAGGCAGAAGTACAGTTAGCCCTGAGGCACTGGCTTGTTTCCCTAAGTAAGCCCATAGGAATCTAAGGCAACAGCCAGTGGACTGTGACTTGCTGGCCTAAAAGGTAAATTAAATCTTTCCTAGTACAGTAAATGAGGTGCTCTGGGATGAGGCTCCAATCCAGCTCACCTGTACTCACTCCCCCAAATAATTCCCACATGTGCATCCCCCCCATCACCCCTGCACCCCCGGTGCTCCAGACCTGTACTCTTGCAGCCCCGCCGTCTTGGAGGTATTGTGCCTCACTTCTTTCCCACCATGCAGATGCTTTCTCATATTTCCAGCCCCAGCTCAAACGTCATCTCCTGTCAATAACTCTTCCTGCCCCATCAAGTGGAGTCATTATCATCATTATCTTCCAGCACCTCCACACAACTCTGAATGTGCCCCTCTCCTAGCACTTAGTACCCATTTCCATTATGTAATAACCATGAGGTCACCTCCATATTGAGAAAACCCAGTAAGTGCTTGGCCTACAGTAGAAATTCAATAAACAAACACCTGTTCAGTGGTGAGTGCTGACTCAAGTGAAACACAGCCAAACACAGGATGATTTACTGAGGTGTTCATTTGTGCCTTCTTCCGGCTGCTATTGCTGTCAGCATTTTTCCTTTCCTTCCCAAGAAGGTAGACAACTGTAGGTTTGGAGTTCTGGTCTGCCTGGCCAGAGTCACCGGAGAATGTCATGGTTTTTTGTTTTTTGGATTTTTTTTGTGTGTGTGTGGTACGCAGGCCTCTCACTGTTGTGGCCTCTCCCGTTGCGGAGCACAGGCTCCGGACACGCAGGCTCAGCGGCCATGGCTCACGGGCCCAGCCGCTCCGTAGCATGTGGGATCTTCCCGGACCGGGGCACGAACCCGTGTCCCCTGCATCGGCAGGCGGACTCTCAACCACTGCACCACCAGGGAAGCCCTATCATGGTTTTTTATATTGCAGAGTCGTAAATAGAAGTTGCAAGGTATCCTAGAAAGTTCCCATCCAGTGGTTTGTGGACGGAAGGCAATGCCAAAGGGTATAGGACATGGATATTCCTCAAGACCAGGAAAGGAATGAGTCTGAGGGATTGTACTCTGTCAGTAACCAAGACCCTATTTCCACTGTGCTTTGGATGGGTGGGTGAGTGGGGAAGCTACCCCAGAAAGCCTACAGTGGATGGACACTATGCACTGTCTCCCAGAGTGGTCAGTGGTGCGAAAGCTGGGAGGGTCAGCTGACTCAGCCTAACTGCTGTTCCAGTCTTCAGCTGCAGCATGTCAAACTGTGCAACTATCTTTATGGAGCCAACTGTGGACAGCAGACTGGGCCCCACCCAAAATTTGTGGCCCTGCTAGTCTGGGATTCTTATATGCTCCCTTGGAGTGGGCAAAGTTACTTCAGTAATGACTGAGATTGAATTTTCCCTCCAATGGGCCACTGATTCAATGTAATTTAGAGAAATAAAGCAATGTGACCTAAAGTAATATTGCGATCTAAAATTAATACCTACTACACAATGCTCATTCAAATCCCCAGGAACATCACAGGATCCCTCAGAGCATCCTTGAAACAGCGTTGGGACAGACACTGGCCCATTCTTACTTTGAACACACATTATCTAATATGCCAAGATGCTATTACACAGAAATGAAATTGCTTGCACATATACATCTGTTTAAAACTATTAAAAAGTCTTCTTTTGGTATGTGCCATGACATATCTCTTCAAATCATATCGGTTCGCAAAGCCAAAGGCAGAAACAATCCAGGATGACCCATTCCAGTTTTGCAAGATACTAGATCTAGGAAGGAGGCTGACATCTAGGGAAGTGCAGTTCTAGAAAATGGCCACAAGATGGCAGAGTAGCCCTGTACACCAGAAGCCTATTGTCCGCATTTCACAGTGCTGGAACCTAGGGTTTGTTAGACAATCCAGGAGACAATTAACATAGGACAGTTGGAAAGCCTGTTCCTAGGGGACTTTTCTGCTTAGGAATTTATCCTCATGTTATTAATATCCCCGTTTTATAGAGGCAGGCCCTCCACGAGCCTTTGTGAGGCCTGAGCGCGTTCAGATATTGAGCCCCCAGCGCAAGGATCAGCCTCCCACGCCAGTGGAGGATCAATACCTGTGACCAAGGTATTGATCACTAGCACACTAGCACACCCGCTAGTGTGCTAGTGATCACCCGCTCACTAGCACAAAGTTACCACCGAGCAGAGGGCTCATTTGAAGCCCCCTTAATCTCAAGGCCCTGATCAAACCTCCCAAGAGGAAGAAAGGAAAGACAAGCTCAATGTAAAACATTTCAGCAAAGGCAGGCTCAGTTGCCTCGTGATGGCACCCTAGGCTTTCGATGACATGAGTCCGTGGTCTTCAAACTACTTCCCTCACTCCCATCAGTGTGGGTCAGTGCATCTTCTGCAGGGGACATGGGAAAATCCAGACGGCAGCTGGAAAATTGCTCTGAACTCATGAGAGAATATAAACACCTAACTGGATATTAATTTGAGGCAACAAGAAAATTGATTCAAAGAAATTTAGAAGATCCTAAAGAAAGAAAGAAGGACAGACATAAATAAATGGAGATGTGTGTTACCTGTGACTGAGCAGCTAACAAGCTGGTTTCCCCAGCACCCTCACATAATTCTGTAAGCTGCCCTACACTCTAGAGTTAAATCCCTTATCTTACAAAAAGTAGGTCTCACTAAGCTGGGGCATATGATAAGCTGAGACAGATAGGACATATGTCTCACTAAGCTGGAGCATATGATAAGTCAGCCAGGTAGAGAATATTTTTGTTAGGTTATCTACCATCTGCAATTTATTTTTGTAGAAGTTTTGTTAGATTTTGTTATCAATGCACTGCTGGTGAGAGTGCAAATTGGTGCAATCTCCCCAAAGGGAAATTTGGCAACATCAAAATATCAAATGAGCATATCCCTTCTAAGCTCCTTCACCTCAGAGACCTTTGTCTGTTTTGTTCATGGATATATTCCAAGCAACTAGCACAGTGTCTAGCACATAGTAGGCGCTGAATAAATGTTTGTTGAATGAAAAAAAAATGAGTATACTCTTTGACTCAGCAGTTCCATATCTAGAAGTAAATAATAAGACAGTATAAAAAGAGAAATTCAACTATATTCATGGCAGTATTTTTCTAATCTTTCACTTCTCCATGAAAAGGTGATTGACAAAATAAATCATAAAATAATCACCATCCATGAGACAACATTCACAATGTACTACTTAGTGAAAAGGCACGTTAGTACAGTACACATTACTGTACTACATTTTCTGCTACTCAAAGTGCCAGTCTATTAACTGATTTTTAGCATCCATAAATATAAATCAACACACTGCCTCCTTCATTGAAAATCTTTTGTCATAGCAGATAATACAATAATTTCTCTTACTCTCAGTATCTTCATATGCTTAATGCAGATAAAAATCAGGATTTATAAAAGGTATGTTTCTTTAAGGCCTTAATGAAACTAGAACAAGTTCTTTGAAAACAGAAAGATATTACCAGACACATGTCCAGTTTTGTAGGGATGCTAGGCTATGTGCCATCATATGTTAATACAGGAAACACCATACACCTTTTTCAAATAATGGGTAACTGAAATACAGCAATGTGCTTAATAACTAATTCCAAACGAGAAAACAAAAGCAGAGCACCAAGTAGTACTTATATACCAATATAACTGGATACATGGATGGTGACCTACATCAAATATGAATTCAGGCCACGTGGTATATACAGAGCTGATATGGATGTGCCCCTCCCACCACAGACACATGGGAGCTCCAGATTAAATATAACCAATGAACGAAATCTAATTACATACATGAGCTCCAGAGGACAAATATACCCCAGATTTCAAAATCAAAGAAAAGCAAAACCAAAGCCTCAGAAATCCACTGGGGTTTTAGTCTCAGATTTAGGGGTGATGGGCCTACACGAGGATGAATAACAGGCACTAAAGCTCCATCCAGAACTCCCTGCCAAAATGAAGCCCAGACCACCATGAAGAACACTCTTGCAAGCAAAAATTAAGACTATTCAGAGCCTGCTCACTAGCCCAAGAAAGAGCAAAGACATTGCTGAGTGTCCCAGACCTTGAGTTAAAAAAAAAAAAAAATCACCTGTAAAAAATGGAAATTCTAAGCTCACACAAGATGAGGGGGTCTAAGTTTTTTCTCCATGCATAGTTTAAGAATGCAAATGAATAGTTAATATATAAAGTGATCCAAGACCACTAAAATTCCTAGGGATCCAGCAAACACAACATTAAAATCTTTACCCTTAGCAACTCTTCCACAGCTCAGGGCTTACAGAAAACTCTAACAATAAACTACCAAAATTAAACATCACAGACCACATAAGGAAACAAATCACCATAAGAGTGAGTAGCAGACCCCAAAATTGACACATCAAGAAGTAAAAACAATAGACTAGAAAAGAATCATGTTTTTAAATAATTTGGAAACCACAATGAAGAAATAAGATACTATAGGAAAAGAACAGATTTTTTAAAGTAATCAAACAATTTTTTAAATAAAAACTTATCACTGGAATGAAAAATGATCAGTAGGTTAAATAGCAGACTAGATCTAAGTTAAAAGAGAACTGCCGAAGTGGAAAACAAATCTAAAGAAATTATGAGATGGGGGAAGGGAGGAAAGAAAAGAGAAAGAATGAGTATCACTGAACAAGTGGTTAATAGATATGAAACACAGAAAGAGAAGCTGCAACATATGTCAGTCTAATAATGTTTAAGAAGGAAAGAACTGGGGGCAGGGGAAATAGGGGGAGAGGTAATGCTCAAAGAGATAATGACTAAGAACTTTCCAGAATTAGGGAGCTGAGAATTAATACTGAAAATGTCTTGAACAAGATAAATAAAAACAAATCACCAAAAAAGAAAAAAAATACTTCAGTATAAATCTAACAAAATATTACAAGATCTATATGAGGAAAACTATAAAACTCTGATAAAGGAAATCAAAGAAGAACTAAATAAATGGAGAGATACACTATGTTCATGGATAGGAAGACTCAATATTTTCAAGATGTCAGGTCTTCCCAAATTGATCTATACATGTAAAGCAATCCCACTAAATATCCCAGCAAGTTATACTGTGATATATATCAACAAACTGATTCTAAAGTTTGTACGTTGAGGCAAAAGACCCAAAATAGCCAACACAATATTGAAGGAGAAGAGCAAAGTTGGAAGACTGAAGTTACCTGAATACAAGATTAACTAGTAGTTACAGTAATCAAGACAGTGTAGTATTGGAGAAAGAATAAACAGATTAATGGAACAAAATAGCCCAGAAATAGAATCCCATAAATATAGTCAACTGATCTTTGACAAAGGCTCAAAGGCAATACAATGGAGCAAAAACAGTCTCTTCAACAAATGGTATGGAACAACTGGACATCACTTGCAAAAAAATTAATCTAGACACAGACCTTACACTCTCCACAAAAATTAATTCAAAATGGATTAAAGACCTAAATGTAAAACACAAAAGTATCAAGCTCCTAGAAGATAACATAGGAGAAAACCTAAATGACCTTGGGTATGGTGATGCCTTTTTAGATACAACACAAAAGGCAGGATCCATGAAGAACTGATAAACTGGACTTCATTAAAATTAATAACTTCTGCTCTGTGAAAGACAATGTCAAGAGAATTGGAAGACAAGCCATAGACTAGGAGAAAATATTTGCAAAAGATACAGCTGATAAAGGACAGTTATCCAAAATATTCAAAGAACTATATAACTCAACAATAAGGAAACAAACCACTCAATTAAAAAAATGGATCAAGACCTTAACAAACACCTCACCAAAAAATATATTCAGATGTCAAATAAGCACATTAAAAGATGCTCCACATCTCATCAGGAATGTGAATTAAAACAATGAGATACCACTACACTCCTAGTAGCTAATGGCCAAGCAGAAAGGCTCTGGGTTCAATGAACCAGTCATCTCTGGTGGTAAGGATGAAGTTCTGTACTGAAAACAGGGTCTTTGGGAAGAGCCCCAAAATGAAGGGAAAGACCACTGGACATCTTCACCTCCCAAACTCACAAGATGATAAAAGCTGGGCCTACATGCATGCATGCACAGAGTAAGAGACAGAAAACATTGTTCAAGGGTCACTGAAACATGAAAACATTGTTCATGTTATAAAAGTAGTTTTGACCTTGCTGACCCTCTAAAAGTCTTAGGGACCTTGACCACCCTGGGCTCTCAGGTCCACACTGTGAGAACTGTGTCAAGGATGGGATCCAGGAAAGAGGAGGCTCACAGTAAAGAAACAGACTGAATTTAGCAAACATTTGAATGGTTACTCTAAGCAGGCCACCATGCTTATTCAATAGAATGACAAAGTTGAGGAAATATACCTAAAAGTAGATCTTTTCCTCAAGGGGCATATAGAATAGACAGAGGTTAAAATAGAAAAATATAACCAAAGAGGTATAGGTAAAATGAATGATGGATTCTGTTTGGGAGAGTTGATAAAGATGTCAAAGACAAAAAAAAACAGCATGTGATTTGGACCACAATGGGGGAGAGACACCTTTTTTCTTTTTTTTTTTTTTAGATGTTGGGGGTAGGAGTTTTATTAATTAATTTATTTATTTTTGGCAGTGTTGGGTCTTCGTTTCTGTGCGAGGGCTTTCTCTAGTTGTGGCAAGTGGGGGTCACTCCTCATCGCGGTGCGCGGGCCTCTCACTGTCGTGGCCTCTCCTGTTGCGGAGCACAGGCTCCAGACGCGCAGGCTCAGCAGTTGTGGCTCACGGGCCCAGCTGCTCCACAGCATGTGGGATCCTCCCAGACCAGGGCTCGAACCCATGTCCCCTGCATTAGCAGGCAGACTCTCAACCACTGCGCCACCAGGGAAGCCTGAGACACCTTTTTAAGAAATTAATTTCTGACTCTCCCTTTCTATTCATTTTATAAACAGTGATTTTATCAGATAAAAACAGAAATGCTTGTCTCAGGGAGCTAACTCAATTTCTAAAGACTAGGATAGTCTTATCTCGATTACAAGGAGCTAATGACTCTGGTTACAGCTCTTTTACTATAGAAGAGCTTTCAGGTGACAAGTAGCAACCAAAAATGAAAGTGCTCCGAGTTTCAAGACAGGGACATGAAGTCAAAATCAATACTTTAGGGGTGGGATAGGGAGGGTGGGAGGGAGGGAGACACAAGAGGGAAGAGATATGGGAACATATGTATATGTATAACTGATTCACTTTGTTATAAAGCAGAAACTAACACACCATTGTAAAGCAATTACACTCCAATAAAGATGTAAAAAAAATCAATAATTTACATTAGGCAAACCTTTTCCGAATAGTTTCATTTTCTAAGCTCTACCTAACTAAGGGTCAATAATTTTAAAGGAAGAATTCAAACGATAGTTTGTCTTTGCACAGAACAATACTATCAGGCAGTAAGGAAATGTCTAGTTTCCAGGTATCTGTCACCCTCTCACTAAGTCCAAAAAAAATGATTTGAAATGGATAAAACCACTTGTAAGAGTATACAGTACAAGCATATAGAGCCTTAAACCTTAAATTGTCTCCTATCCCCATGTGATGCCTCACATGCTAGCAAGGAGCCTTCATAAAATCCATTTGCCCCTGAGAGAGAACAGCTTCTCTTTGACACAATTCTCATCCCCCTTATTGTTCTTACTGTGTCGTTCACCAACTCTCAACTCAAATTTCACAGCTTCGTCCTGACTTCCTTTACTTTTTAACTTCTCCAAAAAGAATGTGAGTGTTTTCATTTTTATAATTTTGTAACAGCTTTCATAAAATGAATTCACAAGGCATGCACTCTTCTGCTTATTCAAGCTCCCTGCAGCAGCATCTCATTCAGACATGACCTTCCCAGTAACTGTTCAAAGGCCAAATATTACCTTCCCTGCCCCCCTTCCACCACCATTCTTCCTACAGCACATCAGCTCTCTGGCAGGAGGGAGGAGATCAATTTCTTTTCTGAGAAAGGCAATTATCATTTCAGACTTTACCATCCCCATGTTATCTAAAGTTTAAAAGAGAAATGTGATACTCCAAACAAAAATACAATTGAAGCTGTAGATACAAAAGTCTCATGGGAGTACGGCAGACAGAACCTACGATGGTCTCCAAATGTCCCCATCTCCTAGTACTCATGCCCTTGTTTAATCCCTTCATTCTGAGTTTAGCCAGAATCTATAACTTGCTTCTAACCAATGGAATATGACAGAGATTTTAATACCTGTCTTGGTAGGAGACTCTGTCCCTTCCTCGCTTTGATGAAGTAAGTGGCCATACTGGGGAGGCTCACGTCTAAGGATGACCTCCAGCCAAGAGCCAGCAAGACATTGAGGCCCTCAGTCCATCAGCCCACAAGCCCAAGTCTTTTCAGGGCCTGAGTCTTGCCAACACTATGTGAGCTTGGAAGGTGATCCTTCCCCAGTCAAGCCTCAGGCCTTCGGAGGAGAACCCAGCCCTGGCTGACAGCTTAATGGCAGCTTTGCAGACTCCTGATTTCCAGAAGCCCTGCCCAGACTCCTAACCTAGAGAGCTGACAAATGTGTGCTGTTTTAATCCACTGAGTTTGTTGTAATTTGTTATTCAGCAATAGATAACAAATACAGGGAGAGCACAATACAGAGAGGGCCTCCCAGGGCAGGAGTGAAACAGAGAAAGGCAACTCTCAGAACCTGGATGGTCAAGGTCAGGACCAGCAGAGACAGCAGGCAGATGAGGTCATTATATATGGACATTACTAGAAGATTAAGCCTTTTTAGAGCTCAGTAATGGGACCACCAGCAATATCCTCAGGCTTATCATCATCATTGGACAAGCTTTTATAAGACTTCAGAGCCAGCTCTGAGGACACACCCCAAAGCAACCTCCACCCAGTGCTACAGCTACCCATCAGTCATGGCCACACAAGAGGCAGGCCACAAAGCCCAGAGAGATCCCCGAGAGCCAATCAGCAGAGAGGATCCCAGAATGCTCCTGGATCTTCAGTAAAAGACGTAGTTGTTGGAGCCCCTCTAAGAGCCCAGCACTGAAACCTCCCAGGTTGTTAAAGGCTGTATGTACACATATGCACCACAAGCCCACGTACTCACATGCTGCACCACACTTGCACAAAACAATGAGCACTGGAAAAGAACACATCACAATTAATACTGCTACGTAAAATCTGAGTTCTGCACCTCCCGGTGATTCTCCTGGAGTCTCTTCCCTGCAGTCTTACATTTCTAAACAGATCATTTGGTCTTCATTTTATATTCTTCACAAGGGAAAACGGAATCAATGACTAGGGACCCCATTTCTGAAGGTCGGACCTTTCTTGTAACATAAGGCACATACTATGGGAAGGATGTTGTAGGGAATGAGACAGACAATTATTTAATGGCTACTGTGTGCACGATCTCAGTTAATTCTTGCAACTCCTCAGAGCGGAAAAAGACAAAGACTCCAGGAAGTTAAACAACCTCCCTGAGGTTACCCAGCCAGTAAGTGGCAGGGCCAGAGTTCAAAACTCTGAAACTAGGCCTGTGCTTTCTTCGACCACCCCACAGAGAGTTCATCAATCTTTTGAAATTTCTATTGAGCTAACTAAATTGAAAATCTAACTTTGACTGGTAACAGATTATGATTAAAGTAGTATATAAATATACTAGTATATAAGCCAGGGAAATTTTCACATAGGGTGGATAAAATCATTAAACGTCTCTTAACCTTTGCTCCATTGTAAGTCAAACTATAAAATGTGACTTAGTGCATTCCTAAAATTAGAACTCTCAAAAATATTATACTCTGGTAATAAGAAAATCTAATGTAAAGGGATAGTATCTATGCATAAATTTAAACTGCCTAAAATCAGTTGTGCATAGTCCCTTAATGCAAGGTTGATAACTGCACATAAGAATTCTGTCTGCAATATGTGCTTCAGATACCTCCCTAATTTATTAGAAAGAGCCGTCAATCATTTTACCATCATTTTAACATACAGATAATCATTGTCAAATGGTATAATGGGCATGTTTTAAATCAATCCATAATGCTAAATAATAGTAATTAATTACTAAATGATATCCTAGTGACCTAAAAGAATAAATGTAATCCACATCTACCCACACTCAGGAGGTTTACTCCTCCCAAGAGATCTGGCCCATTTCTATTACAAAACATTAGAAAGTCAGCTCAGTCAAAAAAAAAGCTTCACTGGACTTACTAAATCAAAGATGCCATGCTGAAATTCAAACTTAGGGAATTCTACTCAAATAGTATGAAATTAGTCATTCTAACTTTCAGAATGTTTCATTAGGATAACATCAAATAAATAAATTGGTCCAGAATACTGTCTCCTTACCCATCTTTATGTTTTCTTCAGGAATTTAATTCTTGGTTTAAAAACAGAAGGAGGAGTTTGGAAAACAAAACAAAAACAAGCAGCTTCTCAGACTCCTCTTTCTTCTACACCATTTATAATTACCCAAGCTTTGTCAGCTTTTCAAACTCAGAACAAGTGCACAACCCATATTTGTCAAATCAGTGCGTTTCTCAGAATTCTGGTTACTATCCTGCAACACGAACAAGTTCTAAATGCTATCATCTTGTATTACAGAATTGTTACTTTTCTTAAGTGCAATAGCAGCATGAGGATTATGGGAGAAAAAAATGTACACAGAAGCCACTGAACATCAGTGGTTAAAATAACATGATGTCTTGGAATTGCTTTCAAAATAACACCTAAAAATGGGGGAGGGGGAGAGCGGGTATGTAAATGCAAAATGCTGATAATTTTTAAAGCTGGGTTACCTGAGTACATGGGGTTCATTATACTATTCTCTCCTCTTTCATATGTACATGAAATTTTCCATAATAAAAAGTTTTGTGAACATCATCATCTCAAACCAGAATTAGGAGTCCAGAATTGTGTCTTTCAATATTATTTCTTTCAAAAAGTACACTAAATAGTATTAGAGCACAATGCCTAGAATTACAGATCAGCATCTCAGTGCTGTCATTTATGGGTTTTTTTTTAATTGAAGTATAGTTGATTTATAATGTTTTGTTAATTTCTGCTATACAGCAAAGTGATTCAGTTATACATATGTATCAGAAAGGGAATGTAAAAAAAAAACAATACCTTTTAAAAATCTCACTAAAAAAAAGAAAAATACTTAGGAATAAACCTGACCAAGGAGGCAAAGACTTATATGCTGAGAACTATAAAACATTAATAAAGGAAACTGAAGATAATTCAAAGAAATGGAAAGATATCCCATGCTCTTGGATTGGAAGAATTAATATTGTTAAAATGGCCATACTACCCAAAGCAATCTACAGAGTTAATGTGATCCCTATCAAATTACCCATGACATTTTTCACAGAGCTAGAATAAATAATCCTAAAATTTACATGGAACCATATGCTTTGTTTTGTTTTTCAAATTTACAGAAGAGTTGCAAGAATAGTACAAAGAACTCCTAGATTTGGCATATTTTATCTCCTTCTTTCTTGTATAATACACATATACATAAATATGCACACATATACACAAACATTTTTCTCCTAAACCATTTGAGATTTAGTTGCAGACATCACGTCCCCTTACTCCTAAGGACTCCAGTTTCCCCTAAGGAAGACAGTCCCTTCCAAACTGCAGTAAAAACATCCTATTTTGGGAATCTAACATTGATACAAGGCTATTATCCAACATACAATCCATATTCAAATTTCCCCAATTATTACAATTTGTCCTTTGTCGCATTTTTTCCTGATTTGGGTCAGATCCAAAACCATCTATTGCATTTACTTATCTCCTTAGTCTCCTTCAATCTAGAACCGTGCCTCAGGCATCTTTCATGACACTGACTTTTGTGGAACGTCTCCAAATGTGGGCTTGTCTGCTACTTCTTCCTGATTAGGATCAGGTTATGTGTTTTTGGCATTAAGTGTCACTGTATCCTTCTCAGGGCTTCAGATCAGGAAGCACAGGATACCAGTTTGCCCCATTACTAGTGATGCTAACTTTGATGGTTTGGTTAAGGTAGTGAACCCCACGTCTCTGCACTGTAACATTACCCTTTTCCCCTTTGCAATTAATAAGAAATCTGTGGGGCAATTCCCCAAAAATGTAAATATTCTGGCCTTCAAGTTTTCACACAATACTTTAGCATCCATGGATGATTACTGTATGAATCAAGTGTTCCTATGATGGTTGCAAAGTAGTCATTTTCTAACTCTTTTTGTCTATATTTTTTAGTTGGCATCATTTCCAATCGTAATAAATATTAAAAACTTACAAACAAGTTTACTCAAGAATTTGAGTACTTTTTCACTCAAAGTCAAGCAATTTTCTTTTAAATCCTCAACACCCTAAGTCCTGAACATCTCAAGTGTAACTGTTTAGCAGAGATCCCTAACCTTTACCTGCTTAGAGCCTAAATTTGATTTTTCCCTCCCCTGCTTTCTCTTCCTTCTGTCCTCCAGGACTAAGCAGAGTGGAAATTGCTGCTGGGATAAGTAGGATGAGTAAGAAGGAAATTCCAGGTTGTCGACCAGTAAACAGAGGGAGGAATGGCCTGTGGGGTAGCAACTTGTGGATGGACCCGGCCAAAATGACACACTACCAACCAGTAAACCAGGAGCAACCAGACGGGGACTAGATATTTCCCTGATGAAGCCAAATATTCATCCACAACAGCCCCAAAGACCCATCCACCCGAGAGTTCCAGGGCATAATACAATTAGGTATCTCCAACATTGCCCAAACATGCCTGGCAGTTCCTGAGAAATTATGCTTATAAACAGACTACAGTGACTTTAACAATAAAGACTCATAAGGGGAAGTATTAGTAGTGGAACGAACGACATAAATGGAAGAAAAAGAGAAAACTACTTCACTATGATCTGGAAACACAAAACTATCTGCAACGCTGTAACCGAAAGTGGGGTCCGGCAGCTTGCCACTCAAAAGCCAATAAAGAGGCAAGGCTGGTGGAAAGGAAAGTTTGCTTTATTTTGGATGCTGACAAACTTGGGGCGGGGGCAGGGAGGAGGCAGACTTCTGTCCAAAGCCCGCCCCCCACCCGACAATCAGTGGGCAAGAGCTTTTATAGGTGAAGGGAGGGGGCTACATGCAGAAACAGTACAGTCAGCTGTGCCAGTCATCTTGCAATTGGTCATGTGGTGGTCTGACCAGCATCATCTTGATTGTTTTAAATACGATTAGTCTTCAGTTCCAGGGTCAGTTTGTTCCCACTTCCTTGAGGCCAATTCTTGGAATTGTGGCAGCTTATGTCATGGCTACAGCCTGGTCATCATGTAGTTAACTTCCTCCACCTGGTGGAGGTTTTAGTATCCACGAGACAGCTCACAGGATAGGGCTCAGAATATTATCTATAGCCCTTAAGGAGGAACTAAAGGTCCTTAACTATGCTTAAAGACTAAATTATTATTATTTACTCTTGTTGGACTGTTTTCCTTTGTTTCTGCATTTTCTCACTTCTCTGATTAAACTTATTCTATGGCTAAAGTTTTCCCACAGACAAAAGGCAGGCGGAGGACAGCGGGGGCAAGGGCCATAGGGTCCTGCTCCATTTCAATACTTATTACTGAGAAACTCAAGAAACATAGGTCAAATACCTATGTACCACCACTTTAAATAATAACCAGGCTGCTCATATTAACAGGGTTTTAGGGTTTTTTTTTCTACTAGTCTCACCTTTTTTCTATTACAATTCCTCCCAACTGTTTCAACCTTTTAAAGATCTTATAAACCTGAGTTATACAAATAAAAACATGCATAGCCCAAGGGGAATTTAGTGTGAAGATCTCAAAGATCCTTATCATTTCACCATAACTCTCTGAAAACCAAGGTGAGGCTCTCAGATTCTCCATTCTTCCTCTGGAATCTGCCCTCAGACACCATGCTGTCCGAACATCTTCGTTCTATTTGTTACATTCTTTTCGGTGAACATTATAAGTTGTCAGGCAAATATTTTTAAAATATCTCTATTTTATACACATTTACATACCACATTCGTAAAGGAGGTCCTTCTGGATTCCTTCCAGAAATGACTGGAGAGGATTCAGGTTTTGATCGGCTTTAGAACTAATTTTTCTCTCAAGGGGAAATTTCTTGGGGGCCAAAAATAGAGAAAGCAGTCAGCTATAGCCCTAAGGCAACAGTGCCCAGCTTTGATTTATGTTCATGAGGCCATGTACCCGCCACACAGTGACAGGACTGAAGAAGGGACTGTCACTCTGTGCTCCTACCTGCCTCTCACCTGTCATTCCCACACTTACAGATGAGAGAAGGACAGGGAGCATGGTTGCTTCACCTGGAACTTGATAGAAACATAAAATTCTCAAACTACAACCCAGGCTTACTGAATCACAGACTCTGGGAGGGCCAGCAATCTGTTTTAACAAGCCCTCCAGGTGATTCTGATACAGATTAAAATCTGAGATGTATTACTTAAAAAAATAATGTCAAAGTATTTTTGAAAGCTCTTGGAGTAATTCTAATAAGCAACCAAGCTGAGATCACCTTTATGCTAACTGTAAGGGAATTGTGGGACTGTAAGCTGTAGATATCGTCAAGATTTAGAGAGAATTTTTCAAGACACTGGCTGAGAATACTTCCCTTCTTTTCATTTCCCTAGTAGGGACACATAGTAAGCCTCTCACTCTACTTCTGAATGAGAACAAAGACAAACTAATTATCCTTTACCTCTGGAAACCTTTCATAGTTTCAGCTCCATGCCAGCTGAGAACGAACATAATTAAGATTGCACCTAAAAATCGGCTCAAGAGCTAAACTGGTTGAATATTACCATTTTTTCCATAAACAAAACAAATGGGCTGAAGTTTGATTCTTCAGTAGAGTTGAATATAGCTTGTAAGGAAGTCGAAGAAATATTTCTCTAAATAAACTGGGCAGAGCACAGCTAATTTTTTTTCTAGGATACCAAATGTATCATCTTTACCCTAAATATAAGAAAATGAATAATGGTACACTGTCCCACAGCATTTGTGGGATGCAAAAAAATGCCTATAGATACTTCAGGGCCCTTTGCCTTTGTTTTTAAGGAATACAAGAATAAGGCCAAATCTAAGTATCGTCCTCTTTTTTGAGTATTACTTTGTTAATAAAAGGCTAAATCCATAATTTCTTTTCCTAGACAAAAAAAAGTGAGCTAAACTACACTTTTTATAAATGAGCAAAGAAAAAGAGAGGTTTGGCTCAAATTAGCCAATTTTATTATAAACACCTGATCTCGATTTTTTCATTTAAAAAGGGGGAGAGCATGTGGGTATCTCCACACATATAAACTGATGGCAAAGAAAGAGGGCAACTACCCTGTACTAAGAGCTACGATGTGCTCATCACCGTGCAGGAGATGTGACAGATTTGTCCCGACTTTAAAGATACAGAAACTGAGGTCATTTGGAACCTTCCATGGTCCCATGGAAGTGAATTTCAGAGGTTTCAGATACAGGTCTGTTTGGCTACAGAAACCCATGTTCTCTGCACTATAGCAAAGCTGTGTTCTTGGCTGGGATAATAGTTTGTTTAAAAGAAAAATAATAATAAATTATTGCAGAAATGCTGACCCCCATCTTCCCATCTTTGTCCCTTCTCACCTTTCAACGATGACTACCAAAGGGCCTCTCCAGCCAGTACACCATTCATTCATTCATTCATTTAAGCCCCTAACATGTGCCAGGTCTGTACTAGGGGCTCAGACACAACACCTCCTGCATGCTAGGTACGCAGCAGGTGTGACCAGTGGTTTTACTCGGACCTCCCTTTGAGGTTCCACCAACACGCATCCAGCTTCCAACACAGCTAACTTAACCAGCTTTCACAGATATGATTCTATTTCCAAAAGCACTGAGCAATAAAGCAGTGGTGCCAAGATGCCGAAAGCAGGCCAGCCCAGAGCCTTCCAACACTTCCGTTCAGCAGTTTTAACCTGACACGTCCGCGCGCTCACCTCGTTCACTGTCCATGGTGACCAGACACGTTCTCCGGCCGCTGGGAACACAGCCCGGCTGGGGCCACTGGGCAGCCGACCGCTCAGGCCACCCTTATGCCCAGAAGGCGAGCACGCAAACCCAGCCCAGAACTCGGGGCGAACCTTGAATTCAGCGCCAAGAGCTCGCGGCGCCTGGGTGGCAAGGCTCCCCAAAGGTCGGCTCTAGCCCAGGGACACCCCCCCAAAGGGCTGCGTTGGCAAGGCCCGCTGCCCCGCGGCATCGAGCGTCCCCTCCACCTGGGCGTCCACCGCGCGCCCTTCTGCCACATCCCTCCGGGACGGGCTGCCAGGGCCGCCTGCGCCTCTCCAGTAATACCCGGCCGCAGAGGGTGACGGGCGGAGGGGCGAGAGGGCACCCGGCCGCGGCTCCCGCGACCCCTGCACAAAGGCGGGCGTCGGAAACAGGAGGACTTCCCACCCCCGGGCCCCGCGGCCTCCCACCCGCGGCCTCCGCCGCCCGAGCGCACTTACTGTCGGTCGCCATGGTCCGGCCCGGGGCTCCGGGGCGGCCGCCAGCGCCTGAGGTACCGGCGCCGAGCCGGGCCGGCGCGCTCCTCGCCAGGCCCCGCGCGCTCGGGGGCCGCGCCGCGCACCGCCCCTCCCGTCGCGCGCCCCCGCCGCGCCGCCCCGCGCCCCGAGAGCTCAGGCCCGCGGGCAGAGTCGGCCGAGCCCCGGAGCCCGGCGGCTGAAGCGCGGGTCCTCCTCCCCGACCCTCCCCCTAACACAATGAACGCAGCCACTTGGAAGAACGCTCCTGGCCGCGCTCCTTTCCCACCACGTTCCCCGCTACGTTCTCGTTTACTTCTCACCTTTTCCAATGTCCACCTCATCCTTGCCTCGACCTTCCTGCCTGCGGCTTGGCACCTCCAACCACTGGAAGGAGCAAAGCAGGAAAAGAGAGTTGAGAGTGGGAGGCGCCGCTCAGCCAGGTGCAGGACGCACTAATCTCCTGGCCCGAGAGCTCCTGGGAAACCCGCCCAGCACCACCCTGGTAGGTTCCAAGGGTCCCGTGCTTCTCGTGTTACCATCTGTTTGGTCTCCAGTGTGAAACCAGTGTCTGGCACATAGTAGGCTCTCAGTAAATATCTGTTGGGTAGGTGGGTGAATGGCTATATGACGGAGGCCTGCGTGAATAAATGAAGGATTGAATAAATGGCCAACTAACTGGATGCCACCTGGATGAGCAACTGATTAACACATGACCACCGGCCCAACCCAGCCCTACCAGCTGACTGTGAGTAGATCCTCGAGTACCCTGAATCAGACTGAATGAGGGAGCCAATGGATGAGTTTTATGCCTCCCAGGCCCTTCATGATTCAGGAGGGCTCCAAGCTGAAGCCATCTGTGAGAGATGTATGAATGTTCCTGAAGTCCAGAAACCAATTTCTGATGGGCTCTTGGTATATCAGGGGGAGTGGTACCTGAGACCCCCCCCATGTCCCTGATGTAAACAATCAAATGACTCAAACATGTGTCCTGAAGCACATGGTGGCTATTTACTTCTTACGGATACATCTGTTTGATGCATTTGGGGAAGCACCTTCCACCCAATCAGTAGGGATCCCAGTAGGGCTCACCCCAGCCCTGGGCTAGACACTGAGAAGACACTGAAGTAAGGCAGGGGCAGAAGCAGCTCCCATTTGGCTGGGCAGACACAGAAGGCAACCAGGGAACAAGCCAGGACTCCTTTCTGATCCATCCACAGAGCGCAGATGAGGGAGACATGGATATTCTGATTGGGCCCCATATCCAGAGCCAGTACATCTGAAGTGAGACTGAGGGCATCATTTCTTTTGTTGTTTGTTTTTGATCGTTTTGTGTTTAACACAGGTGATTCTGAAGCACACTTATAATTAACCTCAGAGGTCTGGCTCATTTGGCTTTCACACCAACCCTCTGTGGTAGGCCCCAACGCAGAAAGACTTGAAATGGGTTAGATGGAGGACGGGGGGTGGGGGGAAAGGATTAAATATGACCCCGGAGTTTTGACCTTGTTGGAGGCTCACAAACCAGGAGGTTAAGCTGATTTGAGGGGGAAGATGGTGATTTGGGTTTGAAGTCATTTGAAGGGTCCGTAGAACATTGATGAGGTTCTTTATTCATTAATTGAGCCTACCTGTGTAAGTCAGAAAGAGGAAAAACCATAACTCAACGTATAAGTTCACTAATTGTTTTCTGGATGACCAGTTCGAAAGCAAGTTTATTAGCCTGGAGCCAGGTGTCAGATGAGGAGCGTTAAGGAATAAGTAGACCTCAAAGAGGTAGAGGCCCTGGTATAGATAATTCTCTCCAAAAGTCTGGCAGTACAGGGCATGAGGAATGGAGAGCTTCAGAGGAGAACAGGCTTGAGGTGAGATTGGTTTTTTGTTTTGTTTTTTAAGATAGAGGATTGTTCAGAAGGAAAGACACTTCTGCCCTTCTATTCAAATATGTAAAAGAAAAAAATTCGCTTTTCTACAACTAAGTTAACTTTCTGGCCCAAGTCCGAATTCCACCTATTGTTAGGAACCTTGATGTGAGTCAGTTCGTGATACACTCCATCAGTTCAGAGGCAATTCAGAGATTTCCCTCCCCACTTTTTCTTGCAGTTGGGGAAACGTTTGGAGGAAAGGGTTATAAAGCATCAGGAATGTGAAGAGGTATCTGGCCCTCGGGCACGTCTCCTCCCTGTGAGGGACCACTTGTCTGCATTTCAGAGCTCATCAGACCTCCTCAGTCAGGAACGGCCCCCAGTTGTCTGTCCACGAGTGCGGCATCCATTGCTCTGTCCTCTTGCCCACACCCAAAGCCTCTCCGGGTCTGACTCTTTCTCCTTGACCTTCCCATTGCTTTTGAGGGGAAGGAGGATGACGTTCCCATGCCATTCTGGGGAAACAGGGAAACCTGGGAAGGAGTCTCAGGCCTTTTCTAACAAGCCACACACACAATCACTTTTTTGTTATCATTCTTTTACTGTAGTGATGAAGGGGAACTCTGCATGGTTTGCCAACAAACAAGACGTGTTTAATATGGTGCTAGACAAAGATCTCCCTAAGTCTAAATTGCCCCAATCTATCTGTAAGTTCTACCAGTTATTAGCAATAGGACTTTTCTCTAAGAAAGTAAAAGGAATGAGTACGGGATGTTTTCAACTACATATGATGCATAAGGGTGGCTTAAACAGTAAGAACGTTGTATTGTCTCCTATAATGAGGAATGCAAAGGTGGGTGGTCCCATGGTTAGTTTGGCATCTCAACAGTGTCAGTGGAAAGTCAGACTCCTTCCCTCTTCCTCCTCGGCCATCCTGAGTCTGTTGGCAGCAGTCCCCCCTCATGATCACAGTAAGATGAAACCTCATGTCCTCACAGGACAACTTTCCAAAAGGAGAGGGAGGGCATTCCTTCTCATCTCTCTCTGCAGTCAGGGAAGACAATCTTTGTAAATAGCTCCCTCCATCAACTCTAGCTGCAGTGAAGGCTGGGAAAGCAAATGTCTGTTATTTGAGCTTCTCTGATATGAGGTAGGTTCTGTCAACAAGGAAGAAGGGAGTAGGGAGGGGCTGTTAAGAATCTCTCCTCAGTTCTCTCCTTGATGACCCTTCCTCTCTCCATGGCCGAGGAAATCTGTCTCCCAATAAGAGGCTGGAAAAATGACTGTTAAAATATCCTGTTTTCTTGCATATCTGTGTCTTGTATGTGGACCTTAGCTTTTGAAATTCAAAAGCCAAGGTTTTGGCCCATTTGAGTTCTCTACACAAACTAAGGCCACAGATGCCAAGGTCTACGAGCCACAACTACTGAGCCCACGTGCCACAACTACTGAAGCCTGCACACCTAGAGCCCGTGCTCCACAACAAGAGAGGCCACCACAATGAGAAGCCCGCACACTGCAACGAAGAGTGTCCCCTGCTCACTTCAACTAGAGAAAGCCTGTGTGCAGCCACAAAAACAGCCAAAAATAAATAATAAATAAATTTTTAAAAAAGAGACATGGTAAATAAAGTTACATATTAGGAGTGAAAACTACCTAAGTCCATATCAAACTAGGATTCCAACACACTTCCAAGGGGAGAAGGAGCCACCACAGAGAAAGGATCTGAAATACAGAGAAAGGCGGGAATAGGTTTTGGATGAAAGATTGGCTGGCGTCACCAGTGTACTGAGTTCCACCTTGGAGAGAAAGACACATTTTTAGTCTCAGAAACTTAAGTTGAGGAAAACAGGCTGATGAAGGTCCTCTTTGTGGTTGGAAGAGGGAGGTTGAGGGAGTGCAGGCATACTCTGTGGCCCCAGAGTTCTCTGTAACGTAGGACGCATGCTGAGTTGCCAGGAAGGAAGGGAGCAGAGAGAAGGTTGAGGGCTTAGGACAGTGGGAACGGTTTAAACTGCCTCTGTTAGGAAGGGAATCCAAGGGATGAATAGAAGAAAAGGACTTCCGGTCCACAGCGAGGACCCACCTGGAACTGGCCTCGGGAACCCAGGAAGCAAGGCAGCCATGTGGAAGCTTTCTCCAGCATCACTGGGGAAAGCAGGGGATGGAAGGGGATGGGACTTGAAGGAAGGCTAAAAGACGGAGGAATTTGAGGTCACCGTGTCCCCATAGCTATTAGCCACAGGGCTCAGCGGGTTGGAAGGATAAGTGAAGCCACAGCAGGAGTGAGGAGGGACTGGGAGAATGCAGAGGCCCAGGGCCTGGAGCCTCTGAAGACCTAAGTAGGAGAACAGGCTCGAATGGCCTGGGAGAACGTTTGCTCTTGGGGCTTTGTATCCATAAGGGGAGTCGGGACAGGGAAAAGACTGGACCAACCATGTGTTCATAAAATGCTTTAGCTAAGGTGATTACTGAAGTGTGATTGCTGCAGGCCTTTTCTGACTTTGCCATAATTGTGACTCAAATGTCACCATCCATGTTGCTTGAGTTCATTTCCAGAATAAGAAAGGACAAATACCTCTTATACATGTGGTGTACACGCGGCGTGGAAATCACCATATAGGCCCTCTGAACCTTGACCTGTGACCACATCCTGTTGACTTTATCAGCGCTCTGGCTATAAACAAGCCTAAGAGCAGCGAGCGGGGAGGGGCTGCAGCCACTTTCTGTGGGTCTGCGTCACGGCAGAGACTATTTTTGGTTGAAAAAGCTATTGCTTTGTCTCTTTGTTAGAGTAGGTGAAAATAGAAAAATTACTTTAACTATGATTTGTGCATGTAGCCTGCGAGCTTCTGAGCAATTTATCTGACAAGAGAAGAGAGGAGTTTTTGTTTGTTTTATGTAAAACTGGCCTTTGATTTTCATTTGGACTCTCTATCTGTCCTAAGCAGCTGAACTCCAATACTTCAGAACATTCAGATATAATATGGATGATGGTAATAGACAGAGACAGCTTTTTCAAAATAGGCATTAGATAATAAGTAGATCATGCTCTGATTTAACCCTTGCAAGTCACACAGGGAATGGGCAGAAATAAGACAGGGCTAATCAGGTGCAAGTCTGGTCCAGAAAGTGCAGGGAAGGCCTGGGTCCTGGCCCTGCAGTTTGGTGATTAAATTCCCAGCAGTCGCTGGAGAGAATCAATGGCTTAAAATTAGAAAATCACAGCGCTTATGGCTGCCTGTCTCCCACTGCAGTTGCCTCTTAGCTGGTCCATACATGATGCCAGGTAAATGTTTAAGAAATCTAAGGTGGAATTTAGAAGAGGTAAGGGAGAACAGCCAGTCTCAGGAAAAAGTAAGAGAGAGTCGGGGAACCAGGCAGAAAAATAGGTCAAAATGATGGCTTTGCTGTTCAAAACTCTTTATGAATGCAACATTAATTTCTTTTCCTTAATAGTGATGAAGGGCAACTTATTAGTTTAAAGTACATTTTAGCACTTTTTTAAAAGTAAAAAGTACATAGTTATAGAAATAATACTAAAAAGCTCAAGCATCATATATGAACCCTGGGATCATGTATGCCTGGAGGAGGGGGAGTGCAGGGGCCAGAGAATGCATCCTAATAGTTTTCGAGTTTTGCCAAAGGCGGGAGTAGGCCAGCGTTCACCAAGTATGGGCCTCAGCACAACTGGTCTAGAATCACCCCAAGAACTCGCTAAAAATGCATATTCTCAGACTCCAACCAGCACTTACTGGATCAGAAGCTGTAGCAGTGGGACCCTGGAACATGCATATTAAATGAGCTCCCCAGGTGTTTCCAACACAACCTAAAATTGGAGAACATTTGACCCCAAGTAAGAGTTTCTTCACAGGGTAATAAAACTGCCTGGAGACCTGGAACTTCAGACCCGGGAGTTTCCGCTTTGGTCTTCTCTGACAATGGAGAGTAGAGGTATTGATAAGCTACTAAATGCTGAGAGATCAGCCACTAAGAAACAAAGGCAGTGCTAACAAACTTGTTCAATAAATGGCTCTTATTTAGATCTAAAGACCTCTGTTTAAAAATGAAAGTCTGGGGGCTTCCCTGGTGGCGCAGTGGTTGAGAGTCCGCCTGCCGATGCAGGGGACACGGGTTCGTGCCCCGGTCCGGGAGGATCCCACGTGCCACGGAGCGGCTGGGCCCGTGAGCCATGGCCGCTGAGCCTGCGCATACGGAGCCTGTGCTCCACAACGGGAGAGGCCACAACAATGAGAGGACCACGTATCACACACACACAAAAAAGTGTAGGTTCTGGAGCCAGACCACATGGGTTCCAACAATGGCTTTATCACTCAGCAGCTCTGTGATTTTGGGCAAATTACTTAACATCTTTGTGCCTTTGTTTCCTCTTCTCTAAAGTGATGATAAATTCATAACTCCTGGGACTCCCACTTCTGGCAGTATGACAGATCAGCTACTATCAAAGGCTATTCTAACTCTTCCCGAATAAATTACTATAAAAATAATTATTCATGCATTCCTGTGCTCACTAAAAAGTAAGGAAAATTTCCAAGGGGAAGATGAAAACAATGGGCTAAAATTAGAGCAGTGGCAGTAAGTCGTAAGCAAGTGGGATGGAGACCAGTGAAGCAGAGTTGAACTACTAACTCTTGCAATCAAGAACCCAAACTTCGGGCTTCCGCGGTGGCGCAGTGGCTGAGAGTCCGCCTGCTGATGCAGGGGACACGTGTTCGTGCCCCGGTCCGGGAGGATCCCACATGCTGTGGAGCGGCTGGGCCCGTGAACCATGGCCGCTGAGCCTGTGCGTCAGGAGCCTGTGCTCTGCAACGGGAGAGGCCGCAACAGTGAGAGGCCCACGTACAGAAAAAAAAAAAAAAAAAAAAAAGACAAACCCAAACTTGAGACTCCAAGGATTTTAGAGGTACCAGAATATTACTATTCCTGGCTCACAGTATGTTCCTGACGTTTTTTAAAACTATAAAACTCAAATCATTTATTGATCATTCACTTTTCTAAAAAACACAAATGTGAGAATAAAGATAAACATACCCAAGACTCACCAGCCCTTGCAGAATAGGAAGAAGCCTGGACAGACAGCATGCAAATGTTTTTCCTTATACCTAATGTCTGCACTTCCTCACACATTCTAGAGTCCCATGTTTTGTCACCTCTTGCAGCAGAAAGGAAACTGAAGCTACAAGAATCATGTATAAGAGAGTCACAACAACTTTAAAGCTTTTGATGCTAATGGCTGGTACATTCTAGTTTGCAACTCTGATAAACGATATTAAATAAGAACTGTCAAATACCTACTCCCAGCTAACCTTTACTGTCATTCTTTGAAACAGCATCTCTGGTACTATTTATGTTCCTTCATTGTAGCTGTTGTTTCTCCCAAAGCACAAACCCTAAAAGCCAGCAAAAAACAGCAAACGTAAGTCCCCTTTAAAGGGAAGCATCCCAAATTAGGCCCACCAGCTTCCACGTGTTAAATTCAAGAAAAATATGATCTCCAAATGAAAATTACCAAATACAGCAAGGATAGAACCAACCATGAGAGAGAGTTAGCAGAAACAACAAATAATAGACTGATTTGTTGAATTTCAGATATTGAAATTATCAAGTACAGAACGTAAAATAATTATGTTTGAAATATCTCATGAAATAAATGATGAACTTAAAAAAACTGATCAAAGAATGAGAAAATATCAAAAATATCTAGGCAGATATAAATAAAACTCAGAAATGAAAAAACAAAGTGAAAATTTAAAACTCAGTGGATGGAGCCATGGCCTGGCTAGGACTTAGCTCCCCTTGGCACCAAGAATTCCAGCCTAAAGAGGCCTGCCTGGAAGGCCACGCCTCACTGGTTTTATTTCATGTAGTCACCCAGACTGTACAAATCGCTAGAGATACTCTCTTCATTTGATCAAAACTTGATGTCAGAAAGTGTGTAAGTCCACCAAAGGACAAAGAGATATCTGACTATACAGCCCTGAGGAGAGAGGCTACAGTTTTCATTTTCTTTGCTGAAGCATTAAGTCCCAATTATGTGGAGCGCAGTTTTGTGAATGAATTATACTTGTAAATATAAGGGATTTTCAGAAAGAAAGCTAATAGAGTTATTTACTGGTACAGTATGTATATGGGTAATTTTGTTGGTAATTCAATTTTTTTTCCCTTAGCACCATATAATGTATCCAAAAAAGCTTTTTTTTAACTCAAAATAGATAAGATCACAGTCTCTTAAAAGCAATACATTTAATACATTCATAAGATTTCAAATGAGTACATACATGCTATAGGTTTTCAATCTTCCTTGGACAACACAAAAAACACAGTACTCAAATTGCAAGTTTTGACAGGAACATGAAATCTCATTTTGACACAAAGACAGGTTTAAAAAATAATAAAACCAACACTGAACTAATCGAGCACCAGCAGGCTTCCTTAAATCTTCCATCCTATCCCACTTTTGAAATCATATGGCTGCCTTCTATACCAGCATTTCTTCTTCCCTACCCAACAATTTGACAAAAAAATTAGTTAAAAAATTATAGATGTGTCACTGAATGAGTACCACAACAGGCTAAAGAAAAAAAAAAGGCCCACTTATTTGTTGAATATTGAAAGAGGAGAATAAGATTAGGTGGGAAAACTGTAAGGCGTTTGATTCATTCACTTCACTCTGATATCAGAGCACAGGAACTGTGCTCAAAGGAACTAATAAAGATGCCAAGAAATATCCCAACATTATTTATAAAAGGAAGGCTGCACTCATGCCTATGAAGAGCTTATAATACCATGGAAAAATATTTAAGTTATAAAGTTAAATGAGAAAGTAGAATACAAAACTGTATACTCAGTATGATCTCAACTATGTAAAACCAAGCCAAAAAAAGGCTAAAAGTTCAAAATGTTAAGTTAGTGGTTGTATTTAAGTAGTGTACTTAATTGGATCTTTTCTCTTCCTTTATTTTTCTGTCTCTTCCAACACTTTCTCTACTGGAGAGTTTTGTTTTTTGCTTTTTTTAACGATTAGCTACCAAAAAAGGATGCCTGATAGAAGTACTGAATTTGAGTTAATGAATTTAAGTCCAGCCTGTAAGAAAGGATCTGTACATGTATAAAATTAGAAAACATTCCAGGCTACCCTCTGAATCCACGGGGTGTTAGCAGTAACTTCCGAGAGGCTGGAGGGCTTTGTCCTCTCCTCCAGCCAGGTGCAAAGTGTCACCAGATCCTGCCTGATGAAAAACTGCTGAATCGAACAAAAATGTCATGGATTTACAAAAAGGAACAGAAGTACCCACATTTGGCAAAAACCTATTTACAGTACAGGAGTAGCTCTTTAATACTATGATTAAACAAGGGGACGGCTATTTTCTCCTATCTTCTCTGCAGATAGCAAGTTTCAAAAAAGCTATCATCAATAAGAACTGTGGAAAGCTAATCCTGGCTTAGAAACAGAAATAAAACAGCCCTGCGACAACAGTGGACAGAGAAAAGCCACGATTTAGAAAATTATAAAAACTGCTTTCTATAAAATTGATGCCCTTGAAAACATTCGTTTACTGTATATACTTTAAGGCCCCCACTACCACCTGCCCTCAAAAAAAAGGGTGAAAACCTCTAACACTTTCTACCAAAGTAGCCACTGGTTTGTTCATTCAACAAACACTGAGAGAAGGCTCATAACGTGCGAGGCACTGGAGTGTCAAAGGGCAGATGGATATGCCCCTGCCCCAAGGACATCTTGGTCTCTCAGAGCGGGACGCGGGCACATCACCAACCACGATACAGGAATGAAAAGCAGATGCCACTGCTTTCCTACAATTCAAGAATAAGCTACAATTCTCATTGAATTACTTACACAAAAGTCCTTACACAGAAACTTTCCTGACTCACTAGGAGGCAAAAATGCAACTACTTTCCCTTGATAAATACTTCTAGAAGGGACAGGCATTAAGTTACATTTTGTGATATTTGCCCTTAAACATCACAGTGCCCAGTAGTGAGGTCAGTTAACTTTCTTTTAAGCAATGGAGCATTTTTACTCCAAGAATGAGACACTTTGAAGCCGAGGAAAAGTGACCAGCCCTAGATCTAGATCAAGACTTGTCAGGACTGTCAAAAGCCAGGACCCAGGAGTGTAAATTTCAATTAAAATCTTCAGTCTCCTCTGCCATCACTGATTTTCAATATGCTCCTGGGGCAACCGCTCCAGGTCCTTCCACACATTTGGGTGGTCCTCCAAATCTTGTAGAGGGATCTCACAATGTCCAGTCTCCTATAATCCTCAGGCTTGACTAGGCTTCGCACAACCTGGAGGCACCGCTCTTTCAGGGTGTACACTGGTAGTGTGATGTTTGTAAAAATAGGCTGTCCATCAACATTGAGAGGCGGCACAAACAGCTCGGTTTGGTTAACTAGAAGCCCATCAGATGTCCCAGCATCTCGGAAGAGCCAAAGATGATCCCGGTAGCTATGGATGCAGCGGCCCGTGCTGGGGGGCAGCGTCGGGTAGGGCTGAAGCTCGCCGTCGAAGCTGAGCCACCCGGGCAGCACCACGCGCGTGCTGCGGTTGTAGATGACCTGGGACGGCTCGCGCGTGTTCACTGAGCAAAGCACCGGCCGCGGCCGCCCTGCCTCCATCTCCTGCCGGGAGCCGGGCTCCTCCGGGTAGGACTCGTCCGGGCCAGACTCCTCCTCGTCCCCCTCCTCCGCGCCGGCCTCGGCCTCTTCCGCGTTCCCCACCTTCCGGGGCACTATCTCCTGGAGCCTAAAACTCGGTAATTCAATATTTTGTCGGGTGTCAATGGTAACACTAAAAAAAATAAGCTATGTCTTTCTCTTTTTTTTTTGCGGTACGCGGGCCTCTCACTGCTGTGGCCTCTCCCGTTACGGAGCACAGGCTCCGGACGTGCAGGCTCAGCAGCCATGGCTCACGGGCCCAGCTGCCCCGCGGTATGTGGGATCTTCCCGGACCGGGGCACGAACCCGTGTCCCCTGCATCGGCTGGCGGACTCTCAACCACTGCGCCACTAGGGAAGCCCAAGCTATGTCTTTTGATTGGTTGATTAATCTTTATACACAGAATGACTTTCTAGACATATGGCCTCCAAATAAAGGACAAGGTATTTCATTTTAAAATGTAATACCATTAGTTTCTGCTGAGAAAATTTTATAGGCAACTAGTTGAAGTTTACAGAGAGAATGCCTTCAGTTAACCAAATATAATAATATAGACAATGTATCAATTATGCTGCAAGAGACTAGGAAACTATGAGATTATCAACTATTTAAAACATTTAACAAAGGCAGAATTAACAAATTTGAGACTAGAGCAAAATTCATTTCAGTTAAATCATTTACACTATATGAAGTTCAACAAATTATGTGGGTTAACTTAAAATAGTTAACTGAAGCTAACATAGCCCAGTTCATTAAGTACTATGGTGATAAGGTATCTGAAATCAACCTGTAGATAATTATATGAAAGCTTTTTTGTCATTTATCTTAAATAAGACTTTTTAAAGCCTCATATTGAAGTGCTTGTAAGAAAAGCACTTTTTTATGTGAAGGGAGAAGCTGGGAAACATAAGAGTAGGCACATGACGACTACAGAGCAGTGGACATCCACAGCTATCAGAGCTGCTGTGCCCACTACAAGACAAAGCGCCATTTTACCAGCCATGTCTCCGATGAGGCGGTCGCCTTCCTGTCCTCTGTAATCTTAAAATAAGCCTCCAGCATTTAAGATAACGTGAATGTGCCTTTGTTCCTTGCAGCTAAATAGGAGCCTGTCCAGATTGTTCTTAAAAAATCCAGACCCGCCGTATACAGCATATTAAACCAAATAATTCAAGCATAAGAAACACCACATAGGGGCTTCCTTGGTGGCGCAGTGGTTGGGAGTCCGCCTGCCAATGTAGGGGACACGGGTTCCAGCCCTGGTTCGGGAAGATCCCACATGCCGCGGAGCAACAAAGCCCGTGAACCACAACTACTGAGCCCACATGCTGCAACTACTGAAGCCTGTGTGCCTAGAGTCCGTGCTCTGCAACAAGAGAAGCCACCGCAGTGAGAAGCCCACACACCGCAACAAAGAGTAGCCAGCCCCTGCTCACTGCAACTAGAGAAAAGCCCACACGCAGCAAGGAAGACCCAACACAGCCAATAAATAAATAAATAAATTTATTTAAAAAAAGAAACACCACATAAAAGGGGGTTATATAGCCTGAGACTTTAGCATTTACTTTAACTCAGGAAATTTTTTTTTAATGTGCAATGAAAATTACTACATAGTTGTTCAAAACATAAATGAAAATGTGAGAAGTTAAGCACCCACAGAGTCTTCTCAATGCCATTTTAAAAAGCAAGCATTCTTCAAACTGTAATTTAATTCAAGAATCAAGTGTAGGTTGGGAAGGCATTAATAACTCTGCTTATTTTCCAAGGTTCTTTATCTCAAAGCAAGAGTAATTTTCAGCCCATAGAGTTCATTTTTAAAGATACCTCAATTAAATATATTTTCTCTATATATACATGTGTGAATCTTCTTGTCATAACTGAAATAGGTTATTAGAAGAGGCTATATAGTGTACCTAATTCAACTTGATAAAAACAGACGCTCCTTGTCAATTAAACCATGAGAGCTTTGTCTCCCATCAATCTGAGGATCTGTGTAAACACAAGCTTTCAATTATTACTCCTTAAGAAAATCACCTCAAAAATCACATTAACCACTAATAATCATTCATTTCCTTGACATCCAAGTACTCTTTAAAAGCTTACACTTTCCAGCTGTAATTATTTTGAAGTTTAGCATTCATATCTTTGCATTTTTAAAGCAATATGCAGTTCTTAATATTTTTGAAAAGTCAGTAAATGGTTCTGTATTATCTTGAATTTACAGCTGACAAAAGGATTTAGACAAAAAGAGACGAATTTCTCAAGGATACACAATGAATCACCGACAGAACTAGGATCGAAATTTTTTACTTTCTAGCTTCTAGGTCAGAAAGTTACAAGTATTCAAACCATTTGGATAAAGTTTTTTAATGCATTTCCCTATCATATCACTGTTCTGGAAATCCCTGTAGAAGACAAAAATCTTTGCCTAAAAGTTGGTTCAGTATCTCCTCTGGCAGTACAAAATAATTTGCAGATGGTACAACTGTATCTGTTTCAGGGAACAAGCACTTTAACAGGCTGTTAAGGAGACTGGGAATGTTTCCTCACATTAAATACGTCCACTCACAGTTAGGAAACCTTTGAGGCATTAAGAGAAAGGGGTTATAAACCCAGATGGGATCTTACATGAGCTTACAACCACGTAAACTCATAACAGTACCAGAAGACAAAGACAACACATTATGATTTCTTATAGAGAAGTGCACATTTCCAGGGTAGTTTTCTTCTGAAGAAATAAACTATAACAAATTATTTTATTTTCCAAGTGAAAAATATTCCCCTAATAAGCATCCATACAAGCTCCATTTTCTTTATGGTTACACTTCTTTTATTCATTGTTTGTTTTTTTTTTTTTTTAGATACCCCAAGTAAACCTGATCTAACACTAAAACTACTATAATGACAGTTTTCTACTCGGAACAATACTTTCATATATTAAGATGTCTGAAAGTAAAGTGGTATGGTTTTAAAATGTAGCTTGTGTTTATGAACACTGCCACAACCCCTCTTCTCCCACAAAACATTAATTTCATAAACATTTAATATTAAAATCATGTATTTACACCTTGGTGCCATTTTATTATAATCAAGTTGACAATACAAATAGCTTACTTTAATAGGTAACCAGTATTTGGACACCATATTTTAATTCTGAAAACCCACTGTTAAACACAAATATTTTCTATTTGAACTCTGCCCAGTAAGCTTCAATTTCACATCTAAAGCAAATCATGAAGTGCTTCACACCCTATCTTTAAAATATATTCATGAAAAATTTGCTATCAGCTAAAGCACTACATTGTCATATGTAACCATATAGCAAGTCACATCAGCTTAATCCAATTTTGTTACTTTTTGTCAATCTTTCTATATTTTCTGCTCTTAAGATTCTGGCTGTATTCAACTGTCAACAATTACAAAGATTGATAACCAGTGTAATGGAGGGTCCCTTGCAAATACTGTTAGTAGGAATGTAAATTGGCAGGCTTTTTGGAGTTCAATTTGGCAGTAATTAACAAAATTTTATATATACACAGCGTTTAACAAACAAATTTATGTGTCGATTAGGTTTATCCAACAGAAATACCAACCTGAGTGAGACAAGATATACACACAAAGATCAATGCAGCATTGTTTGAAATAGTGAAAAATGAAACGAAACTGTTCAGAAGTTAACAGAGCAGGCCTGAGACTGCTGTCCTAAAAAGGCTTTCTTTGCAAGGTTGGTCCTAGGCAAGAGTCTGGGAACTTGGCAGGTAAACAATTCTCCACACTGATATAAAGCTTTCCCTAAAGACCCACACCTGGGTAAATGAAGGCATCATGGAACTGATGTACTACATAACCCAGACTGCCCTGCACCTGAGGTTCAACTGGTTTCAAATAAACTTTCCTTACTGTTTAAGCCACTTTGAAGTGGGGTTTTACTTCTTGCAGTCGGTCTGCATTTCCATCTCCGTTGGCTTACAAAAAACGACTCTGAAATTATAGGCCAGAGCCCTGTATCTGTACCCCAGATGCATTATTAACTCTGTGAATCTGGACAAGGCACTTACCATCTGGAGGTACAGTTTCTTCACTGTACAAGAGAAATGATACCGTTTAAAAGTACTGTTGTGAAAAAATAACAGGGCAACTCACTGTGTTAGATGTACAATGTCTGTAAACTTTAATGTTTATACAAATCCTAGCAGATAACCTGGTATACAAGTGGCCAATAATGGATCCCAACGTTAGAATATTTAAACCCCAATGTCAGAGTATTTAAACCCCAGAAGCTCTGCCCAATATCCACATCATGAAAACTGCCCTATCTGTTACCAGAAACATCTGAAGTCAAGGAAAACAAGGGAAACAGTCAAGGGAAACAATTTTGTTTCACGGCTAATATGACAGCACAGATTCTAATAAGTGAAAGTTTTGTCCGGGCTAGTGTTAGTATTTTGATTTTAAAAGATTACACACGTTTTCACTCACGGGGCATTTGTAGAATTCCTGAATATACCACACTGGAAAACAACATGGAGTTTAATCCATTTTAAGACGGGCTGAGCCAGCCACATGATGTGAGATGGTCTGCTATCAGCATCAATTCAAACACCATGGCTAAAGCAATCTCCATTTAAATCTCTCAAATGAGAAATTAACAGAGAGGCAGAGTCATGAAGCTATAGAATTCTTTTCTTTAAGTACCAACTTTCTGTACCAGACACATTCTGAAATTTATATTACCACTCTTAAAGGTTTTATTAGAAATAATCAGTATTTAAATATTGTACCTAAACAATGTATTGAGTAATCATATTATATGTATAAATGGACAAATACATACATATATCTATACCTACACAAGCATTCATGTATACATACAGACATGTTAGGCCAAAGAGAGCTTTAAAACAAGCACAAAAGAATACTTAATTGATTACAGAAGTAGAAACTGAGCTTCCTAAGTTATCAATCACATAAGTTACTGACCATATAAGTTTCAAATATTAAAAAAATAAAGCAAACAAGGCAAAAACATTATTGCATTTAACAACGTAATATATAAAATAGCTAATATACATCATAAACAAACATTACCAAACTAGACATAAAATAATTAGCCATTTACATATAATAAACATTAATATTTCAAGAAAAAAGATTTTAAATAGAATAGTTAACTCTTCCAGAACTGTACTAAGATAGTACAATAGCACAAAAAAGTTGTAGGAAATAGCAATAATCTGCAAATAACAGAATTATTTCTATTACATGCTAAATCCAAATTTTATCATTTATGCATATTTCACAAAAGATGTTAAAATTAAATTTTAGAGTAATACTATAATTTTTTGTACTTTTATTCTAGAACTATATTAAAGTATTGACATTTCAAAGAAATACCTACAGCTTCCCAGAAGAATTATTTTTAATATTGGCAGTCTTCCTGTTCAATACACAAAATATAAATCTTTTCTTCTGTCAGAAAGCTCAAAATTAAGTACTCTATACCAGGCTCTTTGTTCTGTGTTTTCTTCTCCTCTTGGGTGCAGTGAACTCTGAAGACAAAAAATTAAGAAGCCTGTCAGGCCTAAAAAATATAATACTTAATTGATAACACACAATTAAACTATATAGGTTGGCATAATAGTAAGAACGCCTTCACAGCAAAGATACAAGAAATCTTAAACCTGACATATACATGACTTTTATCCTTCAAAATGATACTGCAGTTGTAAACTTACTACTGGAGATCCTAATCATCCTAAATGCTACTTGAAAATAAGCTACTCTGAGGTTGTTTCATAGGGGTATGCCCTCCCTGTAGTTAGCATGGGCCCAGTATGCCAGAGCTGAAAGGTATCTGGGCCAGTGCTAAGAGAAAGTGACTAAGATTTCAATTGCTTTCCGATTAAACCTGAAAATGTAACCCAAAACAGCAGTACCATACATCTTTTCGGCTACCATGGCAGATGCCATGACCAACACTCAAGTAAGTGTCCACCTAGAAACAGCTGTGAACCTAAAAGTTACTGATCATTAAAAACAAAGCAAACAACAGAAGACACAAAAACATGAAAATTATGGAAGACGTAAAAGAAAGGAATATTCCCCTCCAATGAAAACTGAAAGGAGAGTGACAGGAAAAGGAATGAGAAAAGACAAAGAAAAAATTAAGAGGAAAAAGAAAACAGATTTCTGGAAAGAAGCAGCAGCAGGCCAAGAGAATGATGTCCAGAGTAAAGCAAGTCAGAGGCCTGGAGGAGACTTCTTTTAAGAAGATGACACTGATAAAATGCCTAATGTGCTCGAGTGTTTCAAGGGGAGATTTATACACTGAGGAAGAGTTTGGGGGGTAAATTAGTGATAAATACATAAAGAAACAAATTAATAAGGCAAAAAAATTATTAACTCTTTAAGGCAAACAATAAGTGTTCCGATTAAGGGAGAATCATAGTATATATCACATGGCCCTGCTGCTAATAATGTTTTGTAACATGCTGAATACTGATATAACTAAAATAATAACCATATTGAGAGGGTGGGTGATAGGAAGTATCATGTGTTTGGATTGGGAGGTAAAGAATACATAAAATTATTATATTGTAACATCTTTGTATGGTGACAGATATAACTAGACCTGTCATGGTGATCTTTTTGTAATGTATAGAAATATCGTATCACTAAGTTGTGCACCTGGAACTAACATAGTGATGTAGGTGAACTATACTTCAAATAAGAAAAAAAAGAATATATTAAGGAGAACTAAATTCTTGCCTCCCTCAATAGATAATTCATAGAACTGAAATAAATAATTGACAATATAAACATGTTACTTAGAAACATGGAGATCAATACCAAAGTAATTATCAAAGAGTTGTCTCTAGGGAATAAAAAATGGGAGTCGGAAGTCTGTGGTAATGAGTATTATAAAACTGTTAATTGTTAAATTATGTGCTTATGTAATTATGAGCTTATGTAATTATGATTTAATAAAAACCAAAGTTTTAAAACTCACAAGCTGATAGATTTTAGAATGGGACTGGCCAGGCAGCCATAAAGGTATGCATGTGTTTGATTGTTTACTCACAATAAAAGCTACCAGACAAAACTAGAAAGCAACTACAGTCTGAAACTCACAAGATTATAAAGGACCGTTTTATGCTGACATAAGCAAATCACAGAAGCAACTCAGATTTCTGAAGGAACAAATACTCTCTTTTAATTGTCTTTGTCTTCTGTATGTTTCCATAGCACCCTGTTTCTCTTTACTATAAGGTACTGTGTTGTTTTTCTGCACACTAAACTGTAAGGTCCTCTGGGGCACAGACTGATCGGATTCATTAAACAGTAGTTACTTAGGTCCACTATGAGCCACTCACTGTGCTCAGATCTACACTCACTATGATCAAAATAAAATGGTTCTTAAACTCTTCTACTATATATCTTTATATTCCCATACCTAAGCACTTGAAACAAAATAGGCACTCAATAGATGCTTGCTGAATGAATATAGCGCCAAAATGAAAAAAAAGTCATTAGGCAGATTCTTAATATACATTATGTTCATTATCATTGATGGATTACCAATTATCAAGCCTAGCCTGCTATGTAACTTATTCTGTACATTACTGTAATTATTACTAGAGATAATAATTATTTAAACTATTGTTTAACAAATACTACAAACAAATTAAGATCACAGCAATGCAAAAAGATATAGCTATTTTGGGTTTTTTTTTTTGCAGTACGCGGGCCTCTCACTGTTGTGGCCTCTCCCGTTGCGGAGCACAGGCTCCGGACGCGCAGGCTCAGCGGCCATGGTTCACGGGCCCAGCCGCTCCGCGGCATGTGGGATCTTCCCAGACCGGGGCACGAACCCGTGTCCCCTGCATCGGCAGGCGGACTCTCAACTACTGCGCTACCAGGGAAGCCCAAAGATATAGCTATTTTAATTCACGTTGTGCAATTTACCACTTAGTTACAATCATCTCATAGGTGAAAATTTTACATTTACTAGAATTTGAAATTAAGTATTTTTTAACAATAAAACCTTTAAAAAGTTATATACAGTAATTCACATTTTGTGACCTTTGCCCTTTGTTAGAAATACACTTCAGACACCAACAGGATTATGGATATTCATTTACTACTAACGATATTTCCCCTATCCTTCACCTCTCACCTGGACTGACCCCTGCCTCTCCATATCCATTCATTTACTGTATTATCACTTACTCTTAAGTGTCATGATTAACGGTCTGATTAACGCTAAAATTCTCCAATGTATCAAAGTTAAAGCATCACAGGAACACACAGCCAACCATCATGCTTTTCAGGGGTTCTAAACGTTGATGCTCTGCAAGTAGTTTGATAAAATTTCATCTGTACCTGTTTCACTACAACTTTCACTCTCCTCTTCCTCTTCTGTAATTACAGGCATACTCAGACTTAAAGATTTATCTTCCTTATGTACATTTTGCATGTCACCTGGAAATAGTTGAAAAAATGATTTTATATGAAAACAAAGAATGCTAATCTTTGAGAAAAAATTTTATACAAATAATGACATTATTATAATAACAAAAATTAGATATTTAAACTAAAAGCTAAAATTGTAATGGTAAACAGAAATATGCACATAAAACTACCTATCTTTTTTAAAAGTGTTAATAAATTTATAATATATTTATACCTATGTTTTGAAAACAGTCTCTAATCCTTCCATCAAAGTAATTAGAGGAAAAGGGAAGAAACAAAATTAGCCAAACATAGATATATTATTCAACCTTTATCACACACAGCATAGGTTATATTTGCAGACATCAGGGAATAATCATGTGTATTACTTCAATTTTATTAATTAATCACCAATGTAATTCTAAAGTTAATAGCCTTGGTTTTTTTTTTAAAGACTGATATGGATTTAATGACAAATATTCCATATTGGTTGCTGAACACCGGAATGCTGTCCAAGGAACCATCATTAAATAAAACAACCTGAAAATAAGGCAATTCTCACATACACAAGCGTGCGTGCGCACACACACACACACACACACACAAAACCTGTTACTTTTAGGATCATTAAATTATTCACTATTTTAACAAACAGCTGTAAAATCACATTACAGTGAAGGAAAATGTGCACAAACTTCAGAAACACAGTTCAGATTGTCTATGAACACAGGTTCTTAATTTGTACTTCTTCACATACGTACAGCCTCCTGATCTTGAAGAGGCCATGTAATAGCCTTGTTTTTGAATGCAGACACACTTTCCTGTATCACCACATATGCTCTACAAGATATATTTCTCTTAGTCATAATTTGCCAGTAACTTTCCACTTTCCAAAACATTGGAGGTTTTCTATATCAACTTTCTGTTGCTTGAAGCAATATCCTAATCAAATTATCAAACACCATTGTCCTCTCAGGTCTCACCGAGCACATAACTTCCTTGTCCCAGTAGCAACCGCCCCCCACAGTCACTCTTTGTTCCTTATGCTTCTCCACAACACTTACACCACCTCATATCTTAATATATAATACATAGTAAATGTAAGCTTCACAAGGATAGACTCTGGTTTGTTTAGGTTGATGTATCCCCAGTACTTAGAAAAGTGCCTGCCATATACTAGAGCCTCAATAAACTATAAATCATCAAATATGGATTCAACTATCTTATAACACAGTATTTCACAGAGTATATATGTTAATAAGTACCTGCCAGCACAGGAGACAAGAAATTAAATGAAGATGAGTTTAAGCTTTCTGCTCTAAACACATGTATTCTGGGATCTTAATGGGATGCAGATTTTATGGAATGAATAGATTGCTCTAGACGCAGTTGAGTAAACTGTAGCAATAAGCTTCCATTTTAAATGCAATTCAAACTTAATAAAATAATACCAATTTCCCATTAAGTTATTAAAATAGAATTTTACCTTTACTTGGAAGTCCTAAGTATTAGATACAATAATTTTTTTACATGATTTTTAAGATGATAGATAATCTTTTAGGAAATCTATTTCCATATCTAATCACATTTCTGGCAGTGGAGGGGGGTGGATTTTGAACCTATAAAATTTTTCAGTTGTTCACAAGATTATAATCAGTACAATCTACCTCAAATTACTAATATTGTTCTTTATAATCTTGTATCACGGCCATCCATATCAACTATTAATGATTTTTTAAAATCCACATTTACAACCTAACAGAATCTATCCAACTATGTCAAGGGAACGATTTCTGAGTTAAAAACTGTCGCTGTGAAAAAAAACCCTTCATCTAGTCACATGATGATTAACTACATTTTGAGATCTATTTCTACATTAAATGAGTAAGTTTAAAAAAGAAAATCAATGTTCTCTAAAAGCTCTGAAAAACAAAATACAATGCTTCACCCACTTATCATGCAGCCAGGAGCCAAGAAGTGAACACAGAACTTCAGGATGTTTATCTCAAAGTCCACATATTAAATAAAAGCTCATGAACTTCAGTCACAGATATGTTCCTCAGGCCTTTATCCAGAACCTAATTACATTTATTTATGTATGAATAATGGCAAACCCGTTTCTTAAAACCAGTACAGTTAAGAAGCAGCAAAAAGGGAAAAAAATTGCTACAAGCCTGCACACTGAGAACAGAATGAAGACACCTACCACAACAAATGTGACAGAAAAACATAAGAACTGACGAAGTCCTGCAGCACAAAGCCGTAAGTATAAAGGTCAACTGCCCCCCACACGTAAGCTATTTGATAGGATCATTATATGACAAAACCCAGTAAAATAACATGCTAATGATGATAACCTTGAATCATAAAGAGAAAACCAAATTATGTTCAGGATACATTGTTCTAGAAAATAGGAGAGCATAAAATACATGTAGAAAACAAGAAACATACAGAGAAGAATGTACTATGTTTTAGAAAGATATCAACCAGAATAATTAACCATTTAAAAAGTAAATTTTGACATTTAAATAATTAACCTCAATTATCCACACAACTAATTCCTCAGAGGCTGCCAGGTCGACAGTTTTACTCTGCTCGAAGCTAATCATGTGGAATGCAATGATAAGTAATAGACAATTGCTCAATCTCAATACATACAATTATAGGATATGCAGCTAGAATACAATTACTTAAGTGCGTGTCTAACTGGAGCTCCAGATCCACATTTCCAATTACCTGAGAGACAGCAAATTTGGCAGTTAAAGATTCAGACTTGTATTCAAACAGACTGCCATTCAAGTCTCAGCTCTATTTATTAGTTAGGTGACCTTGGACGTGTGAAAAAAGTTTGGCAGATAATAAGCGTTACATAAATAATAGTTATCATCTTCGCCGTCATGTATCACCATTACTATTACTGATGTTCTTCCAGAAGCATGTGTGTTATGTTCTAGGAATGGTGAATGGGTATAGCTGAAGCTTAAATAATACAAACTTGGGTAAATCCTATCAATATACTTGAGCACCTATTTACGTGCTAGACAGCTGTTACAGAAATTGAGCCTAAAAATGCAGATTGGGGCAAATTCTTCCCCCAAATGAAATCTTCGTTCTGTGATCCTTATTCTGTTAAAGTCACAACATCCCCCAGTTGCTTAGGCATTAAGCATCCTTGCCTCATCCCTCTCCACCAGCCTAAATATTTGGTTACCTGTAGATATCCGTGGGCTTTCCTAACTGTTAATCTGCTTGTCTAATTCCTACAGCCACCTGGCCAGATCCTCATTACTCCTTAATAGCCTTTTATTTAGTGTTCCTATTTTCAGTTTGTTCCCACCTACCTTCCAAACTACTCCCAGATTGATTTTCTTCAAAGAAAACTGGTCGTACCACTTGCTTGCTCAGAAGTCTCACATGACTCCCCTCTGCCTACTGAATGAAGTCCAAACTTCTTGGTTCCACATTTAAGACCTGGTCACAATATAATCCTCAACATATCTTTCCATGTTAACAGTAACTCTTCAGCACATCCTTTACGCTCCAGGCAAAATGGGCCCCTCACATGCTATACTTCCAACTACCTTGCCTCTTTTCATGCCAATCCCTCTACTTGCCTTAGTCTAAGGAATTCTTGTTACATTTGTTTGTTTTTTAATCTTTGGATTTTTCCTGATTACAAAACATACGGTTATCACATAAAAGTCAAACACAGAAATTTATGGACTTAGAAATTTCCCATCCCTGAGAATTAATCATTGTTATATGCTTCTAGATTTCTTCAATGATATATATTGTACTTCAGTCTACATTTTTTTAATTGAAGTATAGTTGATTTACAATGTTATGGTGTACAGCAAAGTGATTCAGTTTATTTATTTATATATATATACATACACACACACACACACTCTCACACATATATACATATACATATATATACACACATATTGTTCTTTTTCAGATTCTTTTCCGTTACAGTTTACTACAAGATACTGAATAAAGCTCCCTGTGCTATACAGCAGGACCTCGTGGTTTATCTATTTTATATTATAGTAGTCTTGTGTCTACATATATATTTATTAACAAATGAATCACACTCTTCTTTAAAAAAACATTTTCACTAAGCAATGTACCAACATATTTTGGACATATTTTCATGTGAGTATATATAGAACTTTCTCCAGCTTTTTAATAACTGTAAAATATTCCTTTATATGGATTTTTCAACATTAAATATTTTTTCAATGTTAAACATTTGAGTTGTTAACAGCCTTTGTCAATAATCCTGCAATGAATGTCCTGTGTGCTTCTGTCACTTGTAAAGGATAAATTCCTAGAAACTGAATTGCTAAGTTAGAAGGCATGTCCATTTAAAATTGATTAAAATCAACTGACAGATGATTTCAAATTGCTCTCTAAAAAGGATGTGCTAATTCATTCTCCCACTTAACTTCAGATTTTACCTCCTCACACTTTCACTGTCAATGGGTATTCAGTTACCTTTCATCTTTGCCAATATAACAAATTACATGAAAATCATGTTTTAATTTACATTTCTTTCATTATTAATGAAATTAAATATCTCTTCATATGCATGGTAACCCCATTTTGTTCATGAATTGCCTGTTCATGTCCTCAGCCCATTTTTCTAAAGGGTGGTGGTCTTTTTCTTGCTAATTTATAACAGCTCTCCTAAAATTAAAAAGTTTAGCATTATCTTATGTGCTGCAAATGGTTTTACAAGATCTTTTGCATTTTATGGAATATAAGACACCTCTTTTTGAAAAAACTATGAAATCAAAAATACTTTTCTACTTTGAGGAAATGAACTTTTAATTAAAGAGAAACTTTTTAGTAAGCACTTGAATCTTTATTAAGGTGCAGAATAACAAATTACTTCTGCTTCAGAGGAGCAACAAAGCTGGTTAGCTGGAATAGTTGAGTTACAATTAAGGATCTAATTCAGATCATATTTTAGTGTACTTTCTTTCTCATGGGTTAAACCCTCCCTAATACACCTAGGTAAATTCAATAACAAACCTCAGCCATCCTTAAAAGTTAACTTCAGAGTTTATGAAAATGTTTTCGGTAACTACATTAAGTAAAAAATTATGGCTAGTGAAATTTCATAAGTTATGTGTGTCCAACATTTCAGATGAAAAGGAACTTTCATTTAAGTTCTTTCCTAGCTTGCACTCGGCTCCTCCTTTTCAACCGCATAAAAAAAACTGTTTTCCGGATGTTTAAGAAGGCAGCTTGACCAACTTACCTCTCCGCTGCACTTGTAAGAAATAAGGTGGATAATTAATAAAAGATGCTTGTGCAGGTTTCTAAACCTAAGTATCTTTGATACCTTAGAAAAAACATTCTAATCTACCAGAAGTTACTTCTTTAAGTATGATCAAACTAATCAATCTTTTCCTCATGTCCTCTGTTTTGGTTTGGTTTTGGTTGAATTAATATATAACTACCATTTTTAATGCAGTACAGAGCTAGGAGTTTGGATAAATGCATAGTTGTGCAAGCACCACTGTAATCAAAATATTGAATATAGAACAATTCCATCACACCAAAAATTTCCCTTGTGCCCTTTTGCAGCCAACACCTCCCTCCACCCCCAGTTCCTAGCAACCGATGATCTTTTTTACGTCTCTGTAGATTCACCTTTTCCAGAATGTCTTATAAATGGAATCATATCATATATAGCCTTTTTTGTGTCTCATTTCTGTCACTTAGCACAGTGCACTGAGATTCATCCATGTTTTTACATGCATCAGTAGTGCCTTTATTCCTGAGTAGTACTGCACTGTATGGTTATACCACTGTTTGTTATACAATGACCAGTTGAAGATATTTAGGCTGATTGCAATTTTTCGCAATTATGAATAAAACTGCTATAAGCTTTTGCATAGCAATTTTTCTGTGAATATAAGTCTTCACCTCTCTTGGGTAAATACCAAGGAGTAGGACTGCTGTGTTATTTGGTAAGTATATGTTTAACTTTATTAGAAACTGCCAGTTTTCCAGAGTGACTATACCTTTCTGTATTCCCACCAGAAATGTATGAAGGTTCCACTTGGACCTAAAACATTTACTATCTGGCCCTTTACAGAAAGTTTGCTGACTCCCTACATCTGGAGGATATTTTTTTAAATCAAGAATGGATGCTGGATTTTATCAAATGTGTTCTTGGGTAACTATTAAAATGAATTCACATTTTCCCCTTCAACCTATTTATATGGCAAATTATATTGATAGATTCCTAACTGCACCATCCCTGCATCTCAGAATGAATGTACGCAGTCAAGTTGTTTTGTATCTGAGATTCTTTTGATACATAAAACTTAGAATATTTTCATTAATACTTATAAGTGAGATTAGTCTAACAGTTCTCTTCACAATATCTGCTAGCTCTGTAAAGAAAACTAAAAACATTCTCCTTCTGAAGTATTTCTTGATTATCCTTAACTAATGTGGTTTCTCCTCCTCTGAATTCTCAATGCACTTCAAGCGTTAAGTTACGGAACTGATCATATCTGGACTGTATTAAAGGTATTTAACTTCAATTCTCCCTCCGCTGCCTCAATATAGGAAAAAAATATGTTACAAGGCTATAACATATCTTCATATACTGCTACAGTGGCTCTGTGTTTCTTATATTAGGCACTAAATATTTACTATGTTTCTAATACTCCTTTTTTTCCCTCTGAGCCTGCTAATCAGAGTCCAGCTTATGTATGGTGAACATATACTATTTGTGAAATGCTTAAAAATTAAACTTTTTGAGTATATAGTCATTTTGTTTTGTTTTGTTTTGCTTTGTTTTGTTTTGTTTTGTTTTACGGTACACGGGCCTCTCACTTTGTGGCCTCTCCCGTTGCGGAGCACAGGCTCCAGATGCGCAGGCCCAGCGGCCATGGCTCATGGGCCCAGCCGCTCCACGGCGCGTGGGATACTCCCACATCGGGGCACGAACCTGTGTCCCCTGCATCGGCAGGTGGACTCTCAACCACTGCACCACCAGGGAAGCCCTATAGTCATTTTTTTTTTTAAACTAAATACCAAAAGTAATTTTATAGATAAACCATTTCAAGAAAAAAGCAGGTACAGCTTAGCTAGTGAAGCGAATGGAAAATATGGTTTATAGAATGTATTACTTATCGTACCTTATTCTACATATAAGTTTGATTCACACACAAAAATTACTAATAAAGTATGCTCTGGATAATTCTGGATTGATTCTATAACTATCTAACTGTAACACTTTGGACAAGTTATTTAATCTGTATGGGCCTAAATTTCATCATCTATGAAATGATGAATTTGATGACTCCTAGAGTCCCTTTCAGTAGTAAGATTCCAAGAATATAAGATAATTTATTTTTAATATTAAATCTCACAAGGTTTTTAAACAAGTAATCCTTTTTAATAAAGAAAACATGGTGAGAGGAGGTTGTAAATAAGACCTGTTTTCCCTTTTTAAGTCTCAAAAAGTTACCTCTGTTTCTGGAAGACATCTTCCTTCCTGCTGGTTTCAGCATCTCTTGGTTTCTTCTTTTCCTAGTTGCTTTGGTCTGTCCTTGACTAGATGCAGAATCAGAGTCAGAAGAATCAAGTTTGGCCTGACGATGCCTTCTTGACTTGGATGCCTAAATAGTTGCAAATCCAATTAATTACAATGAATCACAAAATGAACCCAACTGACAGGTGATTTAGGGAACAACAAAACAGACAAAGATGAGGAAAGATTCACAGAAATACTTGTCATAAAGTACTTTACCATGATACTCGCTTGGTTAATACCTGTTACATGTATATACTCTTTTAGCTTTACAACAGGAAGAGTTCCCTGCAGCTGTCATCCTCATCTGCTCAAACGGGGTTAAAATGTCCTTGTTGGGTTAAACTGTTACAGTTGCAATGGCTGGGAAATGGAGGTGTAAAGGACAAGTACCGCCATTTTTACCGCCTGATACCTATTCTCCTTTTCTTCTAACAAAGTTTTATTTTCCTTAGTTAGCACCATGTATTTCAAGTGGAACTACTTTATGCCTGGCTCTATATATGGCCATATGGCCCTGATCTAGTCAAATTGAGTTTCACATTCCCAGGGCCACCATGATTTGTTCAGGGGTGGGTGTGTGATCTGCATCATAGCTGATATAACTCAATTTTAGAATTTTGTTTAACTATTAGAAAGGAAAATTCTCCCTTTCCACTGAACCTAAAGCTGGGAACATGAAAGGCTGGAGCTGTCACGAATTGCACTTGAAGGCAATGAAAGCAACATAAGAGGTGAGAAATGGAGGGACAGTCCAAGGACTTTTTAGTTACATCAGTCAATAAATTCCCTTATTTGCTTAAGCAGAGCCCTGACTACAGGAGTTTTCAGTGAATGTCATATATGTGGTGTAGGTATTAACAACAGTTTAAAAGCTACCATGCACTGTATGTTAATTATACCTCAATAATTAAAAAAACTACAACTATGCAATAACACACTCTTATAACAATTTATGGGGATTATAATTTAATTGTTTAATAATTTTTAAAGTATTTCATAATGTCTTAAGAAATACATTAAACAACAATTAGCCTATATAATATGGAAATAGTCCTGGTTTAAAAGAATTTGGAATAATTAATTTATTGTACTTGATGCTTTCATTCAACAATATTTTGTACTCAATTTACTGTAGTACAGCAAATATATAACACTTAACTAATCTATAGTCACTTTTAATTTTTTCATTTATTCCTTTTTATTTCTACAACCAGAGAATGATAGTAGTTTCCCACAGAATAAAGTCATTTTTAGATTCATACAAAAAAAAAAAAAAGAAAAAAATATGAGTTTATTGGTGCTCCTTTCTGAAACTCCACTAAAATGAGAGGAAAAGAATAAAAATGAATAAACTCACAAAATGGAGATAATAGGAAACAATGCAGCTGTAAACAAAACAACAAAATTTTGGAAATGTAAAACTGATGGCTGACTTAGAATGAAGAAAGCTGAAATCTAACTGCCTGTATTGAGGAAGTTACTACAAGGAAAGCTGGTCCAAGTGGATCAGGAATTGGGGTCATCAGAACTGGGACTAAAAAAATGGGTAGATATATGAAAAATCTACATAGGGAATAGTATCCCATTTAGCAGCCTCAAAGTTGAACAACTGACCTCTTCCTGTAGAAAACAGGAGGTTTGTTCCCTGGAGAGGCTAAACCAGAGAAGCTGAAGGCTTGAGGAAACCAGTATAGCTAAGGAAGGGGATAAAGCCTCTTACTAGAAATAGGCGGGTTGAGTGAAGCCTCCCGAAGGAACGGTGAGCCTGTTGGCAGATTCTCTGTAGGCACCCAAAACATTGGCAGCTGGGCTTATTTACCACTTTCCTCCCCCAGGCAAGGGAATGGAAGCCTGCTCTCTGGTAAAAATGACTAGATCCAAGAAAAGCATGAAGGCTAAAAGGCTGTATCTCCACATGACCACTCTTAATGATCTGAGGATCTTCAAACGTTTGAAAAAAGCCAACAAAATGAATGACAGAGAACGGAATCAACAAAAATAAAAACTCTGGGGAAAAAGGAGGCAACTTCAAAAAACGAATTAACATCCTCAAGCAGATAAGCATATTGCATCCAGAAAAACAAAAAGATAAGGAATACATTTTTTAAGTAAGAAAAGATTCAGAGAACAAGAAAAAAAAGCTTAGTAATCAAATAATGTCAGCAGAAATAATAAAAATTCAATATAATGGTTCAGAAGATAAAGTTTAAGAAATCTCTCTGAAAACAGATAAAAACAGAAAAATAAGAAAATAAAAATGCAGCAAAGAATTTGATCAAAGAAACGATACAAAAATCCCTCAGAACTGAAGGCTATCAGATCAAAAGGATGTCCACCATGCGGGCCAAGGACAATGATGGAAAAAAGACCTACACCAAGGTGCATTATCATGGAACTCCAGAGCTCCAGGGATAAAGAGAAAATCCTAAAGCCTTCCATGATCAGGAATACTAGAAGCTGGAAGGCAATAAAGAACAGTGGCATCAAAATTCCAGGTAAATACCAGAAGAAATAAAAGAGAAAAGGGTGAAGATGGTTGCCTCCTGAGATCAGAAGTACAGGGGCAGGAAGTGGTAGAGCAGGAGACTGCTGGATTATATAAACTTTACAGTATTATTAGTTAAAACTATGCACAAGTGTTACTTAGATGAAAAAATTAAAATGTGACTAAAAAAGCATCACACAAATTTCTAAATTACCTTATTAAAGAAATAACTTACCTGAACAAAAACTGAAAAGGCCCTTGATTTTATTTCCGCTAATGTTTCTGCCCTTTCGCTTCTCTGGAAGTAAAAATAAACAGGAAAAGGAAAAAGTTAAAACACACAAACACTGAGTGATATTATGAATTCCCAAGTATTTTTTTTATCAGAAATAAGATTTGAGAAGGTAGGGTAAAAGGAACTAACATTTATTGGACATATATTAAGTAAAGGCATATAAACACGCACTACTTTCTAACAGGTGCCATGATAACATCCCCATGGCTGTGGACTGTTTTCATTCAGGACTTAAGGAGGATATGAATGAAATTCCTGGTGACCAGGCCGTTCCCTCCTCATCTTCCTATGCCCAAAGATGGCTCCTTGCCTCATCCACTAAGATGGATGAAAACTCTGGAGACAGAAAGCAGTAAATAGTAGCTTATGCTCCACACTGACTGAAAGGCTGAAAAGACATAGTATTACAAAAGCCTTACTCTGCCCGTCAGGACTGAGGACACCTTCCACCACCATCCTTCCCTCTCCCTGCTGAAAACTGTGAACATCCCACTCCCAATCTATAACTGATGTGGTCTTTCACAAGGTTTCCAGCAGAGAACAGGCTAGCCCTTCATAGAAGCCAGGTTACAGAATTTTCTGAGATATGTATTAGAATACTGACCATGGGACATTATGGTTAATATACAGAATCACAGCCACACATAAAATGAAAAGAAGCTAACCAAACTACTGCCCCATAAGCAATCACATAGTGAATTTTTCTGACCTCTGATTGTTGTGAATTTCCTTCACTCTTTTCTTCTCCATCTTTAGCTTTTGATTTTAAGGATAGATTCTGAAAGATCAAAAAAGTATATTTACACATTTACAATTCAAACCAACTAAAAATTAATGGAAAATCAATTTCAGAACAATGAAAATCATTTAGTTTAATTACTAAAAAACTAAAAGAATATTTCTCAGTATCAAAACATGGTTCACCACCTGACATTAAGATCATGGTTAGGTTAAAGAAGAGTTACAAAATTCATCAAGAAAATACCTAAATCCTCCTAACTAATGACAGATGACATGCACTTTATGTGGTAGTGAGAAAACTGGTTTATTCTCCTTTCCTTCAGATTTTCAAAGGTCTTAGTAATGCTCATTAAAGAGCGTTGTTAAAAGACAGCGCTACAATAGATGTTTATGTTAAGCGCCTAGGTCATTTGTGCAACCCATTTGTAGCACTTAAAGTATTCAAACATTCTAAAATGTGCTCTCATTAAACTAAATGTCCGGAGAGGAAGCAAATTATTTCCTTCTTCCCAAGGCTGTTATCTCCTCATCACTTTCCTTGTTTATCTTTTCTAAAATTGAGTTTTGAGCCATCTCCCTTTATATAATCCAAAAAGTAGCAATGAATCTCTCTGAAAAATGCTATATAAGATAATAATGCCTATCTAGCATTTGTGGAAACACTAACACATTATCAAACACATAGTAAGTAATCAGAAATTACTTATTTTTTCCTAGAAGTATTTAGTAAAATTAGATGGAGTAGTGGTTTCAAAAGTAAATTTAGCAAGGCTGGTCTTCAGGTTTCTGGAGTAAAAAAGTTTCTCTAGCTGAAAAGGCTAATATGGAATATGGGCAGTTCTAGCATCAGTATTTGGATCAGAAAACTAAATGGAAGACTTGTGTTGATGTGATTTGTAAATGGATAAAGGAAGGCAGGTAGAGCACGTGAGAAACAGAAAGCACATGCTCTGTCACAATGGGAGAAGCCATCACTCAAGTCTAGCTGTCCACTGCCATGCAGCAAAGTAGGACCAGTGTTACCAAACGTCTCACTTTTAACAGAAGTTGGATGTCTGGAATTTTAAGTTAAGTCCACAAATATTCAAATGTTGGTAATTAATTCAAATTTTTTTAATATTAGGAACAATGCTATGCAAAGAAAAAAAAAAAGTATGTGCAGGATTTGGCCCAAAGACTGCCAATGTGTAACCTCTGGAGAATGCTAAATTATAAAGATTGTAATAACTCCATGGCACACCAAGACTATTTATTCCTCTATAATTATGTATACTACATAGTGTACGTGTGTGTGTATAATGGATATTATTTAGCTATATATTATATAATTACAATTATTAATTATAATTATTTAATAATGTTATATAATTACATATAAAATCCATTTGTAAGATTAAATAAGATCACATGGCTAATAACTGGCAAAGCTGATACTAAAAAAGTAAAGCACTCCAGATCTTAGCTTCACAGGGGGTAGCCACTAAGCAAGGCTGCCTCTCAACGTCCTCACCCATGTCTAGCCAGTCACGTATGATGCAACTGCAAAGGTGACATATCAAACAGTTACAAACCTTTCTGTCTTTGTGCCACTGCTGATGCTCCAAAACTATGTTCTTGATATTGTCAAAAAAATCGTCCTTTATCAAGCTGAGGGCTTTGTCTGGATTGGATCTATCAGCTGAAATCATATGTTTCATTCTCTGATAATGGTCATGAACATTCAGCATTTCCTAAAAGTGAAACGATCAGTGCTTTAATTCAATTTTCAAGGAGAAACTTAAAGGCAAAACCAGAACAAAATAAAATCACTTTCCAAAGTGACAGAGTTGAGAACGAATAACATACTACAGTACATTGAAAATGATATAATTATGCAAACTAGTACAACATTATTAAGAGTCTGCTTTCCAGAAGTATGGAATCATTGAGTTCAACTCAACAAACATTAGGCAATACACACTGTATACAGAAACGATGGGGAGAGACTAGTTAACATAAGATTGCATTCCTGGATGTAACAAAAATTATTTATAGTATAGCATACCTTTAAGTATTACTCCTGATAACTAAGATCACATTTTTATTTCATATTGTCACATGAAGGATATTTACACAGTTCTTTATGCTCAGCTGGAAATTCCTATCTAATGACTCTCTCCCAATCCTCCACAGAGATAGGCTGACGTTCACAAATCTCAAAGCTCTGTGCCTGTCCCCATAAGCTTCCTCATTACCTCAGTGATAAGATTCAAGATTAAATAAAATAGTGATTTATGACACCATTTGAGGCAGCATTTATTAGACCTTCCTCCCCCAGAAAACTCCAGACAAATGGGCAGGTATACAGGGTAAAGAGAAAGGTAGCATAAATACGGCAGGCAGACTTAAGAATCACATAAAACCAGCACTGGGACTTGGCTCAGAGACCAGCAGAGAACTATCCATCACAGATAGTCAACAACCTCTGAGTCATCCCCAAGACAGGTTAGTCAATGCATTTCTAGGAGATTTTGACGGACTCGATAGATATCTGTTCAAGGAATTCAAAACTGCTCAGGAGTGGTGAGTGCTCATATACGCAAGATCTTCAACGGGGAAGAGTGTCCAGACATGGGAAGCCCCTAACTTTTTACACGGTACAATGTGCTATATTCCCATTATTTTACATGCACTACAGTACAGGGCAAAGACCACTAGCTGGACCTGGTTTTGAGCCTGAATTCCGTCACTTGCTAGATTGTGACCTTGAGCAAATCCTTCAGTCTAAGAATCACGTTCCACATTTGTACAAAATGAAGTAACGACACCTAATGCACGACACCTAATGCACTATGAAAGTATTAAGTGAGCTTATACAAGTGGAAGTATTCTGTATGATGTAAACCACTATACAAAATCAAAGGATTAAGAAATAAAACACAGTGTATGGGCTTTGGAGCTTTACACACCTGGACATTCAAATTCAGTGTCTGTGTCTTACTTTATGCAAATTGCTCAACTTCTTGATCCTCAGTTTCCTTGTTTTTATTTTTATTTATTTATTTATTCTTTTGGCCATGCCACGCAGCATGTGGGATCCTAGTTCCCCGACCAGGGATCGAACTCATGCCCCCTGCAGTGGAAGTGGGGAGTCTTAACCACTGGACTGCCAGGGAAGTCCCCCAGTTTCCTTGTTTTTAAAACTGGGAAAATACTATCTCCTCTGCAGGGTTATTATGATGATTGGTGAGATAACATACAAAAAACATTCAGCATAGTTCCTGGCACATGGTGAATACTCAACAGGTAATGCCATTATTATAATTGTAAATATAAATGAAGAAACAGATTCAAAAGTGAAATGATTTGCTAAAGGTCATATTCAAGTAGCAGAGTTGGAATTAGAAGGCAGATGCCTTAAAAAATTTGTAATTATGTATGGTGATGGATGTTAACTAGATTTACTGTGGTCATCATTTGGCAATATATACAAATATCAAATCATTATGTTATACACCTGAAACTAATATAATGTTATATCAATTATACCTCAATTTTTTTAAAAAATCAGATAATTTGATTCAATATCCTATTCTCTTGTTTTATTATACCTCCTTAACCACAAAAGAGAACTAATGAGCGGCAGAATCATGACCAGAATTCAAGTATGCTGACATGAAGACTTAATAGCATTTGAAGGCAGTAGAAGGAAAATAGAAAAGTATTAAATTTAGGGATTATCAATGAAAATGGGTCATGGGCTATGCTAGGACAGGACAAATAAAGCCAACACAGGTATTGAAGGAAAAGGCTACCAAAGATAAAGATGCCAGATAAAGTCAGGATGACTTCACACAGACTATTCCATTCCTAGAAGCTTCTAGGAATAGGCATTTCATAGCCTGGCCCTTCTGACCCTCCTCTCAAATCACCCTAAAAGAATGTGGCTTTGTGCATCACCCCAGCTGTTCTCCAAAATCTCCCATACCTGCTTGCTGACATATACAATTTATCTAACAGAGGAATCTTTAATTCAACACATTGTAGTAAAAGAGCTTAAAATGAAAACAAAAAAAAAAGTTTAGCAATGTATGTTGAAAAAAATTAACATTCTACCACTAAATTAGTCAACAATCAAAAATTACAACCAACTGGGTTCAAATCATCTTTTTTTCATTGGGAGAATACTGATAAGAACAACATCTTACTGTTATAGAACATTCTCTGCCTCTCTCTTTATAATTCACATCAGTACTTCTTGGCAAATCCTTTCTGGTATCCCAACATCTTTCACTCTCTGCAACGGCTATTCCAAATCTCAATTCTTGATTCTGGCAGGAGGCCTCTTAAAGTTCAGGCTATCGGGTCTGTTTGCCTTCTGCTTCTCTTCTTCACAACCAATTATAGGAATCCATTTTTTCACCTCCTTCCCTAAGGTTTCAAAGGAAGAAGTGCCTTCTTCTGCTCAAGGCTAATCTCTCCACCAGGCTCTTGGTCACAGACCCACCACCTCACAGCAGGGACTGTGCTACTTCTCTCCTACACAAACCCTCCTTCTAACTGGCTCCTTACCCCAAACCTAAATATATACTCTAAGTCTCTCCAATCTCTAAAACTTCTAAATGATTCCCCTCTGCCAAAAAGACAAAAAAAAAATTCTCTCTATTATACAAAGTTCTTTTCTCACATTTATTTTTCTACATAATCTTCTCCCACCTCTTTCTTGCTCAGCTGCTAGAGGGCAAAGATCCTAATTCTTGTTATACTTCACGAGATGTCTGCAAATGATATATTTCCTACCCCAGTCCCAGCTCAGAGAAGGCCTTTGCTATCCAACAAATAGGCACTGCAGCCATACAGAACCTTAGCTCCATCACTTCCTAACTTAATTTCTCTGTGCCTCAGTTTCCTCAACTTTACATCAGGGATAAAAACACCTACTTTAAAAAAAATTAACAAAAAATTTAAAATTGTTTAAAACACCTAATTTGCAGGGATGTTGTTAAAAAGTAAAATAATATACACAAAACATCTTGTAGAGCTCCTGCACTATACCATGTCTTTAGATATTTAGCAAACAATTTCCCTCTAACTGAGTAATTCTGAACATTTTGGGGGGGCATGAATACCTTTGCGAATCTGAGGATAGAGTACCTCACCCTAACCAAGCGTCCATACGTATAATAATTTTCAATACAATTTAGGGGGGAAAGGGATCCATGAACCTTTCAAGGCCATCCATGGACCCCAGATTAGCAATTCTTGCTCAAAAATGAAGTCAGTATACAGAGCAGACCCAGAGCACTTTCAAAAATCAATTTGCTATCTGAATTAGAAAATCATAGATGCAACCTAACTGCTAAAGTTATTAGAACATGGCAGCACCCAGAACACAGAGAAACATTTGAGCAAATCAAAGATCTGATCCCTCTTTCATTCTTGATATAGGAAAAGACTGAACAGGGTTCGGGGGAAAAGCAGTAACATTTACTAAGAAGAGTCTACTATGTGTTGTAGCCCACACTCAGCACTCTTCAGGTACAAGTTTGTCTCGATTCTTACAACTGGGTGAAATAAGGGTTGCAATCCTAATATTAAAGAGGGGGAAACTAAGGCTCAAAGAAATGAAAAACACATGACTAAGGCCCCCACCTGCTCATGCTCGCTCTGCGCACTCTCTGTGTACGTATGAATCCATTCTTTTGAAAAGAGAATGGATCACTGATTAGAAGGCTGCAGCCATTTAGCGAGGTTTTGTTTTAACCTCAGGGCAACATTTCCACTCAGGTAAAACTCTGTATCACTACTTATCAATGCAAAAGAAGATTTTTCTCAACACTGCACAACTCAGATAAAATACCAAAATATATTAGATAGAAAAGCTGTTTTAAGACCGTACCCCTTATCCATTATTCTTGACTTCAAATTTTCGTTTCATCGAAATAGCTTCACTGTTTTCAGTGGTGGGTTTTTACACAAGCATTGTAAAAAGGAACTTAGGAAATGAACATATATTGCTAAAAAAATAATGTCACTATATTCTTGTTTTATGACCTATCTAAAGTCAAATACAAATGGTGGTTTCAGTATTTGAATCTAAATATCCTTAGTCCAAGACAAGTCTTCTACATCTTTCTGTTTCTCACTGTGTTTCAAGATTTATTCCAGAAATTTTGATATATTTAGGATGTAATATTCCTGACACTTTAGAGAATGTAATAGCATTCTATGATTGGTTAAAAGCATTAGAAAAAATTTCAGTATCCAGTAGATGAAGGTATAACCTCAATACGTAGTTAATAAAACAATTTTTTTTAAAAATTCAGGAACATAAGAACAAATTTACCTCTAATACATCAGAAGTGATAAGTTTCATTACATGATCACTTGGGTCCTTAAAGTCTTCAGTAACTTCAGGTCGTTGAATTCTTTTCTTCATTCTGTACAACAGCTAAATAATAATGAATGTCTTTAAAAGATGTCTTTTATAAGATATATTTTAAGTACTGAAATAAGTAAGCCAGCAGCAAAAACTGTCTATCAGTAAACATGGATGAAAAAAAAAAGCAGCTCTAAGTATATATTTATTAAATAATCCATGTTTCAAAGACTGTTAGACTTTTGAAATAACGCAACTTGTGGGATTTTAGTTCACCGACCAGGGAATGAACCCGAGCCCTCGGCAGTGAGAGCGCCGGGTCCTAACCAATAGACTGCCAGGAATCCCCAACACTGTTTCCTATTTTAAGAAGCCTTTCTTCGAGTATTGGAAACTATATAATAGTCTTTCCACTTTCTGGAGACTTAGGTACTTTATGGACAATAAAGCATAATTTCTCATTTTGAGAAACAATCTATTTTAGATAACATACCAATGTAGGCATTGCTGTAAAGTGAAATGCTCTGTCTAGTCGTAGCTTCCTAAAAATATAAGCTGCATCAAAATGTTGTGCATTTATCAAATCTTGCTGAAAATTTAAAATTTCATCCCAATCTTTCACGGCAACTCTAATCTGCAAACAAGAGGAATAAAAAAGTCATTAGTAAATGTAAATATTTTTTCACAAATGTATTATAATTTTGAAGCAATGGCATTTCTATTTAAATCAGTTGGTTGTGAAAATATTGTACCTGTTTCATATTTCTTTTGGAAGAAAACAACTCACCGAATATTACCTTTTGTTTTGGTTGACACAGTTGGGTGTTATATAATCCATACAGCAGATACAAAGCACAAACTCTGATTTGGAAGGTGTACGGAGGTAAAAAATATCGCCAAGCCAAAGCCAAAGCTTCCTTTGTAAACGTGTTCTTTTCTAAATTTCTCATTCTACCACTAGAAAACAAAGAGAAAATATATTATGGCTGTGAAAAAAAATAACAGAAGAGGTATATACTTGTTTAAATAGCAGCTGCTAGAAAGTGGATGGGCATTCCACATCTGATCCTTTCATGATTTAAGCAAGAAGACCTAATTTTCTGCTGTGCTTCTTACATTGAGACACTAGGTAAACATGATGCATCTTCCTAAAGCATCAAATCTATTGCTGAATTGGGAGCAAAAGGAGTGGGGTTATAAATTAGCACTGGTTAATAATTTAAAATATTTAATATATAAAATAACCATGGTAGGGGGCTTCTCTGGTAGCGTAGTGGTTAAGAATCCGTCTGCCAATGCAGGGGACACGGGTTCGATCCCTGGTCCGGGAAGATCCCACATGCCGTGGAGCGACTAAGCCTGTGCGCCACAACTACTGAGCCCGCACTCTAGAGCCCATGAGCCACAACTACTGCGCCCACGTGCCACAGCTACTGAAGCCCGCACGCCTAGCGCCCGTGCTCCGCAACAAGAGACGTCAACACAATGAAAAGCCCGCGCACCACAACGAAGATTAGCCCCCGCTCACCGCAACTAAAGCCCGCACATAGTAATGAAGACCCAATGCAGCCATAAATAAATAAATAAATAAATATATTAAAAAAGAAAAAAAAGAGAGAAAGAATTGGGGTAACCCCAGAAAATTTTTTCTAAACTACCACTTTTCCCAAGAGGGATACAGTGAAAGATCATGGGTTTCAGAAACAGTAAGACACACTGGTTTCAATATCTACTCTACCACCTAGTTGCGTGATCATGGAGAAATTACTTAACCTTCTTAAACCTCAATTTCCTCATCTATAAAACAAGGATAATTACTGATCTCAGAGTTGTTCTATGGATTAAATACAGCTATAAATGCATTACATTTACTACCAATAAAAAAAATTAGTTCCTCTCCTTTCATTAACTGTACAACAAACGGTTCTCCATTCTCCATCCACTACAATATACAAACTACACAGGTAGTTATTTTACATCAACTAAGAGAAAAGAGAAAACGTTTACATTTTATTCAGCAAAACACAGAGTTTTAATCACAAGGACTCATTCATTCAGTCAATTATTTAGCCTTTTCAATATTGTAAGTATTATGCTAATGGAATACCAGATTCATCCAATTACTGTCCTCACAGAGCTCAATCTAGTGGAAGGTAAATTTAAAAGTAATAATAATAACAGTGAATATTTATTGAGCACTTAGAGTACACTTACCATATAATCACAGTTAGTGGACTCTGATCAAATTCAGGCAGTTGGACTCCATAATCTATGCTCTTAACCATTAAACTATACTGCCTTCTGAACTACACACTTATAATAAAATGTGGTTAAGTCAAGAGACAGGGCTTCCCTGGTGGCGCAGTGGTTGAGAGTCCGCTTGCCGATGCAGGGAACGCGGGTTCGTGCCCCGGTCCGGGAAGATCCCAGATCCCACATGCCGCGGAGCGGCTAGGCCCGTAAGCCATGGCCGCTGAGCCTGCGCGTCCGGAGCCTGAGCGTCCGGAGCCTGTGCTCCGCAACGGGAGAGGCCACAACAGTGAGAGACCCGCGTACCGCAAAAAAAAAAAAAAAAGTCAAGAGATAAAATAAGCACAAAGTACTACAGGAGAAAGAGAGCATGAACACCTTATTTAGTCTTGAAGGGCAAAGGAAGCCTTCCCTGAGGAACTGTCATGTGAGCTTAAACCTGAGTGAAGAATAAGGTAGCCAGGCAAAGGGAGCTGGGGGTAAAGCTCTAGGCTGAGGAAACGCCTGTAGAGGGCCGCGAGCAGACGCTGCAGCAAGAAAGCGAGTGCATGGAGTGGACTGGTCGATGAAGGTGCAGCGATGGGCAGAGGCCAGTCACGAAACGTCTTGCTAGCCATGTTAGGGAATTTGAGCTGCACCCCAAAGGCAATGGAAACCACTGAAGAGTGGGAAGCAAGGATGTGACGTGAGCAAATTTGCACTTTAGAACTTCGGCGGTTGTGTGAAAAATGGATTCAATCATGCAGGGTTTTGTCTTTGCTTGTGTGTTTGTTTTGTTTTTAAACATGGAGTTCTAAAAAAACGAGACTAGAGGAGGGCAAAAGATGGTGACCTAGGTCCGGGTGAAGCACTGGAAGTAGAAGAGTTTAGCAGGGCGGCCAAGTAGAGATATACGTATTCGGGAGGAGGCCGCAAATAGAAGGAACCCATGCCAACGAAATTGCCCAGGGGAAGCGCGCGGCCAAGTACAGATGAGAGCTCAGGGGAGATGGAGGCAGTGTTCAGAGACTGCCACTTTTCTCAGCCCTTCCCAGATGCGGCGAAGCGAAGGGGAAGGAAGAAACCTGTCACGCCGCCTCTGAGCGGGGAGGCAGGCGGGTAGTGGACAAGAAACACCCACCAGAAGATGGTCCCGAACTTCATACTCCTCCAGAGGTCGGTGAAGTCCTCGAAGCGCACACTGTCCATCTCCTGGAAGCGGCTGAGCAGCGCCTCGCAGTCTGCCTTCAAACCTGCAGGAGCCCCCATAGCTGCAAAGCTGGGACGCCACGCGCGGTCCAGCAGCCGATGGTAGCCGAGGAAACCAGGCTCTGAGCCCCGCCCCCTACGACAGGACGCACACACCCTCCGTGATATCCGGCCCCGTGACGTTACATCCGGCTCCGGCAGCTCCACCTCCAGCCGGGTCCGCCCAAGACAGCGCGATGTTTACTGCGCATGCGTTGTCGCATTTGCTTTTAGCAGCTCAGCTGTCTTAGAGGAGTTAGAGAAGTTTACATCTCAAGTGGCCTGTGAGCCCAAGAAGGATTTTAGGGTAACATGAGGCTAGCTTATACAAATCGATATTACCCTTACTGTCCCTCTCCTTTAAAGTAATCCTAGAGTGACAGAAGGCTAAGGAGGAAAAATTCCTAACCTCAAACCACCCTCACGGGGAAAGAGGATCTAAAGAGGGTTTACTGAGAAGCAGGCTGGACTAATTCTCTTACAGTCTGTACCCACATAATACGGTGCTTAATGTGTGGCTCTCTCGTTGTAGCGCTGACAGTCTTCTGCAGCCACTCTTGAGAAGCTCTTGTAAACATCTCCCCAGCACCACCATAATCTAGAACAGTACTTAGCAGAAAGTACTGTATCGGCTTTATATATACTTAATTGATTATTTGGTTGAATTGGTCTTGTGTGTACACACCATCTCCTAGCTTCTCTCAGGAGCTAGCTATCAAGTAGTATTTTGTACCTTTCACTATTTCTCTGATTGCATGTCATGCTATTCTTATTCTTTAGGAGAGATATCCAAAAAGCACAAGGGCTTTCTGTCTGTAGATGAGGTTCAACTCACTTAACTTTCCTGATATTGATTTTTTTTAAAAAATTTTTATGTAATATGCATTACAGGAAAACGTACGTAACATGTATGAGTAAAAAGCATAGCAAGAATACAAACACGTATGTACCTTCTACCTGTATAGGAACCAGAACATGACCAACACCCATCACATCAATCTCTGAATTCCTCCTCTAACCTATTCTCCTGCCTCTGCCATTAGTTTGGTAATGACCACCTTATTTTGTTTCTCATTCTCTTGTAAATATTTTATCACACGTGTACGGATCTCTAAACAATATATTGTTTAGTTGTGGTTGATTTTGAACTTTATTAAAATGGTAATGGTATTGCAATTTCTAACATAAAGTCTTTGAATTGCTTTTTAAGTGTAATAATATTTCTAAGATTCATTTATGTTATTTCTCGTAGCTTTAATTCATTTATTTTCACTGCTGCTTAATATTCCATTGTGTGAATAAACAGTTTATCCATTATTTCCTCAATGCAAATTTAGGTGGGTTCCAGATATTGCTGTTATAAACAATGTTACAATGAACACTTTTGTACCTGTCTCCTCTGATGTGTAGGATTGCCAGATAAAATAAATGAGACCAAATTAAATTGAATTTCAGACTGCTTCTGGGGTTACTATTTACTTCCAAAGGTCAATTTAGATTTTGATACACTAATACCATACCCTAATTACTACAGCTTTTTTTTTCTTTTCCAAAATCTTATCTAGGAAGGAAAATCCTTTCATCTTATTATTCTTCAGGAGTATCTTTTTTTTTTTTTTTTGGTCTGCTTTTCTTTTCTTTTAACATCTTTATTGGAGTATAATTGCTTTAGAATGTTGTGTTAGTTTCTGCTGTATAACAAAGTGAATCAACTATATGTATACATACATCCCCATATCTCCTCCCTCTTGCGTCTCCCTCCCATCCTCCCTATCCCCCTCTAGGTGGTCAAAAAGCACCAAGCTGATCTCCTTGTGCTATGCAGCTGCTTCCTGCTAGCTACCTATTTTACAATTGGTAGTGTATATATGTCCATGCCACTTTCTCACTTCGTCCCAGCTTACCCTTCCCCTCCCCATGTCCTCAAGTCGATTCTCTACGTCTGTGTCTTTATTCCTGTCCTGCCCCTAGGTTCCTCAGAATTTTTTTTTTTTTAGATTTCATATATATGTGTTAGCATACAGTACTTGCTTTTCTCTTTCTGACTTACTTCACTCTGTAAGACAGACTCTAGGTCCATCCACCTCACTACAAATAACTCAGTTTCATTTCTTTTTATGGCTGAGTAATATTCCATTGTATACATGTGCCACATCTTCTTTATCCATTAATCTGTCGATGGACACTTAGGTTGCTTCCATGTCCTGGCTATTGTAAATAGAGCTGCAACAAACATTGTGGTACTTGACTCTTTTTGAATTATGTTTTACTCAGGGTATATGCCCAGTAGTAGGATTGCTGGGTCGTATGGTAGTTGTATTTTTAGTTTTTTGAGGAACCTCCATACTGTTCTCCATAGTGGCTGTATCAATTTACATTTCCACCAACAGTGCAAGAGGATACCCTTTTATCCACACCCTCTCCAGCATTTATTGTTTGTAGATTTTTTGATGTGGTCATTCTGACTGGTGTGAGGTGATACCTCGTTGTAGTTTTGATTTGCATTTCTCTAACGAATAGTGATGTTGAGCATCCTTTCATGTGTTTGTTGGCAATCTGTACATCTTCCTTGGAGAAATGTCTACTTGGGTCTTCTGACCATTTTTGGATTGGGTTGTTTGTTTTTTTGTTATTGAGCTGCATGAGCTGCTTGTAAATTTTGGAGATTAACCCTTTGTCAGTTGCTTCATTTGCAAATATTTTCTCCCATTCTGAGGGTTGTCTTTTCATCTTGTTTATGGTTTCCTTTGCTGTACAAAAGCTTCTAAGTTCATTAGGTCCCATTTGTTTATTTTTATTTCTATTTCTCTAGGAGGTGGTTCAAAAAGGATCTTGCTGTGATGTATGTCATAGAGTGTTCTGCTTATGTTTTCGTCTAAGAGTTTTATAGTGTCTGGCCTTACATTTAGGTCTTTAATCCATTTTGAGTTTATTTTTGTGTATGGTGTTAAGGAGTGTTCTAATTTCATTCTTTTACATGTAGCTGTCCAGTTTTCCCAGCACCACTTATTGAAGAGGTTGTCTTTTCTCCATTGTATATTCTTGCCTCCTTTATCTAAACTAAGGTGACCATATGTGCGTGGGTTTATCTCTGGGCTTTCTATCCTGTTCCATTGATGTATATTTCTGTTTTTGTGCCAGTACCATACTGTCTTGATTAGTGTAGATTTGTAGTATAGTCTGAAGTCCTGGAGCCTGATTCCTCCAGCTCCATTTTTCTTTCTCAAGATTGCTTTGGCTATTCGGGGTCTTTTGTGTCTCGATACAATTTGTGAAATTTTTTGTTCTAGTTCTGTGAAAAATGCCATTGGTAGTTTGATAGGGATTGCATTGAATCTGTAGATTGCTTTGGGTAGTATAGTCATTTTCACAATGTTGATTCTTCCAATCCAAGAACATGGTATATCTCTTCATCTGTTTTTATCATCTTTAATTTCTTTCATCAGTGTCTTATAGTTTTCTGCATACAGGTCTTTTGTCTCCTTAGGTAGGTTTATTCCTAGGTATTTTATTCTTTTTGTTGCAGTGGTAAATGGGAGTGTTTCCTTAATTTCTCTTTCAGATTTTTCATCATTAGTGTATAGGAATGCAAGAGATTTCTGTGCATTAATTTTGTATCCTGCTACTTTACCAAATTCATTGATTAGCTCTAGAATTTTTCTGGTAGCGTCTTTAGAATTCTCTATGTATAGTATCATGTCATCTGCAAACAGTGACAGCTTTACTTCTTTTCCGATTTGGATTCCTTTTATTTCTTTTTCTTCTCTGATTGCTGTGGCTAAAACTTCCAAAACTATGTTGAATAATAATGGTGAGAGTGGACAGCCTTGTTTTGTTCCTGATCTTAGAGGAAATGGTTTCAGTTTCTCACCATTGAGAACGATGTTGGCTGTGGGTTTGTCATATATGGCCTTTATTATGTTGAGGTAAGTTCCCTCTACACCTACTTTCTGGAGGGTTTTTATCATAAATGGGTATTGAATTTTGTCAAAAGCTTTTTCTGCATCTATTGAGATGATCATATGGTTTTTCCCCTTCAATTTGTTAATATGGTTTATCACATTGATTGAATTGTGTATACTGAAGAATCCTTGTATTCCTGGCATAAACCCCACCTGATCATGGTGTATGATCCTTTTAATGTGCTGTTGGATTCTGTTTGCTAGTATTTTGTTGAGGATTTTTGCATCTATGTTCAGCAGTGATATTGGCCTGTAGTTTCCTTTCTTTGTGACATCTTTGTCTGGTTTTTGTATCAGGGTGATGGTAGCCTCGTAGAATGAGTTTGGGAGTGTTCGTCCCTCTGCTATATTTCTTCCAGAGTATCTTGACTGTTCTTGGACCTTTGCTTTTTCATATAAATTTTAAATTGAACTTGTCAGATTTCTCTAATAGTACCATTGGGATTTTGATTGAATTGCATTAAATCCATGTCACTTTGAGAAGGATAACATTTTTATCATATTGAGTCTCCCTATCCTATAAGTATTTAAGTAATCTTTAGCATCATCAATAAAGTTTTATAATTTTTCCTGCATGTGGATCAATTCCCTAAGCCTATGCATACAGCCACAGTGTGATGATAGTGGTTTTAACAGGGCTCTCTTTGACTGTCTCTTTCCCTGGTCTTTCCGTTAAGCTGTCTGCCTCTTTTGGTATCACACCCAGCTAGTAGACTCCACTAAATGCCAGCTGATTGTTCTACTGCTTTTGACAATGTCCTGGGGCATGAACTGCTTCATAGTCCAATTATATTTAGGTTCCTTTGCAGAGATAGCCATTGAATGCAGTCTTGAGGTTTGTTCTGATCCCAGAGGGCTCTTCTTAGTTGTCTCTTTCTCGGGCTCTCTCTGGTAAACTAGCTGGTCTTCAGTCTATCTTCTTGCTGCATGGAGCTACCAGCCTCCTCTTAATTACTTGCCACCAAAATATGCATTGTTTTCAAGAGCACTTTGAAGTTTGAATTTTCTCACACTCTTCCAAATAAAATCAGTTCCTCTGGGGAGAACTTCAGAGTTCTCTGTTCTAGTGGACTTTTCTCTCCCCCCGGGCAAAATCTCTGAGCCAATGCTCAAGCTGGGAATGGGGACTGTGTGCCATGTCTTTCAGAGTGATACCCCTGCTTTATAAGCAGGGTTCTGGAAGGGGGCATTAGCTTCTGCCTCTCAAGCTGCCTCTCCTGGCATGGAACCCCCATGTGAGCTGTGTGAGCTGGGGTGAGGGTGACTGGGGTCCCAGCACTCATAGCCTCCTGAATCTCGGATAGGGCCTCTGTCCTATGAATAGTGTCTGAAAGGAAGAAAGGAGTTCCTAATCTCTCCAATCTGTAGGACATACTTATCTGGAATTTAATGTTTGCAACATGAAGCTAAGGAGGATGAGAAATGCTGGCAGCTTGCCTCTCCCAGGGAGATCCATAGCATTTTTAACTGAGATCTGGGGGAAGAGTGAGCCCCACCTTCTTGGCCATGCCCGCCCAGAGTGGAGCTTTTGTCATACTGAGCAGGGTGGGGGAGGCAGCAGGTCATGGCTCAGGTGCCACTGACTCTTGCTGTTCCGACCAAGATTTAGTAGGTTTCCTTGAATAAATGTTTCTTCATCTGCTGTATTCCCTTCAAACAATTTCAAGAAACTTTAAACTGTTGTTGTCTAAAATTTTCACCAGTTATAGTTGTTTCACAGGGTAGTAAGTCCATAGGGCTCCTCATACTGCCGTTTTCCTGGGGATGCATTTAAAGGCAACTCAGGTTTTCAACCATCTAATGTAGAACAACTCACCTCAAGAAGATAATTAAAATTTTAGTGGGATAAATATGAAAGAGGTGAGCACAGCACAACATGGGAACACCTAGGAGAAACTCCTAACCAGTCCCTGAGAGGATAAGCTTTCTAAAGTAGAACTGAATTGTGAAAAATCAGGGAAAGAATTAAGAAGATGAAGATGAAAATAGGAAGAGTGCTGCTGATGCAGAAAAAAAGCAAGTGCAAATGAGCAAAGAGGAAGAGAGAATGTTAGGACGTTTTATCACTGCAGCACTGGATGCAAAAGAAAGAAGTTGTAATATTTGGAAAAATAGGCAGGAGATCCCAAGGTCTGGAATGGTTTGTGCTGGGAGATTCCCCCCACAACCCCCCGAAATTCTTAGTGTTCTTGTACATTCTGAGCCTTCTGATTGAAGATGCTTGAATATACGTCCTAAAGACAGAAAACTCTGAAGAGGTTTAGAGACTTATCTCCCCTGGAGCCATTTGCTTGCATTCCAAGGCTGTAAAGGAAAGACAGAGACCCTCTCTCCCCTCCCCACAGAGAAATTTGTTTACATTCCTTAGATGGGAAGATGTGCCAGCTGCTGCATGTAAGCTCCAAGTCTCATAATTTGAGGGTTCCTCTCTTGTGGTACAAACCCTGCTGCACATACAGGTGAATACCTGGCCCTCACTGTGTAGCCTGTGGGGAATTGGGGCACCAGGGAACCAGAATTAACATGCTCTATGAATAATAAATGGTCTGTTCTCTGGTCTAGAGGTCTGGTGTTTCTGTGTGTGTGTGTGTGTGTGTGTGTGTGTGTGTGTGTGTGTATCAGATCCTCACAGTTTTGGACTTAACACCAAATATAAAAGCATTTGAACTATCAGCTAAAGACAATCAATAGCTATGGATATTTTTTTAAATGTTTTTTCTGTTAACAGAAGTAATCATATTTCCTATACAATATTATAAAGATACAGAAATGTATTATTAGTAAAAGTCTTCTGATACTCCACCCCTCAAGGACAATTACTATTTTACATTCAGAATTTTTAAGTATGGAAATAACATAACCATAGTTTTGCTTTAGGAAGATTGGTTTAGCAACAGTGCCGTGCAGCAGGGATGGGGCAGATAACAGGGGAGGTATAGGAAACCCAGGCAAGAAAGGATGAGGCTCTATTAGTGGACATGTAGAGAATGGTGTAAATTAAATACCTAGAAAAAAAAAAAAAAGACTGTGTCACTGACTTTGACGATTTGATAACACTAAAGCATTACTGTTAAAGTTTTAGGTGTAATAATAGTATTGCGGTATGTCAAAAAAAAGAATATAATTTTTAGAGATACATACTGAATTATTTACAAATGAAATTATATGATGTCTAGAATTTGCTTCAAAATAATGGGTGGGGTAGGGAGGGATGCGTAAAGGTACTGATGAAAAAAGCCACGAGTTGAGATTTTTGAAGCTGGTACTGTGGCTGATGCTGGATAAGGCACCCAGATGTCTCAGGAATGGCTTACTCTTCTGGCTGCTGGGAGTGCAGCAGCAGGTGGTCCTCAGTTGTCAGTCCTCCTTGGGGATTGTCTCAGCGGAAGAAGAGCACCTTCATTAAAGGTCATTTCTTCAGAGGGCAGCCCACATTTAATGACTGGTCACTGTAGGGGCCTCAGCCCTCTCTGTAACTTGGTACTCCTCTCAAGGGCTATCCCAGGTCCACACCTCCCATGTGGCTGCTGAAAGCCTCTGCTGGGACTGCATCTCAGCTCAGTTTTCTCCCTCTGCCCACTTCTGCTTTTTCCTGTCCGCGTATTTTCCCTTAAAACACTCCCTGATAAATGTCCTGCAATCTCCATCTTGGAGTCTACTTCCCCAAGAACCCAAACTGCAGAGACACTTTGACATCATTATACTATTCTCTTTACTTTTGTACATGATCAAAAGTTTCCATAATGAACATTTAAGAAAAGGACAGCATCAGACTGGATGTGGTGGATAAGGGTAAAAGTGACAAGTTTTGTCTAGGGCTCTGATTTTGGAGACTGGGTGGTGCCACTCACTGAGCAGGTGATGCAGGAGGAAGAGCCATTTGGAGGGCATATGAGGAGTTAGTTTTTGTTTTTGCTTTTTTTAGGATTTTACTTTTTTTCATCATTTTTATTTTTTAACATCTTTATTGGAGTATAATTGCTTTACAGTGGCATGTTAGTTTCTGCTTTATAACAAAGTGAATCAGCTATACATATACATATATCCGCACATCTCCTCCCTCTTGCGTCTTCCTCCCACCCTCCCTATCCCACTCCTCTAGGTGGCCACAAAGTACCAAGCTGATCTCCCTGTGCTATGCGGCTGCTTCCCACTAGTTATCTATTCTACATTTGGTAGTGTATATATGTCCATGCCACTCTCTCACTTCGTCCCAGCTTACTCTTCCCCCTCCCCATGTCAAGTCCATTCTCTACATCTGCGTCTTTATTCCTGTCCTGCCCCTAGGTTCTTCAGAACCTTTTTTTTTTTTTTTTTTTAGATTCCATATATATGTGTTAGCATATTGTATTTGTTTTTCTCTTTCTGACTTACTTCACTCCATATGACAGACTCTAGGTGCATCCACCTCACTACAAATAACTCAATTTCATTTCTTTTTATGGCTAAGTAATATGAGGAGTTAGTTTTTGAGAGGCCAAACTTGACGTGCCTGTGGGGAGCAGTCTGGCCTGGACATGGACTATCAAGCTAGAGATAACTCTAGGTAATGATGATGATAATGAGTTATTACCTTGGTAATAACTCTAGGTAAGGTAATGATGACTTAGCACATCTTTAATGACCAATACAAACTTCACTTGTGTTTGCCCAATTATAGCTGAATGTGTTAGAACCTCGTAGAATGGGAATTAACCCACTGATAGCAGGCACCACATTCTAGAATATTTCTATCACCTACAGGTCTCAGAATAACCCTGTCTTAGTCTGTTCAAGCTGCTAAAACAAAACACCATAAACTGGGTAGTTTACTCCTCATGGTTCTAGAGTCTGGAAGTCCAAGACCAGAATACTATCACGGTTAGTGCTAGCTGTTGAGAGCCCTATTCCTGGTTGCAGATTCCTAACTTCTCATTGTATACTCACTTGGCCAAAGGGGGGATGGAGCTCTCTGAAGCCTCTTCAACGAGGGCACAAATCCCATTCATGAAGGCTCCACCCTCATGACCTAATCACCTCCCAAAGTCCCCACCTCCGAATACTGTATCATCTTGGAGGTAAGATTTCTACATATGAATTCTGAGGGACCACAAACATTCAAAACATCACAAAGATCTTAGACTCAGTCAACCCTCGGTAATTGTTCTTTGAATAAATGGATTTCATTGGAAGAGCTAGAAAATGGTCCTGTTTTCCCCATTCCATTCCTCTGATCATTTCTTCTCTGGTCTCTGTCACACAAGATCCTCTCCTACCTTCAATCATGTGAGTTGTCCTTGTGCAAGCAGAGTGCAAGGTTTTAGGAACAATCAAAGATGAATCAGATGGGAACCTTGCTCTGAAGGAACTAAGAGTTTGGTAGGGGAGATAAGACATGCATAAATGAGCACAGAACGTTGAAAAAAAGAAAGAGAAGTAAGAAAGCAGAAGGACTAAAGGTGAAGTTCACAGGGATGGCAAATACTTGCAGTTGAATTTGCCTACAAAGAGGAAAAGCACCTACCCAGGCTGTGCTGGCTCCTCTGTAATTTGCAATGTTCGTAGCTTACTTCAGTTAGGTTTTTGCTTTAAATACTCTACCAGTAGGCTGGAGAATTAGGCAACAGCTTATAATGGCTTACCCCAAAGCTTGTCCAGTACTCCTATTAGAGTATGTCATAAGCAGTTGTGTGTGGAACCATTAAAAAAAAAAAAAAAAAAAAAAAAGCCGTTTTAAAGAGCCAGTAATATTATCCAGAAATATATGGAAAGGATTTCTACATAAAAGTGTTTCTTAATGTTTTAATATTTCAAAGATCTCTAAAAAATATTTGACTTAGCGTCCTAGCCTACTTGTCAGGCTATATATGATGTTTCTCAATTTTAAAAAATGCTTTTGTGATAAACATTAAAGAACCCCACTCCTCCAATCCCCTGGCCTGCTCTCCTCCGTGAAGAATCACCAGTTTACAATGATTTATTAAGCATCCGTAAGACCAAAAGAGTTGTAGTATTCTCCCTAAATGACACCTCTAATTAAGCACAAACATGGTGACTGAGGCTACATTTCAGTTTTTATTAGGAAAAAAATATTTAGAATACCTCGGCCACTTGCTTTTTTTTTTTTTTTCGGCCACTTGTTTTAAATGTTAAAATTAAAAGAGAATTTTTAATGTCCTACTTTTTAGGAAATTCTATTTGAGAAAACATCAACAATGAATTTTCCTGAAAAAAACAATTTAAAATAAAATATAAAATGTAGTCAGCTGTGTATATACAAAAGCGAGTTTATTTATTCTAAACAATACCTGGCTCCGTACTTTACGACAAACTGCGCGATCATAACCTAATTACAGGAGACTAAATTTAATGCTCCAGGCTTTTCTGTTTTCCACACTCACCTCCCTTCTTTCCAAAAAGATTATCTTCTCCCAAAGGATTCTCAGGGTGCAGAGACACAATAAATTCAAAAAACACGACAAGCAAAAACAAAACAAAACAAAACAACAACAATAAAAACCCACCCGGGGCAGCTAAAGTTTCCATTTAATTACTTAATCAAACATATCTCAAAGTGCTTTATTTAAAATAAACGAAGCCTTTGAGTGCCTTAGGGGTAATATGTTGAAATGTACTTCTCTGTTTTTTATAAGATTAGTGGCTAGGACTAATCTTTTTAAACTGTTGCATAGCTACGCAATCTGTTAGGCGACCCCTCGGCATTTTTCTGTTCTACAGTGCACAGCTTAACACTCCAAAGCATCTGCTTGGGAGTTCGGAAGACAGCTCTACCTACAGCAACACTTCACTTCTCCTTCCCTCAAATCTCCCCCCTGCCCCCAGACTCCAACATCCAAAACGGCCAAGTTTCAGGAAGGGCTGGCAGCCCAAGCGAGCAAGTCACGGAAGACAAAGGGGAGCGCGGAGCCCACGAGCCCCCGCCAGCCCTTCCGCCCCCGCGCGCGCGCGCATCCTAAGGCCGCGCGGGGCGGTGCCTCCACATGCGCTCCCACACGTAGGCGGGAGCCCGGAGCAGCAGTCACACACGCCATTCCTGCCGCCTGGCGCCGGCTCCCAGTCCCCGGCTGCGGGCGGGGCCGGGGCTGCGGTGCTGAGCCCCAGCACGTACTGGGGCGTGGCCTGCAGCGCGGCGGGCGGGGTTTGGAGAAGTTTCTCCGGGCGGCTCACATTTCACATCGTCATCATGTAGGCACCAGGGCGCCAGGGACAGAAGTGGTGCCGGTCCCTTCCGCATCCTTGCTGTTCTCCCCACTGAGGGTCTGATCACTGCCGCTCTCAGGCACCTGTCTTTCCTCTCCGTGCCGGAATGGAGCCAAGACAAAGGAATAAAAGAAATTAAATAGTACAAGGAGATCGGGTGTCTGAGCAGCGTCTTGGATAATACCGTCCACTACAGGTAAGAATAAAAACTATGCCCAAACCTCTGAAAGATGTGAACACAACAAAGCTCCGGAAGGTGTTCATAGGAGGGTAGAGGTAAGGTGTAGTTTTTGTCTTACAGGGAGACTATTTCATTTCACATCCTACAGATTGAACTAATTCTCTGTAAAATGATCTGGGACAACAGGCTCAGCGCTATTTAAAGGGAGGAAATATGAGCAAAGTGGTTAGTGGCAGACTTAAAAAACATCCCAGTAAAATTTTTTTTTACATTTTTGTTGGTTCCACATAGCAACATGTTTGCAAAGGTTTTATTTAACCAAACACCGTTAAAGAAAAAGATTTTGTATTATTTGCAACTTGTTCTTGACGTTGCTACATTGGAAATTTGAACTTTTGGAATGTTGAGGTTTCTGCAAAGCCAGTAATTTTAAGTTCATCATTTTTGCATTTTAGAGGTTGTAGGGGGAAATCAAACTTTAGAATGGTAGTTGTGAGGTTAATACAAACTTAAAAGAAAATAAACGTGTCTAGCGTGCTATTAAATCAAATAGCGCTGACAGAACCATACCATATATTCATCTGGCCTTTTATAGTTTATCAACGTGCATTTCATATACCACCTCATTTACCTGAGTTAATGTCTCCATAACCAGACACCGAAATCTCTAGCTCAAACTCAAAACCCACTAAATAGCACCAGAACACCACTTTTATTCATTTCCATTTGCCTTGCCATTCCTCTCATAGAACATCCCCTCAGTGTCCTCTGTGATTTCATTACCATCAAGGGACACCCACCCTCAGTTCCCTACGCCCCCATTGCTTTCTATTTGCCATTTAAACAGTTAATGGGAAAGGGGGTAAGGTCCTACTGGACTGGCTAGCACCTCACCAGCTCAGACACTCTGAATCATAGGCCATCTGTCCAAGACTGTTTTCTCATCTACAAAATGAGATACAGGTACTACTTCATAGTGTTTTTTTGAAGATTGTGAGATAACATGCAAAATGCTTAGCACAAAGTCTAGCATATAGCACTTAAAGACATTAGATTCATTTTAACTCCTAATCTAAAAGAAGTGGTACCTAGCAATGGTAGGCTCCCTGGGGAACTCTTTTTCAGTTCCAGAGTTAATAGTGAGGCTTAGAACAAAATACACTAAGCTCCTTTGCCATACTTTTTTCAGATGTAAAAATAATACCGTGGTCATTCACTCACAGCACCGCCAGAGGAAGAAGTATAGGCATTCATCAGGAAGGGAGACAATACAGGACTGTAGCTGCTGGGGTAGAGCTATACTTGGCTAAAGGCATTATAAAGACATTTGTTACGGTCTCAAAGAGGCTGGCACAATGCTGGGAGGAAAGGCTGGTTCTGCTATTTAAAACAGCTTCAAGCACTCCAGGTGACTTATTTTCTGAATGACCAAGGGGTGGATACTTGTTTTCTCCCAGCCTTTAAAGTGGCTTTCTCATCTAAGTCATTGCTCTACAAGTCATTTTCCTACTCTGACCATTAACTAATAATTGAAAACGATAAACTTCTAGATTTCAGCTTAAGTTAATTTGCTGACAAAATGAGCAGAATTTTAAATTTCAACCCGGGAATATTAAGCAACTACTTTATTCTAAAATACCACCTCTAGTACTATCTGTAATTAAATGCAGAAGCACTCTGAATCATAATATTTGCAGGGAAATATGCATATGCCCCTAAAAACTTAGATTCTTAATATTGTAAACTTTTGTTCCCATATTTTCATGTAATTGTAATCAGATTTTCTTCATTCTAAGATAAAAACAGCCTCCTAAGATCTGTGGCTTAATTTTGTGCAGGATATTTTGTTCCTGTAACCTCAGGATACAGGGCCTAAGGCTCTGGCACTGCCTATGTAATTTGTCCATAAAAATAATTTGCTGTTACTTCTAGGAGCAGGGATTCACTGTCTCTTATTATATCTTTTTGTGCTGATTTTTTAAATTTTAAGTGGGAATGTATTACTTTTACAATCATAAAAGAAATAACGCTATTTCATTTTTAAAATATAGGAAAAAAATAAAGCTATTTAAAAAATTTAAAATATACAGTATCTTTAAGACAAAAACAAAGCAGCGTTTTTCTAGTTTCATATTAGAGTCAGAAGACCTAAGTTTAAATCTTTGGTCTGTCATTTATTACCTTTAAGGCTTGGACAAATCCTTTATCATTTGAGGTCTAAATTTCTTTATCTGTGAGTGACAATAGACTGGAAATCTTTAGAGCAGGGGTCCCCAACCCTCGGGCCACAAACCGGTACCAGTCCGTGGCCTGTTAGGAACCGGGCCCACAACAGGAGGTGAGCGGTAGGTGAGCGAACGAAGCTTCATCTGTATTTACAGCCGTGCCCCATCACTCGCATTACCGCCTGAGCTCCTCTGCCTGTCAGCATTATGGTGAGTTGCATAATTATTTCACTATATATTACAATGTAATAATAATAGAAATAAAGGGCACAATAAATGTAATGCGCTTGAATCATCTGAAATCATCCCCCACCCCCCATCCGTGGAATAACTGTCTTCCACGAAACCGTTCCCTGGTGCCAAAAAGGTTGGGGACCGCTGCTTTAGAGGAACTTTCTAGCCCTTACAACATTATGTAACTATAATGTTCAGGATTTGCTTCATTCATCCCATTCATATTAGAACATTAAAATTTTGTTTTACTTTAATAAATTAAAGGTTTATAAATGACAAGTTTCTTTTCTAAAAGCATACTTTTCACAGTGGAACATTACGGTTATTATTTAACATTACATTTAGGGACACAGTATAACTTAAGGTGATGGCCATAAGATAAATGTAGAAATAAACAAGAGTAATGTAATATTCATAAAATACTTAAACTGTTGGTAAACAATATTATGAGTTGGAGGTATTAAAGCAAATATTATTTTAACATAAAAGCTGATCAAAGGGGGCCTGGTCCACATAAGATGTTTATTTGATGTAACAAAACAATACAGTTAGTGTTAGATCCAACCACAAAGAGCAAAAGGAATGAAAAATTTGTACAATGCACATAGAAAAACAAGATGTTTACTGTGACAACTATATATTTCTAAAATAATGCTTTTCTAAAATTACTCAATTATTGAAATCTATATGAAAACAGAATGATGTTAATAGCGACAAAGTGCATAAAACCAAACATCAAATTTTGAGCAAATTAACATACTAGGCAATTTTGCTAACAAAGCATGATTTTTTTCTTGTTCACAATCTGCTCAAAATACCTTTATACCAACAGGGTGGGCAGAACATTTAGGTTTAATATCAATTACACAATATTAGCATAAACTTCCACAACTACAGATAGGGTATTGTTTTCTTTTGAGCTGGCAAAGTGACTACAGAAACATCAGATCATTTCTCTGAATTGAGAATTTTATCCAAATAAATGCCACATACCTTCCAGATATATGCATATCTTTCTATATCATGTAAATGGCTTTACCCATTTAAATAATAAACCATACAAGCATTTAAGAATCATTATTATATGATTAACAATGTCATGTTCCAGGTTTAATAATTTCATAGGCCAAAAAAAATTTCTTCTTAAAAACTAGTTTTATAAATGCAGAATATATTGCATGAGTAACTGCTGGTATTTTTTTAAGAAAATATATTGTGCAATTGTGGCTACCATGTACTGCTGGCAAAACATTACTGTTTATGTAAAATGTGAAAAAACTGAGTAAAAATTTTTCAAACTCATCATGATGAAAGGTTACTTGCCTTCTTAAAAAAAAATTACATTGGCATCTTATTAAAAATAATTCGATAAGGGACAAACTCCCTAGCCCAAAATAAATAAATAAAAAGGTGCATTTTAAAAATGATGCTACTGCAATGCAATGGTTTAAATACCAAAGAACTGTGAAAATGTGCTGTGTGTGATCTGGCATTAAGGAACATACTAAAAAAGAGCATTAATGTAAATTAAGTAGAAAGGGGATCAAAATTGAACTAACCAAGTTTGTGCAGTATTTGTAGCCAGGCTTCTAAAATTAGATATAGAAAATATAAATAGACTGCTTTAGGTAATGAGCCACCAGTGTCCAAAAAAAGGAATGAGATTATGAAAAAGCTCAGTTAACTTGATCCAAAGCTCTGAGTAATTCTTCACCCTGCAGTAGGTTTCTGCTGCCTTGTATAGGAGCATTAACTTCACAATCATAACTGGTCAGCTGTGGTAATCCACTCTCATCCATTGATTGCCCCAGCAGTCTACACGCTAAATCTGAAAAACAAAGATACGTAAGTATTTATTCATCTAATCCATGAATATTATTAAATAGCCACTATGCACTAGGTATTGGGGAAAATAAGGCAAATAAGCGCTAGAAGGGTTTTAGTCTATTAGGCAAAACCACAATCGTGTAAACAAGAAAGTGCAAAAAATTGTTACTGGTGCTATGTCACAAATGTTTAAAGGATACCTTGAAGGCACAAAGGCGTGATAAACCAATTTAGAAAAAGGCATTAAAATGTGCAAGTTTCAGCTTCTATTCAATATTGATAGCACACAGACACAGATCCAAGATAATTACTAAAAATTCATAGTTCCATCTTGAAATAGCTATTACTGATCAAATAAAATGCAACCTTACTTTTTAATCCTGCTAAGGAGTGAAAATCACTCACTTGGAGTAAAGCTCCTAAATAAAAGTTTCATATATTTTAATTCTCTTTGCGATGTTCAAGGGCAGAAAGAATAAACTAACCAGAGGGTATTAAAATAATTGTCTTTTGCTCCATTCCATTCTGTTCACTAGATTTGCATCCTTTTACGCGTTTCCAAGAAAGTGATGTAGTAGTTGCACGATCATCTGGTTGCTGTAATAATGTTCCCTAAAAACAGTAAAGTTATTTCAATTTTACTATGTTGAATTTTTTTTAAGTCAAAACTTTGAAATCAGTGTAAGTTTGCTAACAATATATGGGCAAGATTCTTAAATACTGCCCTCAGTTATTTTAAATTCTTTTTCTTCATACTATGGTGAATTCATTTGCTGCTCATTATGACAGCTACGTGTGTAAATGCTTTCCAGTTAATTTGGGCTGAAAATATCAGTATGGATTACACCAGCACTGACTGTTCTGTGGGTAAGAAGGGAAAGTAACCTAAAGGGAAGAGAAAGAGACTTGGTGGTGATACTGGGTGTGGAATGAGGGGAGAACTATACTTATTCAAAATACATCTCTAGTGTTTGGAATTTTTACACCAAGACTGGATTCATTAAATGTTTGTATTTTTAAGAAAGAGTGTGTACAAGTGAAAAAAAACAATGTATAACTTCTGAAAATGTAACATTAGTATTTGGAAGATACAAGGAGTTACCTATATATCTAACTTAGAAGTAGCACATTAGCTAGAATAGAAAAGCAAACATACTGTCACACTTACAATTCCTACTGCTTGAAAAAGTGAACCATCATGTTCTATTTTTCGTTTTCTCTGAGCATTCTGCAAAGCTAGTATCTTTGGACTTAGTTCTTCCTCAGGAACAGTAGTTCTGAAAAATATTTTTTAATAAAAATATGGTTGTTTTATTTATTTAAAAAATATCCAGTTAGCTTTTAAAAAATGAAATATATAATGCCTATTTTCCAACATTAAGGAATATAATGTTATACATAAGAGAACCGTCCTGATGACTAAAGTTTATTACCTTGAAAGCCGAAGTTCATTTTTTAAAACAAAATTTCCTAAAATATGCATTTCCCTATTTAGAAAATAGAACTGAACAGAACTAAATTGATGTCACAGAGTTAAATATTGGCCTTTCATCCCACCTAATACACAGATATTCTTGGGACTACTGTAATAAAAGATTAATTTCACATTTGTGTTACGCTTTCAGTTTATAAAACATTGCATGTTCATTAGATCACTGTAGCTTCACTCCAATCCCCAAGATAATACAGGTAATATAATACACATTCTGTAAATGAGAAACCTGAGGCCTGTTAGGTAACTTGCTCTGTTGCTAATTAGTTACAGATATGGAAGTACACTGCAGGTCTCCTGATACCCAGTCTCCTTCCCAGTGATCCTCCCACTAAGCCATTTTGCCCTCAGTATTGATCTGTTTATCAAACTTGAACTATCTGCATCTAAAATTAATACTAAATAGTGAAGAACTGTTTTATGTGTCAAGTACATTGATTTTGTTACATCTGTTTCGCCTTTTCAAGAACCGTCTGCCCACCCCCAACATAATCACAATAGCTCCTTGCTGTCCCATCTAGTTGAGAATGGCATATGGGTAAGGGATGTACTACTCTAACAGCTCTCCTACACAGTCTTGTTTTGTATTTTTTAAAAATTCTATGAAACCGTCAATATATAGACAGGCAGATTTTTAAATTTTTATATAAATGTTACCTTTATTAAGCGTAACTCAGTCTATCATGTAAATATCATCTTAGTAGTAGTACTTTTAATGGTTTATTTTTAATCTTTGCTCTAAAAGCTGCAAATTGTCTGGTTTACCGTAGCACTTTGATTTTGCAAATTACCTAGAGAGGTAGTAAAGAAAAAGCCTCCATATAGTTCTGAATGGTTAAGTTCATAAAGTGTTTAGTGCATACTATATTGGAACTAACGTAAAAAAAATTGCTAAAATGACTAGATGTTTGTTGGACTTTGGTTTTGACAAGTAAATTGTTATTCAGAAAACCAAATAGCCCATGGTTCTCTGTAGCTGTAACTGAAAATTACAGATTACTGCCAATTCTATTGCTATGTTCATTCTCTCCATCCAATAACCATTTATTGAAGAAAGTGCTACATGTTAGGTACTGAGTTAAGTATTAGTAACACAGAAATGTCTGAGGAACTGTCACTGCCCAGAGGAGCTCTAAAGTCGGTTGGTGATAATAGTAAAACAATAATGTTAAATACTTCTTTGTTAATCTAAAGCCCTAAGATCTTTTCCTAGCTCTGGGAAAAGGCCTCTCCTAGCATTCTAGGTCAAAGCAGTGATGCAGGGCAGGAGAATAAAGCCATAAGCTCTAGCTATGGCAGTGCTTTTTCCTATTGCTATTGATATCTGACTCAGTCTAGGCACTGTAGAGGAATCATTCCTCTCCTCCACACACTGCTCCACTGACTTGTTTCCTCTGACTACAGCCTCAAATTTCAAATGTGTCAAATCCTATTACAAATTATACAAAAAATTGTAACTTAAAATTTGGATAGTGTCCATATGTTTGCTCAAACTAGCTCCATAGAAGCAATGCCATGACACATGCTTAGATTCCTGTTATAGCTTTTAAAAAATATTTAACCTATGATATACTGTTCTATAAATAAAAAAAATAAAAGGAATTTATAACTATACATAAATTTTTAAAAATGCTTATAAATATCTATATTGAATACTGAGGACTGAAGACCATCAAGTTCAATTTGGATTGGAGAACTGGAAATACCCTTAAGTTGGAAAGGCTCTTTTTCAGGTAAGCTTAAAAAGAGCTCCAAGCTATGGAGGCAAGTAAGGATAGTTAACGAGTCTGATTTAAGCAATTACAAGAAACTGGGCCAATTTTTGAACATTTACAGAACTTACTGGCTGGATTTTATTTTTAGAGGTATTAGAAGACCCTTCTACTCCTACATTTAGATAAGTGATATGACTATAAAGTAATACACAAGCTAATTTAGAAATGGTTTTTTGAGTGCTTGTTTTAAGTTCAGAATTTGTATGTCAATTTTATGTTCCTTAAAGCATATATATCAGAAAGTTTGCTACATTTAGAAATAATTTACCATCATACATGTTTCCTCAAAAATAACAAACTATAACTTTAATGTTACATATAAATACCTTTGACTCAAAGCGACAGATAACACATTAGGGCTTCTTGGATGAGATTTTTCTGTCTGCTCTATGACTCCTTTTCCTGCTCTGTTTGGTGAGGCTGTCCGACTTCCAGTGTCACTATATGGTGATGTTGTGGCACAAGCAGTTTCTTTAGGTACGTGGGGAGGAGATGGAAATGCAATCAATATTTTAATGTCTTCCATACCATCTTTTGTCACTGTTTTTAATTCATCAGTGGTGGCTGTGGTAGTGTTGGTGGCTATAGGAGGTTCCTGCATTTGAGTCGGCTGGAATACTGTAATTGTGCTCGCACTTTGAGGAGTAGTAGAACTGCTTTCCAATGGTGACAACTGGTCGAAGGAACGTAACTGGAAGTCATCATCCATTGGGATATAAGGAGCTAACATCTCCAAGTCTAAATCAGTGTCCTTTAAAACAACAAATACATGAGTTTTTACAATGGCCACACCATATAAAAGAAAAACAAGTTAAACCCAAAGCCAGTTTTGAATAATATATATAATAAACAAGTTCATATACCTGAGTGGAAAATGGATTCTTTGCTTCCGTGTCTTCAGCAAAAAGTTTCTCTACCAATTCCAACTTGAATTCATTGACCATATCACTATCCACATCAAAACAATATTCACTGGGACTGTTAGGCTGTAAAAAGAATTAATATATTTACTTTTCCCTGAAGAAGCTTACATAAATGTTTTGCTAGTTGTTAGAATGTGCAAACCTAACCTCAGAGAATACACAACAAAGTCTGTCTCTTCTATCAAATTTTATCTAACTAGTGAGAAATGAGATTTTTGAGCTTACACTTATAATTCTGTCAGTACACCCATTTCTAAGTGTATGTAATATAACAGCATTTATAAGATTAAAAGATGCATTTATCTGCTTATTCTAAAGAATAAAACTCACCTAATAATTCAACTCCCATATGGTACCTAACTGGCCAATAACCAGATGATATACTCACTGGAATCTAGCTGTGTACTGAGAGGCCATACTGCTGTGGTGATCTACCTAAAAATCTCACAGCTACTCTGGGGGGCAGGCGAGGATAGGGCTGGAGACTTAAGTTCTTTACTTGTATTCACCTTAATGAATGCAGTACTAGTTTAGTTTTCAGCAAGAATTCTAACCAAAAAACTATAGCTATGTATTCTAAGCATAAAATTTTGCTTCCCTCATCTTAACATTTTTGTTAGATTTACTTTTTATGGATTAAAAACAAAATGACTCGAACATTTTTGTGCTAGGCAAACTGAGCAACCAGAGAGTAGGATATATTCTCTAGAAGGCTATGAGATGTCAAATCTCCTACTTTTAGCTTGCCAGTTTGAGTCAGTAAATATTTAATGTAAAATAATATACCACTTTTTTTAGGCTTATTTGAGCCTCACTTATCAAGTCATAATATTCAAATCTGAGCTGCCATACTCATGAGCATGTTTTTAGACATAGGAAGCTCTGAAATCAAATCATTCTAGATTGAGAAATAAGAGCCCTATATGATACCTTCAGTCTTGGCCCAGCCTAGCCCTTAAAGACTATTTTTATTCTGTTTATAGGAAAACTAATATCGAGACAGAACTTGAATTAAAAAGTTACTAAATATTTTTTCTGGGTAAGACTTGGTATTTTCATGTTACTCTTATCCAGAACGTCAAAATAGTGATGGAAATTGTACTAAATTGGGCAAAGAGCTTAGAGTTCTTTCCCTTTTAAGCCTTGCTAATAATAATAAGCCCTTTGCCCCTGGATAATTCTCCAACTCAAAGGGTAGTATGAATGGGCTTAGATCAATCATAGGCACACAGTATTGTTCTCTGTGGATATCTAAGTTCAAGACTTTTTGTCCTACTGATATAAATACACAGAGGAGCAACATATGTTTTACCTTTTGCCTTATGTTAAGGCAGCTCATTCCCATGTTCCTGACTGTCTTTGAGCCTAAAACATGGTTTGAGGTCTAAGTCAGGCATAGCTTTTGTAGTAATTTTAAAAGTGCTAAAATTCATAGAAACAAAACTATGACATGCGGTTCAAATTTACATATATATCCCTAAACATTAAAATCTGTAAGTTATCCTTTTCTTGTTATATCATGACACCTACCTCAGGTGAACTTTGTCTGGTGCTTCCATCAGAAGGACTAGCTGGCTGATCTTGAATCTGGGGCATGGTGAAAGAAAGTTCCAGTGACTCTGGATTTGGTTCTAACTTTAATGCAACTTCCTGATTGAGTGCAGGGTCAGCACTACTTCTAAGTGGCTTTGGAGTTTCAGAGGCAGGTAATGGAGACATTGCCAAATTTATATTCTGTAATTTCTCACTGGATGAGGGGAGCATTACATCATTATACAATGGAACTTCCTCAAGTTGTTGGTCATCAGTTTCTGTGTCTGTAGGGGAAAAAATTCGTCAATTTAAAGACTATCTAGATTTCAACATATACAGAAATGTATGCTCCCTTTTACAAAAGGTTTATCTAGTTCACTCAAGTAATAAAAATGTTACCAAATTTTACTTAATCCGAAAGTCTGCAGATATTATGGTATAACCGTAAGTCTAAGTTATCTTTCCAATCTACTACTGACAACTTCTATAATCTATATAGCATAAAAACCCCTTCAGTTCCAACTTTTTCAAACCTTTTTTTCATTAAAATTTAACCTAGTTTGAAATTACATTTTTCTTTTTTCAATGTTTGATTTCTGGTATGACTGTTTATCCTTTAATGCAACTTATGTCTACTGCAGTATAACTGCTAACTTGTGAAAAAATATGACAGTAGGCTATAGAAATAGCAGAGCTTATTAAAAGTGAACAATTGAAAGTGGGAAGAAGAAATACCTTAAAAACACTTTGAGAAATTACAGGGGCAAAGACCACAATGTCCAAATGATTACCAACAAAAAGTTTAGACAATTAACATAGTTTAGGCAATTAACAAAATAACTAAAGACCCACCATTGCTGCCAAAATCTAAAGATATGATTGTGTCTCCAGCAGCTGGGGCCAGCAAAGTTAAAGCATCAGGTTCCTTCTTAAGTTTATCAAAGAGACTACTTGTATCTTCTGATTCAACTTTGGTGAATAGCTGAGTCATTTTCATGTCTGAAGATTCAACTGGTTTGAGGACACATTCTGTTTGTTGAAGGGAGAAAATCAAGTCGTGCTGAATAATACCACTGTCAAAAAAGAGAGATTAGTAATTCTTAAATGAGCACTTGGCACAATGTGGGGGGAAGAAGGACTCTGAAATGGCCTTGTCTCTCAAAAAAAAATTCAAAATTCTGTTTTATGGAAAGGAACATTTTAAGATGCCTTAAAACAGCTCTCATGCCTACCTGGTCACATTCAGGGTTTAAAATACCAATATGAAATAAAGACCTATTAAAATTCACAATACAAGATAATTCAAGTATTTGACTAATTTCATTTAAGAAACTTCAGCTATTCCTTTGAGAAGATTGGTAGTGACAAAGAAATGTAACAGTCAAGTACATGTAGGACAATAAACACATCTTTTGTGCCCACATGTAAGGATATTGGCACAGAAGAACTCTTTGACATTCATATATGAAGCAGACCTAAGGATGGCTCTAGAATATAAAGATATATAAATGACGAAGGTCCTTCTAAGAGGGGAACTGTTTTTTCCTTGGTGGTAAGAAAATGATCTGGTGATACCACCTACAGGATAGAGTTGAAGAGAGATGATGAACAACAGCTCCATCTTCATGTTTGGCTTAATTTTATTGCTCCCTTTAATCAACAAACATTAAGTGTTTACCATGTGAAATGAACTGAGGATACAAAGTTTAAAATATCTAACCCTTGTCCTCGGGAAGTTTAAAAACCCATTGTGAAAGTATGTGTGCAAACAACTGAAATACAAAGTGATAGTTGCTAAAATGGAGAAGGTTTGTGTCACAGAGGCCAGTAAGGTGAAACTTGGACTCAAGTAGGATCTGTTAGGCAGACTGGGATAGGGGAAAAGAAGGACATTCCAAGTGGGTGATTCTTATATAATGGGAAGGTCACAAAAGAACTCTTTTGCCTAATTTTAAAACATTAAAGGATGGTGTCAGAAGTGGCAAAAATAAAAACCAAATGATGAAAGTCTTCCTAAGAGAGGTGGCCACAGATTTTAGAAAGAAGACTAAATCTACAAAAGCATGGGAGTACAGAAAATAATGACAAATGATGCTACACAAGTAGGCAAGGGTTTATCTTGGGGGTGATAAAGGGATCTTTAAAACAACTCTAAGGAAAATGAGATGATCAGATATCCATGCAAGAAAACTCAGCCTGGTGGTAATGTAGAAGATGGACTAGAAGTGGGCAATTGCTTACTGAAATAGATCAAATGAAAGATTAGTTTATGATATCCGTAATATTCACAAGCCAATCAACTAAGAGAAGAGTTCATGAATACACATGAGCCATGTGTCACACATACAGCCTTTTACAGTAACTTCACGTAGAATTTCACTTAATCCTCATTTCAACCTTTTGAGGCAAGTATTCCTAAATGGATGAAATTCAGAGAAATGAGGAGACTTCCCCAAGTCATGGAGCTAATGAGGGACAGAGGTATGATACAAACCTAACTATTCCAGGGCCAGAATTCTTCTTATAAAAATAACATAGCTGCCTTGAGATAGTTTATGCTGGTAGCTGTATGACTAGAACAAACTAATCCATAGGAGATCTGGTATTTTTTTCAAGGTCTTTTAAAAAATGGGAATAAAAAAGGATGGGGATGAATAGCTACTGATGGTAATCAGTGGAATCACTAAAATAGCTAGCCTAGAAACTCAGGTCAGAGTACTGAAAACCATAATTAGGTAGAAATGTGAAAATAAAATAAAATTCAGTGAACATTTATAATCTGTCTATAAAAGAAAAGAGTATTCAAAGACTTACTACTTGCTCCCCCCAAATATTTATTTTCCAAGCTTACCTCACAACATAATTTACACATACAATGCACTGCGGTTGAGAGTTCTTAGTGTTATATATGACAGTTGCTTGAGTTTCAACCCAGACATAGCCACCTCTTTTGGCAAGCATCCTGTACTGTCCTGTGGTGACCTGTCCTTTAGTAAACACTAGGAGTGAAAAGGAAAAGAGTCATGTAGAGAAAATAACTTTGAATTTTTAATCGAATGAATAGATGCTGAATGTTGATCATTGTTTTAGAAAAAAGGAGAAATGTTTATTTTAATAGAATCAGTTTTAACTGTTTAAATTGAGAGACAGAGAAAACACCCCAGGATAGCTGAAAATGTACCTATTTCATTCTTCTAATCCCCCAAATAAACTCCTTTCCTGCCGACCTTCACTTTAAATAAGATGAAAGTCAGGGATGAGGGACAGCAGTGACTAAAATTCCTTTAACTACTTACAGGTTGAAAGTATCAGAAATATTAGAGAATGCATAGCCCTGATTCCACAGAGAACATTCAACAAAGTGGCACTGCTATCATTTCCTTAAATTCCTGCTGTAGTTTCCAGAGAACCAAAGATGCTTCAAATAGATGTGCTAGCATATTTGAATCTCAGTTGATATCACTCTGAAATCTTCTGGCAATTTAGGCAATCTTAATTATTGATTTGGGAGAAAGTACTAGATAAATAGTAATGATGATATCATCATGAGTATTGGGACCCTGACTGTGGACTTAGGCCCATTTTTCAGTTCAAGGCTAATCATGCTAACTCAGTGACATTCAGGCATTCCCCAATCACACTGGGAAGTCATGTTTAGGTACAGATTAAACAGACAATTGAGAAGTTCCCAAGTTTTACTTATCATGGGATCCTCAAATAACATTCATATGAGTAAAACTGAGCATTATGTCTTAGGTCAAGTGTACCTGTTTCCACTGACTAGTGCATGATGTTGATCATATTCGCATTCATTGACTCACTGAACAGTTATTTTCTCAGTGCGTTCTTTGTGCTAACTGTTCTGAATACTTAGGTATGGATTCTGAAAATGATGCTATATTCTATGATACATATTTTTTAGATTTTTTAAAATGCCAGGGTAGTTTTATATATCATTAAATGATTCTGCTTTAACTGGTATTGGTTATAATAAATACAAAACAAAGATTTAATGACCCAGATCACTTATGAAGTGGCTTATTAAAATGTGTGGTCTAGGAAGACTGGTTAATTTTAACCAAAAAGTTAGATATATAACCAAACAGTAGAAATTGCAAGAGTTAAATAATTAGAATATCTATACTTACTATCATGATGAGTTTTGGTCAGATGATCAGAGTCCAAAGCATGATAATATTCATAAATTGAGCGGCCCAAAAGTTCTTCTGGCTCGTATCCCATCAATTCTGTAATTCTGTTAAATAAAAAATGTAAGTAAGAATAAAAATGACAGAAACTAACTAATGAAGAACATTTTGCTTCTCCAGAGTAACTGATATGCCTTAATCTTATGGACAATTGAATTTTCAAAAATAAAGAGCATTCTTCTTTGTTTAGATAAACTTATATCTCACCTGTAGTAACTCTACAGTTACTAAATGCAGCACCATGCATTTCTTTAAGCCTAAGGGTTCATCCTGCTATTTAACCCTTTTATCTCTGTTACCTACTTTATTGTACATACATTTGGTAATAAGACAGTTAATTAATGTAATAGATAGATATGAAGGACTGCTAAATTAAATGATAAAAGCTTTAAAAGTAGTTAATGACATTTAATTTAAATTATAGACTAAACCCATAACATTATTCTACCATAAAACCAGATTCTTTTTGTGTGTGTGTATACAAAATCAGATTCTTTATATAACAGTTCCTCTAGGCAAGGCTTCACACTTTGGGGGATCAATATCTACTACAAAATTTTAACATAGGAACTAAATAAATTCATATTATGGTGGTTTGGGGAGATACTCTTGTACTTAGTTTTTGGAATTACATAAAATTATAGGAATTCATTTCAGATGAAACTGTGATATCAAACTGAAAATGAACTGGAAAATAATCCATTTACCCATTCTGGTTCCCTGGCAGTTCCTTTAGAACAGAGACTAGATCTATGACTTTCTCTAACCACAGTCTGAAATGGAGCCCATTTCATGAGAAAGAGAAAGCTGTCTTCTTAGCACCATGCTAAACAGAAATATTCTCTCCTTTTCAGGGAGCAAAACATGAGTTAAGTTCTTTGATTTCTCAGACTTTAGGATTCAAAGGACTTTCTAACTGAGGCACAAGCAAAAGTTATATAATGCACTGTATCCAAAAAACCAGCTAACTCCAGAAAACACACAGGGGAGATATCCTTCTCCTAAAAAATGTATAAAAGTAATACTCTTTGTGTTGTCACACCTTAAGGCAAGATCTGCCATAGTTTATTCCAAAATAAATAAACAGATAAATAGCTGATTTGCAAAAAAAACAAAAACTAAACTAAACTAAGCCAAAATCCAGAATTCTTTACTAAGGGATATCTCTAAACACATCTACACTAGGTGGCAGCATTACAAAGGAAACTACTGTTAAAAAAAAATCCTATTTCTTTAAATTATGCTTTAAAAATGATTTTAATTGGTCTCATATAGGTTATATGTTTGAATAAAACTCATGGAATTAAATTTTTTTCATTATTTAAACCTTTATATTCCCATATGTGCCTGCCGTTGTTCTGGATGTGAAAATGCAAAGGCAAACCTCAAAGTATGGTGAATTTTCTGGTGCACTTACCACAGTACTTATGAAATTATGTGGCAAGTGCAGTGATGGGAATCGTGCAGGAATCAGAGGAACCAGCCCTATCCATGATAAGGAATGGTGGTGGTGAGGGACAGCTTCTTAAAGCAGACTTATGAGTTGAGTATAAAAGAGAGTCAAAGAGAGAGCAAAACCATTTCAGAAAGAAGGTACACTACAAGCAAAGCCAGAGATGAGAAAATGGTCGACACTGTACAGGCAACAAAGACTCTGACGTGGTTAGCAGGGGGAAGTGGGGAGGTGAGGCTGGAGAAGTAGGCAGGAGGATCAGATTAATGAGAGCTTTTGTGTATCACGTTAAGGAGCTCTGATTTAATCAGACGTCAATCAGTGCTTCTCAATCTGAGCTGAGGTATGTCTACCACTAAAATACAAACATCAAAATATAAACAGCATTATTTTCCTAGAAGGTCAATTGTATTCATATTTGAGGGAGAAAGGTCAAGATAATTTAATGTTAGAGAAATACATAGCTTTTTGTACCAAAAAGGGGAGGAGTGATCCAGAAAGTTTAATCAAAAAGTGTTTTTAATGGACTAGGAAACCTGTAATCTAAAGCAACTATGCAGTACAGGATTCATTCATTCTAAGTATCATGGGGCGGGAATTAAACTTCATTTCTACTTTAGTGCCACAAACATAGTAGATGCTCAAATGTCTGAATGATTATAAGTGGAAATTAGTATAATAAATAATAGCCATTTGGGGGACATTTTGGATATAAGAAGTTTGATATGTTAGATTTTCTCAAAATTGAGTAAAATTTTTTCTGTATCTTGGTTCTTAGGGGTTATAGCTGTGAGAAGTTCCTAGAAAGAGCTCTAACCAGAAAACAACAATCTCCTGGTCAGACTCAAGAACCTTACTTGGTTGGTCTCTAAGCAGGCTGCCTTTACCCCTCTGTCACGACCATTTTGCTTATTTTCTAATATAACCAGAGGGGAATGTCACTCCCTTTCTTGTTTTCTCATTGTAGCTCCATCACTTTTCTTTCTCCCCAGCCCACCCCTATACTTCATACTGAGTTCAAAAAATAAAAAATAATTCCTAAAAAAACGATGGGCCATCTCTGTTCTATCATACATTGACATAAATACAGGCAGTAAACACCATAAAATACTTCTTAGCTCTCTGTCTTCATTTTTCTTAAAGCTAACCCCAGTGGTGAAGCAGTCACTATGTGTACTAGGCACTCAACAAACTCCTTACAACAGCCTTTTGAAGCGTGACCCTTACTTAACAGATAAGGAACATGAGATTTTAGAACAGTTAAGTTCTAACACCCAGGCCACACTATAAGTACCAGGACTACAAACCAGGATGAATCAAGAATTATGTGATTCCAAAGCCAGTGCTCTGTCACATTTTCTTGTCCAGTAGGGCCGGGGCTTCTTATCCACTTCATGTTAGAGCTAAGGGCTTCAAATTGGTTTTCTCACATAATGTTCAAGTTGAAGATAATACAGATACATGTATTATACTCTAAACAAACTGATGCTCAAAGAAAAGTAGTAATGTGTCTAAGATCATCTGGATATAGGCAGCAAAGTCAGAATTTAGTAGTCTGGGTACAGAACCTATGCCTTCAGCCACTGTGTTACACAGTCTTATAGTAAAAAATGGGACAACCAAGCAAATAATTACAAAAGCTGAGAAAAGGTTATGACAGAATATGTACAAGGAACGGTAGTTTTTTAAAGAAACAAGGAAAGCTCTACAAGTAGATGCAGTAGGTGGCTCTTGGAAGCTACGTACGTGTTTGGAGTTGAGGAAACCATCATTGCACTAAGACAATAAAAACAGCATGTGGAGTTCTCTGGCTGTAGGGTGTTGGGGGCCACATCAGAAGGGGTCTTCCCCTCCTCCTGATTAATTTGGAGAAGTCAGCAGGGGCCAGATCATAAATATCTCTGCTTGCCATACTAAGAAGTTTAGATTTATTGTATAGGTCTGTTTTTCTTTCAGCTTTTCAAAATGTATGTCTTCCGTTGATAAATAAAAATCTCCTGCTCTTACAATATTTTTTATAAACAAAAGTTTTTTTGTGTGTGAAGATGAAGGGAAGCAACTGAGGCATTTTCACATGACATGATATGATTTTCACATGAGGAAGTCCACTTCTTGGAAACCTGGATGAGATTAAAAGGGCACAAATCTGTTGGCAGAGATGCAGTTAGGAGACTTTGGCAACAGTTCAAGCCAAAGGTAATAATAAGCTGAAGAACTCAATGGCAGGAAAGCAAGAGTGGAAGGAGGGAATGGATCAGGAGGTATATGTAGATAGTAAATCTATTAAGATTTAGGAACCAATGGAGTGTAGATAATGAAAGCAAAAGAAAAGTTAAGGACGACTTCCCAATGTTTGCTGGAGTCATGTGTCTACAGTGGTATATTAATCGTGACAGGCATTAAAAGAGGAAAAGCTGTTTTTGAAGTTGTTGTTTAGGGGTAGGAGTGTTTCAGTCAAGTACAGAAATGTTTAGTTTATAATACAGAAGAATATCCAGATAAAAATATCAAATTGGCAATTAAATGGAAATAGTTATGAGTAGAAATTTGAGAAACAGCAATAGAAACCATGGGCAAGGATGAAGCTGCTCAGGAAAAATATGTAGGATGAGGAGATGACCAAAGACTTTCCTTTCTAATCCACAAACAGAAGTAATCCTTCCTCAAATTATGCACTGTATATCTCTGAAATATATTTATTTTTTCTTTAAATAAATTAGAACCCCTAAAGGAAAAAGACCTCATCTTAATAATCTCTGGATAGCACCTGCTAGAGTAAGTATGTATGGTACATAGTAAATGTGCAATAAATGTGGCTGAATTAAGCTATAAAGTTAATTTTACTAAATTCTAGGATGTATGGTTGTATTCACCTTAAGTGGAAGAAAGCATACATAGTCTTTATTACAGTTAATAGTTAAAAAACGTTCTGTGGACTAATTAAAAATTTCAAGTTATATTTTATATTTCATTTACCTTTCATCACAATACGAAAACTTCATATCCAGACTGTGACGACTGAGAAAAGTCTTGCTGTCTAAAGGAATTTCAATATTTGATGGATGAGGAATGGGTTCACAAATCAGCACCAAGCACGTCATAGGTGGTTTCTTATACCCACATTGAGATTGGTTACTATTGGTATCATATACATGAATATGGCCTGTGCAGTGAAGTACCTACGTATGAAGAAAAACAAAGCAGTTTTTAAAAAAATTTATGCTAGTAAAAAACAAAATGCAGAGACAGTTGAGTCTGACATGGCAAGTAAGCTTTGATAAAATTTATTGTCATTAGTAGATTACTACATTTTTGAAAATCAATAAATGTTTTCCCTACAACACCACCCATGACCTACTCCTCAGGCACCGTAAGATTACTCTTTAAAAAAATTTGCCTTCATACAAATCTGAGCTGATTTTTCACTTATCTGGTCACTGTTTGATGGCTATTTTTTTTTTTTTTTTTTTTTTTTTTTTGCGGTACGCGGGCCTCTCACTGTTGTGGCCTCTCCCGTTGCGGAGCACAGGCTCCGGACGCGCAGGCTCAACGGCCATGGCTCACGGGCCCAGCCGCTCCACGGCATGTGGGATCTTCCCAGACCGGGGCACGAACCCGTGTCCCCTGCATCGGCAGGCGGACTCTCAACCGCTGCGCCACCAGGGAAGCCCTGATGGTTATTTTTTGATCTGATGACTGTGTTTCAACACTGAGCAAAGAAATGATACAACAATGAATAGAAAATTAATCTCTATCAAGATTCAAACACTGGGTGGTTGGCAAAGCCAGTAGCGTCACAATGCACATAACTTAAGTTCATGCCTCAAACTGGTGAATCACTACACTGTTTGGATGTTAAATCTATAAATGCCAAGGAACAGTAAGTTTTTCCCTCATAGTTCTAATACTGTCTTAATTTTATTTATTTATTTATTTATTTTTGGCTGCAGTGGGTCTTCGTTGCTGCGCATGGGCTTTCTCTAGTTGTGGCGATTGGGGGCTACTCTTCGTTGCGGTGCACGAGCTTCTCATTGCAGTGGCTTCTCTTGTTGTGGAGCACAGGCTCTAGGCATGCGGGCTTCAGTAGTTGTGGCACATGGGCTCAGTAGTTGCAGCTCACAGGCTCTAGAGCACAGGCTCAGTAGTTGTGGCACACGGGCTTAGTTGCTCCGCAGCCTGTGTGTGGGATCTTCCCGGACCAGGGCTCGAACCTGTGTCCCCTGCATTGGCAGGTGGATTCTTTTTTTTTTTTTTTTTGTGGTACACGGGCCTCTCACTGTTGTGGCCTCTCCCGCGGAGCACAGGCTAAGGACGCGCAGGCTCAGCGGCCATGGCTCACGGGCCCAGCCGCTCCGCGGCATGTGGGATCTTCCCGGACCGGGGCACAAACCCGTGTCCCCTGCATCGGCAGGCGGACTCTCAACCACTGCGCCACCAGGGAAGCCCGGCGGGTGGATTCTTAACCACTGCGCCATCAGGGAACTCCTCCAATGCTGTCTTAATACTAGAAATGTCAAGATGTATTAATTTATCTATAAATCAAGTGCATTCACAGATCATTTTTACTTACTTTCCATGTTGCAGACTTTATGTTCATAGTTCTTCCCCGGCTAGTTAGGGTACACTTCATTCTGAGAAAAAAGCTCCGCTGTGTATTTTGCTCTTTACCCTTCTTCACAAGGCCTAATGAAAACATGAAATAAAGTTAAAAAACATAATTAAACACATAAATTTATTACAGTAAGTGTAGCATAGTCCCCAGCACCTAGGTGCTATTCAATGAAAAGTGTCAACATGAGCACAACTGCTTTGCGCATTCTAACACACCCAAGGGATTTAACACACTTCTAGTAAGTAATGGGTTCACAGTAGTAGTGATTCCCTGAGTTGGTGGGATGAGAATCCATATTTGGGATAGCACCTAATCATTTCACATTCAAGCCAGTAAGGTTGGTCAAATTACAAAGAAATATAAACATGGTATGAATTTGCCCTATAACTGTGTTATCAGTGTACAAAGCACACCCAAAAAATGAACTTCAGCAAACTCCTCCAAACTTTTACTAGATGTGCTAGCTCAATTTATAATAAATATGCTGTATATTAACTTTTAAAACAGAAAATTTCTTTTCAATAGCAAGTAACATTTTTATATATCTGATTTTTCTTAAATCTTCCTGTAAAGCAAAAAGGAAATTATCTGTACTTTGTTACTAGGAAAAAAAAAAAAAAAAACAAACCATGTTGAATGACTTTTCAAAGCAAAGTTAAATTTAAATAAACTCAAGTCTATTTACTCCCATTCCAAGCCTCAGATAACTAAAAAAATGAGATTAGACTCAGGTGACTAAACAAACAGCAACTTGATTTCTCCTCTTCGTTGATCAGTCTGATTCACAACAAATACAAAAATATTCATTATTCAGGATCTGGACTAGATACTTCAGGCAATATAAAGATGAACAAGACACAATGCCTGTCCTGAAGAAGTTAAAGATTGAGTATACGTAGTGAGGCCAACAATGACAACAATACCATGTAGAGTAAGTGCCCAAGGCTTACAAGAACTCTTTAAAGGAGTACAGAGAGAGATTAGAAGATAACTTCTAGTCAAGGGGAAATCTAGTCAAGGGGAAACCAAAAAGTCCTTCTTAGAAAAATAGAGATTAGAATTTCAGTAAGTAGAGATGAATAAGAAGAGTATTCCAGACAGAAGGAAGAGAATGAAAAACAGAGGTGAGAAAAAACAGCACATATTTGGGAAACAGTGCATAGTCCAGTTTGACTATAATATAAAGTACATGCAGAGGAGTAATGAGACAAACTTAGAAGGGATGGTTAGGGCTATAACTACAGAGGGCCATGGATGCCACAATGAGGAGTCCAGCCTTAAATATACAAAATGCAGCTTCTAAAAATTTTGAGTTGGGAAGCACAATAGGAACTTCAGGAACATTAATCTAGCAGCAATATATATGATACGTTAGAATTAGAATACAATGATGGTAATGAGGGGCTGAGCAGCACGCAGTAGAAGTGAAAAGAAGGGGTGACAAAAGACAAATGAAGAGGTAGAATCTATAAAAACTCAAAGATTAATGGAAATAAGGGAGAAGAGAACTTTTTAAAAAAGACCTAGAGATTTTAAGGCTAGTATATTGAAAGAAAAGTAACATGTGGAAAAGAAACAAGATAATATGTTTAAATTTAGCCTGCTTAGCTAGAAATACTGGACTCTTGAGAAAGAAGAGTTCTAGTTCATACTCACAATTACGGAATATAGGCAAGTTGGGGCAGTCTTGGTGCTGATACAAGTTATTTGAGTTTACTTAAATAGGACTGAATTTGCCCTCCCTAGAAGCATTTGAAAGTGGATTTTAAAAAGACACCACAAGAACCATAATGGTCTTGGTGATGGTATTAGGGATGTGTGTGTGTCGGGGGTGGGCATTGTGGTAGCAGCAGAGATCCACATGTAAATTCTTTGGGGTATTTTCAGTCCTTCAAAATCTAAACTTGAATTGGACTGACCTTTGGGAACCCAAAGCCTTTGAACTGGGACATGAAGATATTAATAAATTTAAAAACTATGGTAAGTGAAAAGTACTAGCATTTTCCTAATGAAAAAAAGTTTTTAAACAACTAAGTTTTTAGCCCTATAAAAATAAATATTTTATAATAATTTAATGAACTCAAAATTTTATTTTTAGAATTTAAATGAAATAGGACTATGCTGTATAAACAATACCACAGGCTCTTAGTGTGATGCATTGCAGCAGCCCCACTTTGCTAAAAGTGAAAATCTGCATTTTTATTTCCCAACAAAATATCAAAAATTCATTAACATTAGGAATGATTTTTTTTAAATGTTCATAACTAAATGACAGATTTATTATAATAAGAGAGCACGTGTGCTTTGAATGTTCATGTGCTTTAAAAAAACATTTGCTTGGGCTTCCCTGGTGGCGCAGTGGTTGAGAGTCGGCCTGCTGATGCAGGGGACACAGGTTCGTGCCCCGGTCTGGGAAGATCCCACATGCCACGGAGCGGCTGGGCCCGTGAGCCATGGACGCTGAGTCTGTGCGTCCGGAGCCTGTGCTCCACGACGGGAGAGGCCACAACAGTGAGAGGCCCGCGTACCGCAAAAAAAAAAAAAAAAAAAAAAAATTTGGTTAAAAACATACATTTAAGCTATAATAAGTAGACTATATCTGATTTAGAATAATGCATTAGCATCATTACCAAATCAAGACTTCCATATATCCATGCATTTATAGTCTAGCCCAAGGGAAGCACTGAGCTGCCAATACAAACCTCAAAGTGTAAACACTATATTAAACTCATCAACAGCCCACTTAGGTCCTGGCTTAGAGTATATTTACTCCTCCTTTACACAGAATTCTAAAAAGTATTCATTTGCTTTCCAAGTTCACAGTAAGAACACGGCATGAAATTAAATAACTGAAGAGGGCTCCAAGGTGAGAAATGGCAGCAGAATGTAGTGAGAGTTGGTGAACATGAAAAGAGCTCTAAAGTACTACGGAGTGTGGACTTGAGCCAGTCTACCTTAGTTTAACCCTTACTCTGCTGTTTATTAACCAAGTAGTCTTCAGCCAGTTATTCAATAACTCTGTAACTCAGTTTCCTCAGTAAAATAGAAATAGTTAACCTCACAGGGTTTTTAAAGGAGTTAAAGCACATAAAATTCAGAAAACAGTGTCCTGGCACAGAGCAATCTCTCAATAAATGTTAACTATTAGTATAAATGAGGTGAGATTAAACAGAAAACCATAAAAAATGATTAACAAAGAAATATAAATGAGGTTGTTTAATGTAGAAGCAAACAAACTTACACTTAAATGGGAGAGCTGCAAAGAACAACCACAGAGCAAAATGACAAATTTTCAGTGTGGTAACTTTTGAGTCATGAAAGAAAGATCAAATTATGATCCATATACTCTGTTTAAGAAGGCACAAGTGTGGGCTTCCCTGGTGGTGCAGTGGTTGAGAGTCCGCCTGCCGACGCAGGGGACACAGGTTCGTGCCCCAGTCCGGGAAGATCCCACATGCCACGGAGCGGCTGGGCCCGTGAGCCATGGCCGCTGAGCCTGCGCGTCGTGAGCCTGTGCCCCGCAACGGGAGAGGCCACAACAGTGAGAGGCCCGCGTACGGCAAAAAAAAAAAAAAAAAGTCACAGGTGTGAAAAGACTTTAATTCAGTTTTTGGTAGTTCACAAGGTACTTTTCTCCCAAATCGTGAAACATTTGATTTTTTTTTTTTTTTTGCGATATGCGGGCCTCTCACTGTTGTGGCCTCTCCCGCTGTGGAGCACAGGCTCCGGACACGCAGGCTCAGCGGCCATAGCTCACGGGCCCAGCCGCTCCGTGGCATGTGGGATCCTCCCGGACTGGGGCACGAACCGCGTCCCCTGCATCGGCAGGCGGACTCTCAACCACTGCGCCACCAGGGAAGCCCCCAAACATTTGATTATTTTTAACAATTCATTCCTGAGTTAAAGGTCCGAGCAGGTCTTTTTTGTTACTGCTAATGTGGAGGCATCCATAATGTAATACTTTCTAACTGAACTGCATAGTCTCAAATTATTGTGAACAACCTGAGGGGTCAGACAGCAGTTATGCTCTTTAAAATTGGGGAAACTTTTTCTTTTTCTTGGGCATTTAGAAGCTTGAACCCAAACTGGCACCTCAACTTTAATAACTGTCTAAAATCCTATTATTTGTATTATGACTTGCCCTTGCCTTAAAGTTACATTCTAAATTAACTTCCTTGGTCCTGATTTTTATTTATTTTTCCATTTTATCAATTCTTATATTTGTATAATTACTTATGGATTAGGTGGGCTTTTAAAAAAATTTAGGTATTTTTATGAAATTCCTAAAAAATAGAATAACATGGACTTAACAAAGAATAGAGTAACATTTTATTAAGCATGAAATGAGGTTTGGCCTTAGGTTACAACAGCAAAATTTTTAAATTAGTGACAGTATCCAATTAGGTAAAAACACCTGTCACAATAAATCAAACAATAAACTTTTCTTCTCACCATTTCTGTGTGTAAGCATTTCTCTCATTTCCTCATGGTCACACGGATGAGTAAAATCAAACACACTGTGTCCGGTTAGTTCAAACTGTAAAAACATTAAAAAAAAAATTAGACCTATAACATAAAATCATAAATACATATAGAAGGGCTCTTAATATGTGGGTATTTTACCTGAGTTAATCCCATGTATTTGTTCACATTATCAGAAATGTAAATCATGTCACCATCATCTGTGAGAACCATAACAAAACCATCCAAGGCTTTCAAATAAAAGCAATTCATCTGTGCCTTCATTTCATCTTCAATATCCAAATCACCTAAAAAAAGCACAAGAAAAAAATAATTAGTTAAAAAGTTATACTTAAATGATAGTAATATTCAGATGTTTTTATAAAGTTTTCCCCAGATACTTTATTTAATACATGCAGCATATATTTTTTCTATATATTTAAATTTTTTCTCCTGTCATTCTTTTAACACAAAACAGTCAAGGCCACAGGACAGGAAGACTAAAATTAGATTTGCCAGGGGCTTTTAATGATTATTTAAACTAATGAAGCAAGGCAAACCACTGAAAAGAGAAGGGTCATGTCATTAAAAGTAAGATAGATACAGGTAGGTAGGTAGGTAGGTAGGTAAGTGCAGCAAGAGAAAAAGGGGGAGGGAGGCCAATATCTTAAAATTCCTGAATGAAGCTTTAAAAGCAGGCAATAAAAAGGATATCATGTTACAAAAGAAGTGAGAGTATGACCACCTTCTAAAAGTAATTTCCAGTTACTTCTGATTTCTAATTTTTAGACCTATCATGTCCTTGTAAAACAACTCACCAGCATCCAGAAGTTTCCTCACACGCAAATAGCTGATGGTAAGCCTCATAACAGAAGCCTTATCAAGATGTGAGCTCACATTATGGGGAAGTGGCAACTGATGAGCAAGCTCATAAAAAACTTCAGACTCTTTACTTCGTCGAGATCTGGCTGCATCTCTAGACTTCTCTTTTCGACGTTCAGAACTTATCCTATTTAACAAAAGAGGAGGAGGAGGAGGAGAGAAAAAAGACAGAATACGTTAGTTTGCGTTTGCTTGAATAAAACTCATTTTATATTTTTCTGCTTACCATGAAAGGATAAGAAGATGCCCTGTAGTTAAATTATATAGCGATTTATCCTACTACATAAATGTATTTTTTTAAAGACAGCTACACAAATTTTTGGATTACTGCAGACAAAAGGAACTCTCACAAGAAGTCCAAGGTGAAGCTTCACACCTGTCCAAAGCAAGTGTTTCCTCCCTGGCACATCAAATTGGAGACGATGTTTTTGAATGGCCAAAATCTTAAAAGTAGCCTGTACATCTAAGGCTGCACTTTCATAGCCATTCAAAAGTGGTCTCAACTCAGAGACTTTTTACCCTCTATGCTACCACATGAGCAATAATACTGACTATGAGCTACAGGAATTTATATCAGCATCTATAATCAGCTACTGTTTTCAGCTTGCTTACTCCTTTAGCAACCCCTTATCTATTCAGTATTACTGGCACAAAAGGTACCAAATAAATGCAGGCGTATGGAAGAAAAAAATGATGTGGCATAATACTAAGAATTTAAGAGAACAGTTTAAGAAAAACTAATAAGGGTGTCAATATAATCATATGTCTTTAGGGAACTCTTCCAAGAATAAAATCAGTCAGAAAGATTTTCATAAGTCATCCAAGCAGAGCCATCTTCCTTTGCTTCACTGTGTAGCACTACCTATTCCTCCTGACCCAGCTGAAGGTAAACAAGGCTAACCTGGTTCTATCCTTAGCTTCTTCTTTAATAGCTATTGTTTATTAAAACCTACTATGTGTCAAACACTATCCTGTACTAGTTCTCTCATAACAACCTGTAAACAGGTTAAATATTATCCCTATTTTACGGATGAGAAAACTGGGATTCAGTAGGTTAAAAATAGCCATGCTGTAGCAGACAGGATTTCAACACAGGTGTTTTTTTTTTTTTTACTTAAGTCTTCGCTCTTCCACAAGGCTTTATCTTCTTAATGGGAGAATGCTGCTTCTACCTCAAATACTCAACTGCTCTCCTATGACCCTCAACCTAATCCAATTAAATCAATTATTTATTAAATGTTGAAAATAGCCATTACCATTTATTGAGCACTTAGCACTGTGCTAAGAACCTTGCCAGCATTATTTCACTTAATCTTCCTTATATTCTGTGAATTAAGCACATGATTGTCTCCACCTTAAATCTCTCCTCCCTCCAATGATCTACAAAGTTATGAGGTTCAATCATAAAAGTAACATTCTCAAAAACAAGCAAGGCTCTTCATTCTCAGAGTATGCTCCTGTTATGCTGTATAATTACAAAGTGAACTTCCAGCAGCGGTGTTGTGACAATAGTGATGATATAGTTTTAGCACCTGCTCAAGTTTGTGTGCTTATCTGACTTTTATACTTTAAGAAGGAATGTGAACATTTGCTATTATTAGTGAACTTTGATACAAAAATTTCAATTCAAGCAACTAGATCAATTTAACTTGAATACCTTGAGATTGAAGGTGAGCTATTAAAAATTATTACTACTTATAACTACTGATCTGTGAATCAGGATTTTCTCAATGCTGTAGAATTTTTAAAAAACACAAAAATATATTCGATGCTATAAGTCTAACATGAAAATCCAAGTGTCCTCAGTCTACAACTTCATTTTTTATTTGCATTAGAACTTCATTGTTCTCATTGATTTTAAGTAAATGTATTAAATTTGAACTTTAAAATGTACAATAATAAAAGTTTAAAAAACCTATCTTATACATATCCTGAAGTTCCTGGGGGTGGGGGAGACATCTAGTGTGTCCCTATTGGCCCTAGCATCTCAGATACTGTTTCTCTCACTTCTTTTCCCTTTTGAATTGGCAGGTAAGAGGCAGCAGTGGAGTGGGAAACAGATTTCTATCTGGTTCAAGTAAAATCACCAAAAAAACAGTGACGATCAATGATCTCATGATAAACCTGAATATTGGTTCAAATGCCACAATTAGTGCAGGTGATCAGAATTTAATCAGCAACTTTCATCAGATTTACTAAGCCCTCTTTCTTTTAATTACTCAACCAAATCTAAGCTACCAACAAATTACTACCCAACTGAAACACCTGGTGAAAAACTTAAATCCTTATATTATTACATGCTATATGCTTTTAAAGGGCATCTGATCAAGCTAACCATGCTGATGGATTATCTCTATATCTTTAGAAATAGTTGTATTGTTCAGAACTTTGAAGATAATGAATGTCCAAGATATGGCAACCACGTTTTATAAGACAAATCCATTAGAAATGTGAGCTTGGATAGAACATTTAAAGGATAATATATTTAAGCTAGTGAAGACTGTGAGAATAAGAATTTGAGCATGAGCCAGGATTTTGGAAAAAAAAGTAAGCCTCAATAAAACAAGTAATATGATATCTCAAGAGTTGACAAACCTAAATTAGATGAAGAAGGTGATGAAAATCAGTATGTCTTCTATTCATAATCAATCTAGACATAAAGCAATCAGGAGACCTGTAATAAAGATTTAATGAAGAAATTTATCTGATGTTCTTCACATGTGACTACAGGAGCTCTTAAAACATTTCTCAGCTTAAAGCTAAAACTTCCAAAATTCTTAATAGTTTTAGCATCTAAACTGCCCAGCTTCTTGTCAACTCACAGGAAGGCTCTTTTTATCAGTTCATACCCCACAGAATTACAGTACTATTGACCACGAATTATTTCTGGTAGAGCATGGAATCTAGGTCCCACAAAGATGAATCCTGTACTATTTATTACTTACTATTTAGATGGCACAATAAAAGTTTTGTAGACCAGAACAGGCAGATTTTTAGCATGCAAATAAGGGCACTGTTATTCTCTAAATTACCAATTCCATCTATGTTGTTTTTATTAAGTACAGATCAAGTAAAGATAGTCACACTAGAAATCAGTCAAGAGTACAGTAAAAATTCTGTCTTTTGAATAGTTTGCTTACCCATTTCCATGACCATTTTAGAATCAATGTTTGAGTAAACTAGCAGTATAGCTTAATCTTTGTGGTACTATAGTTTTCACATACTTACTATTTCATTATTATTTAGCATACAGTACTGGACAAGAAGCTAGCAGTTATATCTTCATATGATTTTGTATAGGAAATACATTTAGAGCTGCTGTCTTATTAAGCTTCTTGTGTACAGAGTTCATGAATAAGCAATAGCCATTTTACAGAGAAAGCCTATTATTCTTCAGATTAATAAGAACACAAAATAATTGCATATATGTTAATTCATCTGTGTTGTCTACTAATTGCACAAGAAAAGCCTGTTGGCATTCCTAATTGTAAATATTGGCGACTTTAAGAAATGAAGTTAGATCATAATCATTCGAAATGTTAACAGATGATCAGACATTTCTAATAAAGTTAAGGTATAAATTTTTAAAAAATCTCTCAGCTCTATTATTTGCATCTTTAAAAATTCTTTCTGGCCCTGAAGGTACAAATTGTTGTTGTTTTGCACTTCTTGTGTATTTCTATAAGATAGACATTCTGAAGTGAAATTCCATGATCTAAAGGATGTGGCATTTAAATTATCCTTTCCAAAAAGATCTGTTTCCATTTTTGTCTCTGCCAACCTATGAATGTGTATTTATTTGCCCATGTGTTCTGTGGTAATATATATTATGGGTCTTTTTTATTGTTTTAATTTTTGCCAAGCTGAGAGATGAAATTTGTATATCTCATTGTTTTAACTGCTCTGTACTTCTTAATGTCTCAGGTCAGAGGAAATTCCAAGGAAATTTTCATTCTTTAGTTGGCATTTTGGCCTGCAGCTTTAAATCTAAACATCTATACATGGTGCGTACTATGTACACAGTGGTATTATAAACGTTTTTCACCTATTAACTTATTTAAATCATTATATAATCACCATATTACAGATAATGGAACCTGGATAAATAGTTTACCCGTTTACACAGTTAATAAATGGTAAGCCTATATTCAAACTTAAGCAGTCTGGCTCTAGAAACCATGCTATTAACACTAGACTATGCTGCCTCTCAGAAACTCATTTTAATAACCAAGGTAAGTATTTATAAGTCCAGGCCATTATTATAAAGTTGAAAACTGGTCTACTTTACATCTCCAAAGACATAAAAGAGAGGTATAGGGGTTGGCTTTGGAATTTAGGACCTGACCCTAAGCTATTCAGAGGAACTCATGGCCAGGCTCTTTCCTGGAGTCTGCTTATAAATCCAAAATTCTAACTGAAAGGCATCTAACAATGGCAATCCTTTGTGCCCCACCGACTACCTGTTCAAGGCAAAGCACCCTTTAATGGGTACTGCCAGCCACTAAGGGGAGAGAATCAGTAATCTAATCAACTCATATACTCCCACTAGACTTTATTTTTAATTTGTGCAGAGGAGCATCTCTGTACTTAATTTGAACATATTAAGCTCACTATTGTTGCTGTTTTTTTATTTGCTTAACATCCAGTTCCCCAAAGTAAAACCAATCTGCATACTTACTTCAGGAGCTCTGGTCAGGCATAAACCAATTGCCAAGATACCTATTTACACAAAGTACCATGAGAGAAAAGATGAAGAGAATTTTCCCCCTTCTAACATTTATTGAGCACTTACTATGTGCTAGGCACTGTGTATTGCTTTCACATAAATATAGTGCTTTAATGTATTAGCTCATTTAATTATCATAACTCTTTAGAGAACCAAAACACTAGATGGGAAGTGGCCTTCCTGAACCTCAGAATAACCATCTTCATTCAAGAACTATTCATTCAATAAATATTTATCGAGCAGTTATCAAGTACCATGCACTGTGTAAGTACGAGGAATATAGTGATAAGCAGAACAGCCCTCATGGAGCATAACCAGCCTCCCACTTAGTCTACTGAAATAGTTACCTAACGAGATATTCCCAAATGCTGATCTAGCTGCATTGTAATTACTTGGGGACAGTCAATATTTCAGACTTCTGGGCCTTACCTTGTAAATCTGATTCAGTAGATCTGAAGTAGGGCCCCCAAATCTGGGTTTTTTAAAACTCCCAAAATGTATATGATACACAGTGAGATTTAGGAACCACTGACCGAACTAATCTGCACCATCATTTTCATTCAATTTCGCCCTCAAATTACTACCACAATGATACTTCCAAACTAAGAACTCTGATATTATGTCCTGCTTAAAATCCCATCAAAGGTACATAGAACAAAGTCTAATTATTTTCAGATGAAACCCTCCTTTAGCTAGTTTCCTGCCCATCTCTTCATCCTCATCATTTCCCACATTTCTTCGGCCACATTGTAGTTACGCAAAAGCATAGTATTTTATTCATTTATGGCTCACTCACTCCACTCTCTCTGCTGGGGTATCTTTCTCAATATGTAACTTGGTAAATTTATGTGAGAAACTTTCAAGATTCAATTCCATCATCACTTTGTCTCTGTTTTGTCTTCCAAAAACTGCTCCTCTCCCCTAGATCCGACCACTCTGGTTATTTTGCTATATTTATGTTCCTCTACAGTCCTTAAAGCTTCCTGGAGGCAGGAGACTGCCTCGTTCATTTTTGTGTTTTTAGTAGGCATGTGCATAAGTGGCTTCAAGTATTTGGCCCAAATCTGCTATTTGACTTTAACTTCGGTCCATGGAAGGTTAACTGCCCCTTCAACATTCTTTTTTGGTATCACTGAATTTGTGATTCACCAGCATTCCTGTGATCCTATAGATTACAATCATAGTTAAACAGCATAACAATGTCAGTACTGGGAACAAGGCATACTATTTGGATTTACTGCGATTATCTGGATATGCACTTTCAAATATAAGTAACCATACTAGATGTTAGGATGGAAAAAAAAAAAAAGCTAAAAATAAAAAAAATTCACCAAGCGGTGTAACAGTGAATAGCACCGATACCATCACCAAGGAGAGTAAGTGATCTTGACAGAGAAGCGATTTAGAGCATAGGGAGAGAGCTGAGAAACTAGAATACCTATCTGCTAAAAAGAAGCTTGAAGTTTAAGATTACTTCCCCTATCACTGCAATCTATGTCAGGAAAATGCATGAGTTATAGTTAATGTTGTTAACCAATTAAATCAATACCTTTATCGCATTTATGTCTTCCTAGTCCAGCTGGAAACATGACAGTTGATTCCTTTTATTTTCTATAATCTTTTCCTAGAAAGTGTTGTAATTATTATCATAAGACACAAAAGTTTTCAGTAAGTTGATTTCTAATCTTACTGGCTTTTTTTCCCAAGGGGGGTTAGCCTTAGACAAGTATTTTGTATTTATTATTAGGAGTATTCTCATCATAAATAGGATCTGTTGTTATATTTTCCATCTGGTAATTGCTGCAAAACCAGAACACTTCAGATAATGTTTAATTTTTAAAAATCCCTCTTAATGGACAAATCAACAAAAATTTGACATTTCAAATTAAATTTTCAGGACAGTTAGTTAGCTATTATTTATAATTAATTTCTCCAGAAAAATGTCTTTGAATTCTAATCAATAAATTTAAAAATGAACCTTTAGGATACTCATGTTAGAGAATGTATTCATTTATTCCACAAATGTTTCTTGGTCATCTCCTATGAGACAGATGCTGTTCTCAGCATGGGACATAGTACAATAAACAAAACAGACCAAGTTCCTACCCCCATGGAGCTTATATTCTAGGACAAATATGTCTTTGTTTCTTGTCTTTATTCAATAGTCGTTACCTGGGTCAACCCCTAACTGACAGAACATTAGCCATAGAAATAATCTTCCCACAAAACCAAGTAACATAAAATTTTAGGAGACAAGGCGATGTCTACAAAAATTAATCTGTACTTATATAAGATGTTACAATACAGTAGTATGCAAAAACAGCAGGCTCTACAACAAAATTTGAGTATGAATCCATTTCTCTCTGTGTCTATGTAATGCATATTTATGTATATAAATAAATGTATAACTTATGAATGCACAGATAAAACCAGAAAGATACAATATATAAAGGATTAGCAAAGTTTACACATGTTAACAATAGCAGTTTCAAGATGGCAGGATCACAGATTACTTTGTTCTTTAAGAAAATCCACCACTGAACTAACACTGACACTATCAGTGCACCTGCACTTGTCAGAAAAATCTGAAAGAAGTAGTCATCTTTTAAACTTGTTTTCCAAAAAGACTAACTGAAAACAAGTTAAATTTTTTCTTCATCTTGGAATAAAGCAAGAGCAATCATATTTTTTTCCAGGGAATGGAAAGTAAAACTGAGTAAGCAATATAATTCAGTATTTTCAGTTTCTCATTGTAATCTAATTTTCAGATTTTGAAAATTCATCATTTCATAATTAATTTGAAATTCCAAAAGCCAGGTGAAATGGTTTATAACAAAAAATATTAAGAATACATATACTGGGCTTCCCTGGTGGTGCAGTGGTTGAGAGTCCGCCTGCCGATGCAGGGGACACGGGTTTGTGCCCTGGTCTGGGAAGATCCCACATGCCGCGGAGCGGCTGGGCCCGTGAGCCATGGCCGCTGAGCCTGCGCGTCCGGAGCCTGTGCTCCGCAACGGGAGGGGCCACAACAGTGAGAGGCCCGCGTACCGCAAAAAAAAAAAAAAAAAAAAAAAAAAGAATACATATACTTGTATTATTTTTGAAAGCAGCTTAAAAATTTCTTGGTTTAGATGATAATTATCTTACTAACTTACTAACTTAAGATCTCTTAAATTAGTCCACAATTAGAGAAAGATGGATTATTCACTTTCCAACAACCTCACAAAAATGCTTAGTTTTAACACTCGATTTTCTAATGTTGCAGTAAAATAAATAGGGGGAAAAAAGAATCACTTTTAAATTAGAGGGTACATTCTGAAAATGAAATCTGTATCACATCTGAGATAGCATTAATATGTAAATGTTCTATCTATGCACTAATTAAATTAATTAGCTAATAGATTTACATCTGTTTAATGATTGTGTATATTGAAGTTCTGTTTGGAAAAAGAATATGCTTTTGTTTTTAGATTATTCTTAACTAGTGATTTAAAAATCAACTCTCTCAGTTCAGAATTGGTATTGAGCCTCTCAAAAAATCTTTGATCCCCTACAATATATAAAGTACGAGATAAATTTTAAAAATGTGAAGCTATTACTCTAAGATGGAGGTTCTCAAACTTTAGCTTCCCTCACAATCGGAGTTTCCAATTTGAAGGGCTGGATGGGGCCTGAGAATCTGCAATGCTAATAAATTAGCATTACCCCTCTGCTCTAAGGAAATACTTCATTATGTGTCCTTCAAAAATGCCCAGAGAAGTAAAAGACTGTTCATCAACACTCAAAAATTGTCTACTAAATACCTTCTCTTTAAAAATCTGCCCAAATGCTTTACAGAGAAAACATATCCAGATTCTAAGACATTAACATAGCCACATACTTAGAACTCAGTGACTATAAAATACAATATGGACTTACACAAAATTAATCAATGGTTGACCTGTGGTCTGCATCACCATCACCAATAAAACTTTTCCCCCCAGATGTTTGTACCTAGATCCCAATCCTGGAAATTCAACTTGTAGGCTTGGCATGTCAGTTTAAAATACAGTCTTCTGTGTACAACATGATTAATAAATTGGCACTGCTGTATGTTATATATGAAAGTTTGTAAGAGAGTAAATCCTAAGAGTTCTCATCACAAGAAAAACCTTTTTTTCTTTTTTAAAAATTTTGTATGTATGTGAAATGATGGATGTTCGAAAAACTTATTGTGGTAACCGTTACATGATGTATATAAGTCAAATCATTATGCTGTCCACCTTAAACTTACACAGTGCTTTACGTGAATTATATCTCAAGAAAACTGGAAGAAAAAATAGACGAAGTCCAATTAAAAAAAAATAATAAAAAAGAATTTTCCAGATGATTCTGATGAGCAATCCTAGCTGTTCAAGGTTTGTGTTTCATTTATAGGTGCTTGTAAAGTTTACAGATTCCTGAGTCCCATCCTAAATTTACCAAATCAGAACCTCTGCGGATGGGTACCTGGGAATCCTTATATTAATTAAACACCCAGGTGATTCTTAAGCCACAGAAGTTTGAGAACCATCAGCAGATCTTATAGCAGAAGTTTAACAGGTTAGCCAGCAAATTTGAAAACTGAGAAAAATTTATTTGTAGCTGCAGCTACCTACACATACCATGATAACTGTGTCTGTCAGGCAGAACACTGAACTGAGTGGATTGGGCAATACTATGTAGAACGAAGTACAATTGCTGGGAATAAAAAGCTAGAGGTACCACTCAATGACAAGCCAGTAATAAAGTATGTGCTTAGTAAAAACCAGTATTTTCCTCAAAAAGATCAGAGCATAATTAGGCTTTAAAGATGACCAAATGAAAAATGTGATAATGGTGTGACGTATTTTCAATTCTCTGAAATAATTTTTTATAAATCACCTTTTAAATTCCTTATGAATGCCACAAACATCAAAGGATTGAGACTCACTGTCCGTAACAGCTGTGTGTTAATGGCTTTCCCGAAATCACATCACCTACTCTACTACTCTTCTCCCTTAGCATTACCTCCCTCTCAGCTTGTAAATGCCTTTCTGTTTCCCTTATCATATGCTTTCCGATAGTAGTAGAACTGAGACTGGAAATCAAGGTCAGTGACATTAAACTTTATGCATGTGTATATTCAGAAAAATGTATCCTTAATTATTTGCTTAAATATAACAAGATACGTAAGTTATAATAATCAAGTTTTCTTATATAGTAGGAAAAAAATCACATGGAATGAAGGTATACACACAGAAATCACACCCTGAAGATTTTTCCTGTTTAGTTCTAAGCCCTGACCATGATGAAGTTTCTGGAAACGATGACAAAAGAGAAGTTCTTCTGAAGCAAATGTCTTGATTTTCCACCTACACCAACCCATCCAATGTTACCAAATAAAATTTCAAGTAACCCTCTGATCCCATTTCTTTGTCTATAAAAAGAGGATAAGTAATACTATTATTAAGTGGCAGCTCTCAGATTCCACCTAGGAATGATGCCTCTGTATTTAATACGGCCGATGCCTTTCCACACATCAGATGCTTAACATATAATTTTTAAATTTAAATTAAAAGATTAAAGAAATTTAAGGATGTTTTTACTTGGGAATAGAAGGAAGAGACATGATAACTACCTTCAGATATTTGAAAAGGATGTCACACAGAAGGCAGATTTCATAATTTACGCAATTCCAGAGAGTAATAAGTGGGAGTTACAACATGGCAGGGTTTGCTCAATAGAGTTAAGCAGTGCTGAACGTAAGCTATAAGAATTTTTAAATCTTATTCTCATTTTGGTGGCAATGTAAGAAAAAGAAAAGGAAAAAAGCATGTTATGGATCATCTAGAAGATCTCTATATAGATCTCTATCATTGTTAGAAACGTTCTGTGTTTGAAGTTGCATTTGTTTATGATCAAATTGGTACCAAATGATCACTAAAAGGAACAGGGTTACATTTTTAAACGTGGTACACACAGATTGAGGTCACTGGACACATCTCAAAGGTTCACAAGGATTACTTTGCTCCAGAAGAGATCTAAACATCAGTCAGGGTTGAGAAATACTGGGATAAAGAACTTTCTAACATTTAAAGCTGCAAAAATGAATAGACTGTTTTGTGAGAGTGCTTTTTGTGTGTGTCTAAGAAAATTCTCACAGCAGACTGGCAAATTTGTAAACACAATTATAGAAGATACTCCTGTGATGGTTGATATTAAAATAAATAATAAAACAAATAAATAAAAAAACTTCAATCCTAAAGTCAATTATTTTGCAAGAACCTCAAACTTAAAATCACACTGTACTAAAAAATAAAAGATGTAACACATAATGGATGAATCAATTAACACCAAAAACTGAATGTTCAACTATGGCCTGAGCCATCAACAATTCACTGCTCTGCTTGACAAATTAGATGCACAAATATCTGCTGAATAAATGAATGTGCAATAATATGTTACAGGCCATGGTGGTTAGGTGCTAGAGTAGTGGTCTAGGGTTGAAAAAATTTTTTGAATCATTGAGATAAATCAACTTCTTCATATTATCCAAGAAAATATCCCTTCCTCCACTCACAATGAAGGTTCTATTGATTTGACACATAACTCATTTAAACATTTTAGCTATGTTACCTGCAAAGGTAGGCAATTTCCAACTCTCCTCTGCAAACAGACTAAATAGACATTTAATGAAGTTCTGACATCAAAAGAGCATGGAAAAGTAGGCTTTCTTAATTTCCCATCCTGTAACAGCCAAACAAATATCCTTGAGAATATTCTTCTTCCTTTACTCTTATCACTGTAGAAAATGATTATTTTAGAATAACCTGTCTACACAAAAAAACAAGTATCTTCACTTAATTTTCAAAGGCCAGACATTCATGGAAAAATAACAATGTAGAGGAAAAGCACCACCAACTATTCTACTACTATTATAAGTTCACTGATGGTTTGGCTCAAAAGGACATCAGCCTTTGTCAGACTGTCCTAAAGAAGGTTTGAAGGATTCTAAATAATACCATGAGACTTCAAGGGAGTGAAACTCTTCTGAAAACAACTTAATAAATATAATAATACGGATACAATTGGTTTCTAGTTTATTAAGCCCTTAGTTTGTGCCAAGAACTGTTATGAGTGTTCCACATGGGTTAATATCTCTTTTATCCTCACAACAATACTATAAGGCAATTACTCTTACCCTAATTTACGGATAAACGAAGTGAGACCTAGAGAGGTAAAGCAACTTGTGCAAGATTACACAGCTTAAGTGAAAAAGTAAGCAGCCAGCCTCTACAGCCAAACCTCTTAGCCATTAATCATTCATTACTACAACTTTCTTAAAGAAATGAAAGCCTTAGTCCAGAGAAGAGATTTTAAGCTTTCCCAAAGGCACAGCAAGAACAGTTGTAGACCAACTAGGCTTGATAGAGAACTCTGCAGAATATGAATTCTGGTGATTTGCAACAAAAACCTATAGCCCAGTATTGATCAAGAGTCCTGTATAAGGAGATAAATAATAATCTACATCAAGACAATCAAACAATCTACAAAAAGACATTTGACTCGTGTAATAAGGGAACCCCACTGACGTTTAGAAATGAATAGTCCAAGCAGGGAAACTGGCATTCATCCAAGAGACTGATATGTGGATACTAGAAGACAGAGGGAGTTTTCTTTTTTTTTTTTTTATCATCACAAACTCTATGGATGCAGACATGGGAATGCTTAGTGGCCATAATTCATACCATATTAATAGCTTGTCAATGGCAGAATGAGGCCAACATGCAAATCAACCAAAATATAAACCAAGGGCTTCCCTGGTGGCGCAGTGGTTGAGAGTCCGCCTGCCGATGCAGGGGACTAGGGTTCGTGCCCCGATCCCGGAAGATCCCACATGCCGTGGAGCGGCTGGGCCCGCGAGCCATGGCCGCGGAGCCTGTGTGTCCGGAGCCTGTGCTCCGCAACGGGAGAGGCCACAGCAGTGAGAGGCCCGCGTACAGCAAAAAAAAAAAAAAAAAAAAAAAAAAAAAAAAAAATATATATATATATATATATATAAACCAAGTAATGTTCAAGAGAAAGCCTGAGATTACACTTTAAGGACATCACTTAAGACTCTGGGTCTAACTGTCCCTTAAACCAAAGCTAGATTGTGTGAGCTAGTAACAGCCTCCCAGCCCACACCCCCCAAACTAGTTTGAGCTGTGTTTCATCACTTGCAATAAAAATAATCCTAATACACTTACAAACCTAGTGTTTCATATTAAAAACAAACTTTAATGATGATGAAGTACAAGAAAAGGGCACTCTCAAATACTGCTAGAGAATATAAACTGGTCTAAACTTTCTGGAAGCTTAGAGTAGATTTAAGAAATGTTTGCTAAAGATGAAACAAGGGTTAAGATATTTTCCACATTTGCCTAGCTGATTTTCCCCAGCCATACATGCCTCTTAGTAAACTTTTTACTCGGTGTTCTAAATACATAGAATTGGCAGGCACTAACCTTTAACATACCTTAAAATAGGGTACTGAGATCTTTTCAAGGCCAGTACATGTTACCTAGCTATATTTATTAACAAAAGTGTTTTCTGACCTGGTTTTAATAGATACTATAAATGTTTTTAAGTGATGAAAAATTAAAATTCGAGATTCAAGAAAGTTCTAAAGTAGCACAAGAGATGCCCCAGCAAAAGTGCAACATAGGGCCTCCCTGGTGGCGCAAGTGGTTGAGAGTCCGCCTGCCGATGCAGGGGATACGGGTTCGTGCCCCGGTCTGGGAGGATCCCATATGCCGCGGAGCGGCTGGGCCCGTGAGCCATGGCCGCTGAGTCTGCGCGTCCGGAGCCTGCGCGTCCGGAGCCTGTGCTCCGCAACGGGGGAGGCCACAACAGTGAGAGGCCCGCATACCGCAAAAAAAAAAAAAAAAAAAAAGTGCAACATAGAAGAGCAATAATGACTTCCAAAAAATCCTTTTAAAAATCTTAAAATCTTCCTCTGCTTTCTTTGTTCATTCAGTTATCCTTTCATTTTGTTCATTTATTCATTTAAATACTTAAGAGGTCACTGTATGCCAGTAATCTCTTTTACATCACAAGTTTCAAATTCAGTCTATTTGTGATCTTGCTCATTGAAACATGTTTCAATTTTATAACTGAAAAAAGGGGAAGGGGTCACTTTAAATAAATTTGCTTAGCATCTGAATTCACGAGAAAAGATCTATATATAAGAACAGAAATATATTCCAACTCAAAGACTTAAACGTTCTGCCTTTAAACCTTCTGTTTATCTTTTACCATACTATTATTCAGTTGGAAAAAGAAATTCTCACAAACTATTAGGAAAAGTGGAGAAGCACAGAGAACTGTCACTAATGAGTGAAAACTGCAATATTAGCTAGTAGACACTTTAAATATATTGTGACTTTCAAAACAACTGGTAGAACTGCAAAAACTACAGTAAGTTATGTTCCATCACTAATTTTTGTCCCATTTACATTTAAATCATACTTGGAAATAATCTTTATGTTTAATATTATAACCAAGTGAAATTTTTAAATGAAGACACGCATAAATAACAGGTGAGATCACCAGAACAACTAAAAGATAACATCTTGGGAACAGTTATTTTATAAAAATAAGTCATTTCAATTATAGTTTTAAGTTCTTTAAAACAAAGTTACTAATGAAATGGGACTTTATCAACAATAGAACAGGTAGAGACCATTTTAAACAGTAAGTATTTTTCTGAAGAAGTACTGGCACATCAAATCTTTCTAAGTCACTAGAAAAACTTAATTCTCATTTTAGAGTTGCTTAACCTCGCTTCTGATAAAGCTTCCAGTGGCAACTGTTCTCTGCTGTTAGTTTTAAGTTGGTTAATTATTCACAAACTAACCCTTAAAAACACAACCACTTCAACAAATCTATTATGATGCCTACTACCATAAAAACAGAAAATAACAAGTGTTGGGAAGGATGTGGTGAAATAGGAACCCATGTGCACCGTTGGTGAAATGTAAAATGGTGCAGCCACTATAGAAAACAGTATGGGCAGTTCCTTAAAAAATTAAGTTATCGTATTATTCAGCAATCCACTTCTGGGTATACATCCAAAATAACTGAAAGCAAGATCTCAACGAGATATTTGCATACCCATGTTCACAGAATCACTACTCACAATAGTCAACAAGTGGAAGCAACTGACAAAAGAAATGTTCACATGTTGAGGTGTGGGGAAATCATTCTGGCTTATACATAAGTTAATTTGAATTTTATGCTAACTAGAACAGACTGTGGCCTACCAAATATACACTGTACATTTGCTTTAATTATTACAGAAAAGGGCACACTGACCAGAAGTAAAGAATGTCCATGTTAAAAATAAAGATTAAATGCCTCCCTTTCTGGGACGCCAAAGCTGGTACTCCTTCAATGATAAGACTCCCATCCCAGGTGCCAAGGCCATACTAGCTGTGTGCTTGCTGATCTGCTTTTTTTTTTGAAACCTTGAAGGAATGTATCTCTGACTTGTTTTTGATGTTTTTTTGTTCTGACAAGACATAAAACTATGCTAAAACCATGCTTCTCCAGAGCAGTTTCTCAGAGTAATCTGGGAGGCTGTCTTCTGGGCTATAGTCCTCAGTTCGGTTTAAAGAAAACCCTTTCCTATTTCTATTATAGATCGTCTATTGATTATTTTTGTCAACACAATCTAAGTGTCCATCGAAAGATGAATGGATAAATAAAATCTAATATACATTATTGAGCCTTAAAAAGGAAGAAAATTTTCACATATGCTACAACATGGGTGAATCTTGAGGATATTATACTAAGTGACATAAACCAGTCACAGAAAGACAAAAATTGTATCATTCTACTTATATGAGGTATTTAGTAGTCAAACGCATAGAAACAAAGTAGAATGATGGTTGCCAGGGGGTAGGGAGAAGGGTAAATTGGAGGTAGTTGTTTAATAGTTACAGAGTTTCAAATTTACAAGGTGAAAAAGCTCTGGAGATTGGTTACACAACAATGTGGATATACGTAACACTACTGAACCGTACAGTTATTGATAGTTAAGGTGGGAAATTTTATGTTGTTTTTTAAAACCACAATTTAAAAAAACCCCACAATCACTTCAAGAGCTATGGAGGAAAAAAAAGTCATGAGGTAATCATTAAAGTTTGTTTTTATAGATTTAGATTTTATACATTATATTTTCCTAAAAGGGTCATGTCTGGCAAACAGATATGGGTTTATTACTTTTTACTGCAGAAAATACAAGTTTTAATATAAAACTCAATGCACATACAAAATAGTTAATTTTTGATGCGCCAAGAGACACAGATACAATTATCTTGAAAATTCCAAGGCCTATAGTAGATTTAAAAATTATCACTATACTTTCACCGAAAATACTGAGCAACAAGAAGATTGGCTTATCTTAGTTTCAAATTCTAGTTTCAAATTCTTTTTCTAACCCTCTAGTTAAGCAGAAAACATACACAACACATATATCATACATACATACATACATCACAAATAGCAGAAGGCTGGGTAAAATCCACCAACTGGATAATTAGTCCCAGTGTTTAAAAAAAAAAAGAGAGAAAGAAACAAGAAAAAAAGAGAGCATTCTTCTTATGAATTAAAGTCAATATCCTAATAGAAAACTAATCCAACAACACATTTAAGGCAGATTATTTTCTCCTACTTGAAAAACAGACCTATGTTAACAATCTCAGACAAGAAAAGAATATAGTATTTTAAATATGTAAATTTTTAAAAATTATATTTTAAGAGGACATGTCTATAAATAAGCACAGTAATCTCACCCAAATCTTTAACATCCATGCATGGTAAGTTTTTTATTTCACCACCAAACACAATAAACTATTATGAGTTCTTCTGAAAAAAAATCAGTTGAGACTAATCCCCCTCAGCCTCCTATACACCATCCTTAACATAAAACAATAGAATGTAACCACAAAATCTTTACCTTGAGCCCAAACACCATTAGAGCTGCAAAGACAATGGAAGTCAATAGGTAGAAAGACTGGATGTTATCTAAACTGCACAAAATGCTTTGCAGTGGACCGCAGGAATGAACTACCACACATAATCTAAAACAACACGATAATTCAGTAAACACATACACATGGAAGAGTGCACTAATATAAATTTTATACAAATCGAGCTACAAAAATCAGACAAACAGTACAGGCTTGAAGCCTTGCCTTGAGATAAAAGCCTAAGATCTTACCTCTGGAGAAATTCATAAGTAAAGGACAGTTTTTCTACTATGTAGGCTCATATGTTTTACCACAAGTATTTTATCAAGTCATCATATTTAGCAAAGATTAATATTTATAAAATTGTCTACTCCAAACTGTGGCATCAAGACAAAAAAAAAGTTTTAAGTTACTGCCATTCCTAAGACTGCAGTGCCTTGCACATACCCTGCTAAAATGAACTGTCTGACTAGTATATGTGTTTATGACTCTAGTCTCTAAAGTCCAGAGTAAATTTTTAGTAGCCTGTTTGGGGAGGAAACAAGGGGGTAAGGAAATGTGAAAAAGGGGGCCTAAGGTAGACAGTAGATCAGATGCTCAAGAATAATTGATGCTAGATGCCAACATAATCCAGGGATGTACTGTTTTAACTGAAAAGAATCCCCTTTAAAGTTGTGGATCCAATGACAGTCTTTTCATTTTTAGGAGATACAGAAAAGAAAGCGGGGAGAAGGGGAACTAACACAAAGAAATATGTGGAAGGACTTGCAAAAAAGAGTTGTAAAGTGTTGTCGAAGTTTAAACTAAAACTTCAACAGGTAACACCTATTTTCAAGTGTATAATGTTACCAAGACTCCTTAAACCAAGCACTAGGCATTATCACATTTAATCTTCATAATAACCACTAAGATGGTTGCTATTATTATCATCATTTCAAAAGGAGGAAATAGGCTCACAAGCATTCAGTAACTTGCCCAAGCTCACAAAGCTAACAAGTGAAAAGGCTAGACTCAGAAGTGTCAGGTTCAAATCTTACGCTCTTAACCACCAGGCCACCTCTTCAAGAGTTTCAAGAGGAAATCAAAGTAAAATTGTAACAAGAAAAAAGTTTACTAGTAAATGAGAGCTTCTTGATTTTTAATGACCAAAGTTAAAGAAGGAAGTTAAGAAAAGTCCATTCTCTGAGATTTTACTTTAATGATCCAATAACTATGTTTTGGAAAACACTGAAGGAGTCTGGCCTGAAACCTGAAAGCAAACAATGAACCTCTTGACATTCTACTGAAATCTAAAAATCAACATTAATGTGCTATTAAGTCCAGTCCCTACTATTAAGGAATCAACACGAAATTCCCTATGTTAAATCTATTATAACTATACCCAACCTCTGTTCTGATTTTTTCCAATCCTTCAGGTTTTGAATTTCCTAACCCTCCTTTAAAAATGACAAATTTGTCTCCCCACCTGCACTCTACAGGCTCACTTAAAATGGAAAAATTCTAAGGAGAAAAATCTCTGCCCCTCAATCTTTCAGTTATCTTTTCAAAAAGTTTTAAAATTATTAGTTAGAAAAGGATTAAAACACAGACATCTTTAACAAACAAAATCTAAAAGTTGTGTAGCTACCATTTATTGTTTAACTTAATTTTTCAGTTTTAAGAAACTCTGTATTAAGAAACATTAAATCTGATCCAAGTTTGCTAAATTTTCAAATGAGAATATTTTGAAAATAACAAATGTGACTGAGGAAAATCTAATAACTAGTTTAGACTTGGGAGTGAAGCACAGTAGCTAATTAACTCATTTATATTAAAGCTGCTTATGCTCCTCTCAACTGATGAACTACAAAGGAGAAATAAGTAGAACACTGCATACAAAAAGGGAGTGACCGGTGCATAACTTCATGCACAATATTAAATATGATTCAGCATATAAGGACAGAATATTGGCAATACATAGAGATGGTGTGCCTTAGGTTTACAATATAGCAGCCTCATCATTTCATCAAAAACCTTGTAATCACTTCTGCAAAATTAATTGCAATTAATTCCTGGCAACCCTTGGAATGGAAATCTAGACCTGTTTACTCACTTTTTGAATTTTATACGTGCTTTCTCTGGTGTATACAAACTGCAAACTTATCATTCCATTAGATAAAGACCAAAAAGGAATCCACAAAATAGCAAGAACATAAACAAGTTTATCTTCTGCTGATACTGATTAGGGCAGTTAATCTCTCCCAGACGAGGGGGAGGACTTAACAGTAAAGCCAGCCTACTAACCAGAACTCTTACCATAAATCTTCAATTCCTTAAAATAATTTCCTCAAAGGTTAAAATACCAGAGTGGACCAAAAGGTGGGAGTGGAGGTGGGTCACTTAATTCCACTGGTTGGACTCACAATTCTTAATCCTAAATCCTATAATGTACCACTTAAGACTCAAAATTCAAGGTGTTTTTAAAACTTGCATTAAGTTCTAACAGGATGATTATTTACTTCGGGTATATTTTAATATACATCAATTTCAGGAAAATGAGGCAGGTCTGTCCAAAAACTTTGCAACATTTTACTGCTGCATTTCATTTGCTCTGATCATATACTTTTCTTTCAATCTCATTAAAACTGTTTGCCTGAATTTAGCCAGCCGCTACGTTTTCACTAAAATATTTCCAAGAATGAATGACGCATATAATTCACTTATAAAGTCTGGGCTCTCTTGACAGATGATAGAAAGTATCCAATTCTTATGTTCTCATTAAAATGTTGCCATTCCCCTAAATTCCCGTTACTCCGACTCTCGCTCTAGGCAAGTTTTTCAAGGCGATTAAAACCAAACCAAACCAAACCTGCACGTGCAAACTAAAAAGTTAGCATCCCAGGCCATCGCGGCAAATCCCTAATGCACAAAGGCAAAGACACACGCCTGGCCGGACAACCGCGGGGCAAGATCGCATCCAACCCCGCGAGTCCCTGGGTCAGAAACCCAGGGCCCAGAGCCCACAGGGAAGCCAGGACCTGCGTGCAAGGGCCGCCCCGGGGCCGAGTTTTCAATGGAACCTGAGAGGATGGGGGCGGGAAGGAGCGGAAGCTCGGGTGCAAGCGGCGGCGACCGAGCTGCGGCTCATTTCTCTTCCCGGGGTTTTCAGGCTCGGGGAAGTCCACACGGAGTGGGGCACGGGGCAGGCTGGGGGTTTGAGGCGGGTAAGGAGGGCGGTGCGAGGCCCGGGCGGCCGGGAGGGGAGGCGAGCAGGGCCCAGCCCCCGGCCCCCGGCCCCTGAAAGCACTTTCGACGCGTCTCCCACCCCCCACGACAAGATGGCGACGTGGACAGTGGGGGAGCCCGGCCGGCGAGGCTGGGGGGAGAGAGAGGGGAGGGGAGAGAGGCAGAAACAAAAAGGCGGCCCCCCGGAACGCGGAGGCCGGCCCGCGAGCCCCCGGCGGCGGGCGGGTAGGCGGGAGGTCTGGCGGAGAACGCGGCCGGCTGGGGGAGTGGGCTTACTTTTTCTTGTCGTTCGCGCCGCCGGCGCCCTCCATGGCGAATCGGTCCCCGCGATGCCTTCACTGCCCGCGGCCCCCAGGCTCGCTCCGGCCTAAGCGCTGGCTCCCTCCACACGCGGGGAGGGGAGGAAAGGCACGTCCAGAGGTGGGGGGTGCGAGGCGGGAAACCCCTCGTGAGACCAGAGGCGGGAGATCAGACGGCTATCGCAGGGGTCCAGGTCCGGCTCCGAAGAGCCTCCCCTGGGGCAGTTTGTCAGGGCCCGGCCCAACGCACTGGCGAAAGCGGCAGCGAGGGCAATCCTCGCGTCCCCTCAGACGAGGCGGCTCTGTGCACTGAGGAGCTGAGGCAGCGGCAGGGGGCGGGCAAAGGCGGAGGCGCGCGGGGGGTGGGAGGGAGTGTCGGGGGCGCGCCCGCCCGCTGAGCACAGGGCGCGCACACGCAAGCCCGCCTCACCTGAGGGGGAGGCGGGTTCCCTGAGAGCCAATGGCGAGCGACGCAGGCGGCCAGTCCCCACCCCAGCCCACGTCTGTCTCAGCCAATCAGGAGGCGGTCAGCTGAGGCACAGCTGGGACGCGCTGCCGAGCTCACGTGCTCGTCTATGTGCCGCTGCGGAGGAAAGAGAAAGGAGATGGGGTGCGGCCAGCCTGGGTCTGGGGACTCTGCGCCTTCTCCTAGGGAAAGCACTGGCTGGCTTTGGGAGGCGCTGCTGAGAAGGGATTTCGGGTTTTGGGTCCCAAGCCTGCATCACACTTCCTGCTCTCGGAGCAGCAAGTCTCCCGCTGTCTTTTTCTCCGGCAGCTGTGCTGTGCAGGGTTGCCGCGCGCTCTGCCAAGTCTCAGTTTAAAAAAGCAGACTTTTCGCTTCGTGGCAGCAAACCCTTGGTCCCTTTGCTCAGCTGTGTTACGGTGGGGTCTTTCTTGCCAGGTTACCCAACCATGGGCCATGTCACCGACCGCAGCCTTTGCCATAGAACACTAGGGTACTCTTTTTGTCCCCTAAGTTTCTCAGTGATGAAGTTTGATTACTGAGTAAATACGAATAAAAATATAAAATAAACTCCTCTTGCTGTAAACCTCTCAAAGGAAGTAGTTAAGGTAGCAGGAACTCTTAAAATCTGAAATTATTATAAGCATTACAAATAGATACGTGACTTTAATAAAAAAGCATAAACCCGAATTTCAGAAAAAAGTAGGAAAAATGGTTTTAGGTTGACATTTATTTTCTTGTTACTTTTCAAAGAGTGGAAAATAATCTTAGATGGATTTAGAAAAAGAGGAAGACGACCCTTAGCTCGAGACTTACCACCTGAATTGAGTTCACTGTGTAGACAGGAAAGAGGAAGGAGACTCCAAAACCCGCACTGAGACCTGAGCAGGGGACCTCAATGGTGGCAGCCACTATTGCCTGTTTGCCAAGCTCCTGGATAAGACTTAATCACTTTTTGGCTTTTGAAGCGTACATTTCAAGACTGTTAGTCTTTTAAATGAAAAAGAAATGTGTTTTGAGCCAAACAAAGAAGCACTGCACGCATATGTCCAGCTGGTACTAGATTATTTTACTTCTCACCTTTGCCTTATTAGTTATATTGTTACAATCTAGCTTTGGGTTATAAATTAATGTGGATATCTGTAGTAGATTTCAATTATATTGTCATGTAAAAACAATGGTCCACGTAGCATAAGCATTAAACTCTGGTAAGACAAAAATCAATTCACATAGCACCTCTTCTTAACTGGTCAGCAGATCCAGAAATATGGTTAAAGATTGATCTTAATGCTACTTTTTTTTTTTCCAAATCTACAACACTGAATGATAAGTCTTCTTGAAAAGTAACATGGAAAATGCCTGAAAAGAGGAAAGGACCAAAAATAATTATTCATGTTTTTCTTTTTTTAATTGTGGAAAGAATAATTCTGTAAATTAAAAACCTTTTAATTTAAAATTCTGAAAACTCAGTGTTAAGAACACTGATGCCAGAGTCAAGAGTGAGCTTGAGGGCTTCCCTGGTGGCGCAGTGGTTGAGAGTCCGCCTGCCGATGCAGGAGACATGGGCTCGTGCCCCGGTCCGGGAGGATCCCACATGCCGCGGAGTGGTTGGGCCCGTGGGCCATGGCCACTGAGTCTGCGCGTCCGGAGCCTGTGCTCCGCAACGGGAGAGGCCACGCAGTGAGAGGCCCGCGTAAAAGAGTGAGCTTGAGTACAGGCTCTGACACTTTCTAACAAGTCATTTAACCTCTCTGTGCCTCAGTTTACTAATTTATGTCTATGCCATAGAATCCGGGCATGATTAAATGAGATAATACATGTAAAGTACTTAGAATAATACCTGGCACGTAGTAAACTATCAATAAATGTTAGCCATTAGTATTGTTGGTGGTCTTGTTTTCATTATTCTTATCATTATTATTACCCCCAAATTTGTGCCTCTGCTAGTGATAATTACTTGGGCTTCTACCGCAGTTCAGCCAGTTTTAACTTCCTAAGAATGCCAATTATGTTAATATAAATTCACATATATTCTCTGTTTTCAACTGTGGAACTGCCCATAGTGTTCCCACCCTTGTATATGAGCATGATTGCAGAGATCTTCAATCATTTCCTCTCTCATTATGCTGGTGAGAAATTCTCTCTGGCCAGTGATTATAGCTAACACGTATAGTGTTTATTACAACAACAGCAAAAAGTGAGCCTTTTGTAATACCAAATCTAAGTCATTTTTAAAAGTTTAAAACGGAATGATAATCCGATCAGCAAAAGATATTTTTGAATAGTCATTACATTTGCCTCAAAGTTCAATTTTCCTTTCAGAAAAATGTATAAAATATGGTATTTTATGTGTGTATGTAGACATATATATGTGTATACTCACACATATGAACATGGAAAGCAGTAATATTCAACTTGTTTTCACATAATTACAAAGTAGCTAAATAGTGTTCCCTAATTCAATCAATCCTGTTAAATAACAGAATTCTAAAAAGCAAAACTTTCTATGGGGTAAAATTTTAAATTATCTTCTTTATAGACACCCATTAATAAATGCATTTAAGTTATTATAATGTGAATAAACCTTAACGAACAATCTTAATTATTTTCTAATCTTTGTAAGTGTCCAAATTTCATTCCAAGCCACTTTGCAGAACTTTCTAAGTAGGCTGAAAGATTACTTGCAAATGACTCAATTGACCCTTAACCCATATCTATAGTAGTAAGTTAGGCAGTGACTCAGGAAGAGGCAGGGTAAAACTTGAAATCTAGATTAGTACTAAATAACATACAGCGTTGAGCCTTTTAAAGAGTGAAACACATCAGATTCAGATAAGTTAGAATGTATCAAACTATATAAGAAGACCTACTGGTCAATAAGTGATTCTTGACTCAGTGCTCCTCCTCTCCTCCACCTTGATCTATTCTATTATAAGAACAACGAAAAAGCATATCATTTGGAAGGAAGTGCTTAGCAGATAATAGACATTAAAAGTCTTTTTTTTTCTTTCAAGGATCAAAACAGAAAATAAATATGTATATTTGTCTGACTTTCTGGAGAAAAAGAATAGACTGAAATTTTGACACTAGCACTTTTCAGTTATGATAGACATTTTAAACATAAATTTACAAAGGAATGCCAAAGGATTTTCAGTTTCTGGTCCAACATTTAAAGAGCTTGGAAGAATCCATCCTTGCAATAAGAAAAAACCGCTTAACAAACTGAAAACAAACAACTCTTCTTAGATCCACCAGGGAAATGAGGTCACAGGGCAAACTGCTGCCCTGAAACCTGGAGGGACAGATAGACAGATATAGAGAATCATAGCTTACTAGAGGATCACAGTTTACCAGGGGCGGAAGCCAGAAGCTGAAGTCAACATCACAGTTGGAGCCAATATCAGTAGGAACACTTTAAACTGCAAGTGAGGAACTGCTGGAGGCTCTGTGTGGACCAGCTTGAGAATTAAAAACTACATAGGGGGTTCAGCCTTAGAGGGGCCCCACAACTTTCTTGGGTTTCAACTCCAGGAGCCTAACAGATAATCACTTTGAAGATCTGAGGAAAATCTCTTGCTTTTTGCACAGCTAGAGAAGAAATTACCTTTTTGAAACACTTTCAGAGCACTCTGTTCTTAACAAGATCTGTCCTCAAGGGAAGCTATTTTACCAGAACCTAACCTACCTTAGGGATGGGGAACACTCAACTCCAGCCCCTTCTAGCCTTCAACATGAGAGAAGGGAAATCCTCAACTCAGGCTCACCAAAAGGCTGAGCCCTAATCATAGGATTATAGAATGCTTTCCCTCCATCCACACCTTACCATACCATACCACCACATCAGTAGGGCTCCTGGGTAATAACAGGGGATTAGAGCTAAAAGAACTGCAAGCCTCAGACCCTATTTAAAGAATCACTAGGGATATCCAAAAACAGTAAGAGAAACAAAAACAAGGACACTAGAGAAATTTTTAGCTTCAGACACCACAACTACAGCAAAAAGTAGCATAGCCTATCTCCTTGCCAGACAAACATAAAACTTCATTGTAAAAGCCTATCTACCTAAGTTCCTTTTACCTAATATACCATGTCTGTTTTTCAACAACAAAAGTATAAGACATGCTAAGAGACAAAAAACATAATCTGAAGAGATAAACCAAACATTAGAAGCAGACTCAGATATAGCAGAGATTTTGTAATTATCAGACCAGGAGTTTAAAATAACCGTGATTAATATGCTATGGGTGCTAATGGAAAAAGAACAACATGAAAGAACAGATGAGTAAAGTAAACAGAGGTATGGAAACTCTAAGGAAGAATCAAAAGAAAATACTAGAAACTGAAAACAATGTAACAGAAATAAAGAATGCTTTTGATGGGCTCATCAATAGACTGGACATAGCTGAGGAAAGAATGAATGAGCTTGAAGATATGTCAATACAAATTTCTAAAACTGAAAAGCAAAGAAAACAAATTAATGAAAAAGATGGAACAGAATAAGATCTGTGGGACAATTACAAAACATGTAATCTAACTGTAATGGGAATACTGGAGAGGGAAGAGAGAGAGAGGAACAAAGAAATATTTGAAGAAATAATGGCTGAAAGTTACCCAAAATTAATGACAGACACTAAACCACAGATCCAGGAAGCTTAGAGAATACCAAGTAGGAAAAATATCAAAAAGTCTGTTCAAACTGCAGAAAATCAAAGAGAAAATCTTGAAAGAAGTCATGGGGCAGAGGGCTGTAGTGGAAATACCTTACCTATAGAGGAGGAAGGATAAGAATTACATTGGATTTCTCTTCAGAGACCATGCAAGCAAGAAAAGATGGGTGAAATATTTAAACTGTCAAAAGAAAAAAACCACCAATCTAGAATTCTGTAGCCAGTGAAATTATCCTTCAAAAATGAAAGAGAAATAAAATTGAGAAAATTTGTTGCCAGTAGATCTGCCTTACGAGAAATGTTAAAAGAAGTTTTTCAGAGAGAAGGAAAGTAATATAGGTTAGAGACTCAAATTTGCATAAAAACCAGAAGAGTGTTATGGAACAAATAAATGAAAGTAAAATAAATTTTTTTAAATTTTTCTTATTTTTGGTTTAACAGATAACAAATAACAGTTTGTTAGCAGATAACAAATAACAGTTTGTTCAGAAAGATAAAAGTAAAAGTATAGTTGATGATTATACTTTATAGATAAGTGAGATGAATGACAGCACTATTAAAATGGATGGGGGAAGAATTGGGAAAACCCTATTAAAAGACATTTGCACTACTGGTGAAGCAGTATAATGTTACTTGAAAGTGGACTTGGATTAGTCATAAAAGTATATTGCAAACTCTAGAGCAACGACTAAAATTTTTTAAAGTATAATTGATATGCCAAGAGAGGAGAGAAAATGTAATCATATAGAATGAATCATATGGAAAGCCTCTTTTTAAAACCAAAGAAGGCAGAAAGAGAGTGGAAGACAAAAAAGAAACAAAAAACAAGGGCAATAAATAGAATTCCACAGAATCAACAACAACACAAACAGAAAAACTCCTAGAATGAATAAGTAATGATAGCAAGATTGTGGGATATAAGGTTAATATATAAAAGTCAATTGCTTTCCTAAATAAAGAAATGAGCAATTGAAATTTGAATTAAAAACACACAACACTATGAACTATAGTTAATAATACTGTATTGTATACTTGAATGTTGCTATGAGAGTAGAGCTTTAATGTTCTCACCATAAGAATAACAACAACAACAAAATTGTAATTATGGGAGGTAAAGGATGTGTTAACCAACCTTACTGTTGTAAGAATTTTGCAGTATATACATGTATCAAATCATTACATTGTACACCTTAAACTTACATAATATTGTAAGTCAATTGTATCTCAATAAAATGGGGCAGGGGGGCTGGGGGGACACAAGACTGTTTACATTAGCTCCAAAAAAAAAAAGAAAGAAAAAGAAAAAAAAAGAAATACTTAGGTACAAATCTAACTTAATATGTACAAGACCTATGTGAGGAAAACTATAAAACTCTAACGAAAGAGATCAAAGGTCTAAATAAATAGACGTTTCACATTCATGGATAGGAAAACTCAATACTGTTAAGATGTCAGTTCTTCCTGTAATTGATCTATAAACCCAATGCAATCCAAATCCCCAGCAAGTTACTTTGCAACATCAATGGGCTGATTCTAAAGTTTATACAGGAAAGCAAAAGATCAGAACAGCAAACACAATATTGAAGAAGAAAAAAGTAGGAGGACTGACACTACCAAAATTCAAGATTTACTATAGAGCTACAGTAATCAAGACAGAGTGGTATTGTCAAAAGAGTAGACAAATAGAACAATGAAATAGAATAGAGACCTCAGAAATAAACCCACACAAAAATAACCAAATGATCTTTCACAAAGGAGCAAAGGCGATCCAATGGAGAAAGAATAGCCATTTCAACAAATGGTGCTGGAATAACTGTACATCCACTTTCAAAAAAATGAATCTAGACTCCAACCTTATTACACCTTTCATAAAAATTAACTCAAGATGGATCCTAGAGAGACTTCCCTGGTGGTCCAGTGGTAAAAATGCAGGGGACGCAGGTTTGATCCCTGGTCGGGGAACTAAGATCCCACATGCTGCAGGGCAACTACACCCACGCGCCACAACTACTGAGCTCATGTGCCTCAATGAGAAAGCCAGACTGCTGCAAACTACAGAGCCCACATGCTCTGGAGCCCGTGTGACACTACTAGAGAGAGAAAAGCCCTCACGCCACAACTAGAGAGAAGCTGGCACGCCTCAACAAAAGAGCCCGCGTGCCTCCATGAAGATCCCACGTGCTGCAACTAAGACCTGCCGCAGCCAAATAAATAAATAAATAATTTTAAAAAAGATGGATCCTAGACCTGGATGTAATATGAAAACCATAAAATTTCTTGATGATAACATAGGAGAAAATCTAGGTGACTTTTGCTTCAGTACCAATAGTGTGATCCTTGAAAGAAAAATAGCTAAATTGGACTCGATTAAGTTAAAAACTTCTACTCTGCAAAAGACACTGCTAGGAGAATGAAAAGTCAAGCCACATACCAGGAGAAAATATTTGCAAAACACCTATCTCATAGAGGACTTCTATCCAAGATATACAAAGAACTCTTAAAAATCAACAATAAGAAAATATATAACTCAAGTAAAAACTGCAAAAAAAGTTCTGAACAGATACTTCACCAAAGAATATATACAAATGGCAAACAAGCCAATAAAAAGGTGCTCAACATCATATATAATTAGGGAATTTCACATTAAATAGCAATGACATACCACTACACACTTAAAATGGCCAAGATCCAGAATACTGACAACACCAAATGCTGTTGAGCGCATGGAGCACTAGGAACTCTCATTCATTGCAGCTAGGAATGCACAATGGTAGAGCCATGCTGGAATACAGTTTGTTTGTTTATTACAAAGCACACATAGTCTTACCATACAATCCAGCAATCATGCTCCTAGATATTTACCCAAATGAGTTGAAAACTTATGTTCACACTAAAACCTGCACATGAATATTTATAGCAACTTTATTCAAAATTGCCAAGAATTGGAAGCAACTAAAACTTGCCAATAAGTGAATGGATAAACAAACTAGGCCACATCCAGACAATGGAATATTATTCAGTGCTAAAAAGAAATGAGCTATCAAGCCACCGAAAGACATTAAATGCATGTTTAAGGAAGACCTTAAATGCATATTGCTAAGTGAAAGAAGCCAGTCTGGAACAGCTTCATTCTGTATGATTCTAGGTATTGATATATGACATTCTGGAAAAGGCAAAACTATGGAGATAGAAAAAATATCAGTGGTTTCCAGTGATTAGAGGGAGGAGAGGAGGGATGCATAGGTGCAGCACAGAGGATTTTTAGGGCAGTGAAACTATGTACCACATAGTTTCACACCAATACAAGATGTCAATAATAGAGGAAACTGGGTTTGTAGGTGGAGGAAGAGGGAGTATATGGGAACTTTCTGTTTAATATTTCTGTAAACTTAAAACTACTATAAGAAATAGCCTATTAATTATAAAAGAAAAAGGGAATACTCTTCCAAAGTCAAGTTTTCATATATTCCTGAACAAAGCAAAAGGCTTTAATTTGTAGCAATGAACCTTGATGAAGCATCCCTCTGAATAGAAAGGAAAGTGATATTTGGATATTTTTCCAACATCAAAGTTATTTGAAAGATTCTGAAAAGCCACAGCTTCATAAGGTTTTTCATTTCTAGAAAGGAAAGACATAAGAGAAAAAAGAACAGTCTTCTCTTTGAAAATTAATGGTACTACTACTTCCTGATCCAAATAACTACTTACAGGATTTCAACTGTTTTTCATCTGTATATAAATTGGTACCTTAATAAACTGAAGAAAGGTGTTTATTAAGAAACTGTCTTGCCCACTTCCTAGCCCCCATCCCAGACCACACCAATATGTTAGCATAGTTAAAATATATCATTGTTTCATTCATTGATTCAATATACATTGTAGCCATTCTATTATGGGCCAGACATATACTTTTTGCTTAATATGCAGGTTTGTGTGCCATTATAGAGTGTAGAGAGGTTTTGATGGACAGGAACTTTCATCTTGGCAGCCCCAGAATGTAGGATGTTAACCAGTACACAAGAACAATCATCTCTTGAACAGCGGCCGTATTCTAAGCACTGTGCTTAAGATTTTTAGGTGTGCTCTTTCATTTAAGCACTAGGACAGCCCTATGAGATAGAAATTGTGGTGGTCCTATTATGGCTCAGTAAGCTTACTGTCAAAGAGCTAAAAATACAAAGTCACAAAGCTAAGAATCAGTGGAACCATGCCACTCCTTTATGCTATTCAAACTGTGATACCCATGTGGCAAAGAATACTCAAAGCTGTAGAAGTCAGTGGTGGGGAGGACAAAAACATAGTGTCAATTTTAGAATGAGGAAAAGTGGAGTAATATAACAACGTGTGTGTTTGTGGATATGTTATGCATTTGGCTAGAAAAAAAACAAATACAGCAAATGAGCAAATATAAAAAAGTTCTCCTGACTTCTCTTCCCTTTTCTTTCTCTATAGAGGGAACTGCTGTTAGGAATTATTTGTTTCTACCCAGAGATATTCAATTAATATACCAAATATTCTGTCTTGTGTCCTTTCCTTTTTGTACAAATGATAGACTATTATAGACTTTGTCCACCCATCGAATTTACTCCATGTGACAAAATTGTTTGTAGGTTATTTTTTATCCGTTTGTATAGATCTAATAATTTCAATATTTATAATAAACAGATGTACAACAAAGCAGAATGCAAAATCACAAGAATTTTAAAGTAAAACTAATGTAACGTTAATATCTATGAAAAAGATCTTTTACATTTGATTACAAATAAAATTGGGTTTCTCTAGGTTAGCAGAGACATTCAACAGCTAGAAAGACAAACTTTTATATTATAGTTTGCTTTGGGAAAACGCTACCATGTCAATTTCTGTTTGTGAAAGCTATCAACCTTAAATGAGTTACAAATAGAGAAAATTGCTTTCTACCTATACTCACTATTCTAACCAGTTAAAAAAGTATTTTTTCTTTCCTTTGTCCTTACTATCTCTACAGCAACTACTCTGATTTTGCATATCATACATTCTATTTTTCAGCTGCAAGGATATGAAACCTCTTCATTGTAAATAACTAACAATTTCAAAATCTGGTTCAAACCAGCTTAGCTCCATCTGATTTTTATGAAAATGAAGAGTGAAAAGTACTCTATGAATCTAAGCATTCTAAAGTAGGAGTTTTAAGAATTCGATTACTAGATTTTGAGCATTTATAGTTGCGATATGAATTAATATTATATAATTATTCCTTATTTGGGGCCAAAATTCAGATTTGCTCACACATCTCTAGAGAAGAAAATCTTCAAGTTCTATATACAGTCTGCTGAAGTTCTGCCAAAACCCTGCTAAACGATAGCTCCTGCTAGACTGTAACGTTCCGGAATTTCTGTGCAACTCCATCCAACTCTGTTTCAATGCTACAAGGAAAACTTTTTTTTTTATATAGTAATTCAGGCAGTCAGATGACTGAAGGTAGGTGAGAGAATCCCAAAATAAGTCTTATGACAGAAGTGCTTACTTTTATAAACTGTGCAATATAGTCATCCTCTCCAAAACAACTGTGGTTTCTGTCAGGAGGAAAACACTACCAGAACATTAAAGATGCCAGTGAACACGCCATTTAAAAGGTATTTTCCTTCTAGATCATATTTTCCACTACAAGTTGTATCTTTTTTTATACAGGGATTTTAAAAAATAGGCATTTTAATTTATTAATTTATGTATTTTAGAATAGGCATTTTTTAACATCTTTATTGGAGTATAATTGCTTTACAGTGGTGCATTAGCTTCTGCTTTATAACAAAGTGAATCAGCTATACGTATACATATATCTCCATATCTCCTCCCTCTTGCATCTCCCTCCCACCCTCCCTATCCCACCCCTGTAGGTGGTCACAAAGCACCGAGCTGATGTCCCTGAGCTATGAGGCTGCTTCCCGCTAGCTATCTATTTTACATTTGGTAGTGTATATATGTCCATGCCACTCTCTCACTTCATCCCAGCTTACCCTTCCCCCTCCCCGTGTCCTCGAGTCCATTCTCTACGTCTGCGTCTTTATTCCTGTCCTGCCCCTAGGTTCTTCAGAACCTTTTTTTTTAAGATAGAATAGGCATTTTTAATTGAAAAACTGTGACAGAAAAATTAAAGCAGAAAGAAAAGAAGGATCTTACATTGACTAATATTTATTCTAGCTTGATTTTCTTTCCATGTGCGCTAAGACACTGGCAACTCATATTTTCCAAACTCTGGGTGGATGATGTTTTCCCTTTGATTTTTTGTGGGTAATGCAGAAACATTAGCTGTTTGGCTCTCATATTGGAAAACTTATAAAGGTTCTTTGGTTAAGTGTGTCAGAACTTGCCTATGAAGAAGCAGAGGCAGTCACAAGAAATTGGTTTTTATATAATGCATGGACTTGCAAAGACGGGTTATCTACTCTCCTGTATGAGTTTGAATTACAAGGCAATACCAAGGAAGACAAAGCTTCACAGCGTTGTCTTATTATCAGGGCTCAGGATACTGAACATTTACTATGTGCCAAGGTTTGGGGTGGATCTTGAGAATTACAGACATTGTCTCTCATTATTTCAACCAACACCTTCTATTCCTGACCTTCACTTCCATTCTCGTTTCCTGTCCACTCTTCTAGGATTGTGAGGGACAACAGGAAAACAATCCAATTAGTTGTTAAAATTGTTTGTATTTGGACAGATAAGCATCTGGATCTATGACCTGACTGTTCCCTCCACACTCCCCATGTGACCAAGCAGCAGAACATCTATGATACTTGCTTCATGGATGTTCTCCAAGCCCTTTCCCAATCCTGTTAGCAATATCTGTGGCAACTAGCTTCAGGGACAAGAGTTTATCTCAAGGTCTTGTTGACCTGGTACTTCCTTGATACTTTCTGTTGGAGCAAAGACAATCCCAGAGCTTGGCTATCCTACGACCCGCAGGAGGACATAGCTGAGAAGATTATGTGGTGGGAAAACAGGAGTCCATACTGAAAACTATTATATTGGTGTCATGGTGGATACACAAGTAGATCCATATTTCAAAACACATCAAACTCACATAAAATGGATTTATATTACTGTTTGTAAATTATATCTCAGTAAAGTTGATTAAAATTTATACTGTCATAATGAGGCTCACCACCCGTCCACTGATCCACTCTTCTAACTTCTGACCCTTTACTTGGTATCATTCTCACCAGACTATATTTCACCTATCAGTTAGTTGATCACCAGAATGTTGTCTACACCCTAGCCTTTGGTTGTTCATCTCAGCTCTGTCTATGGCCCATTGGCTCCTGGGTCCCAGCTCCATTTCTCAGAGCTTTACACACCCTGCTTTCACTATTCCAACCAAAAGAATATATATAGCAGCAAATGGTCAGCTGGCACAAAGGAGAAGAATACAGAGGATAAAATAGCTGAATGAATTCCGTCTGCTCCAAAATGTGGAGGGAAAATAAAGTGGCCAGACACAGATGTTAAAAGCTGGCTCTTTTCTCCTTCTACTCAACCAAGTGCTGCTGCATGTTTAGGAGATGAATGCCACCAAGGGTATAAGCAAAATATGTGTTTCATTCAATACAAGGTAGATGTGAAACATAAAGGTGGTTCTCATATTGCATGTGGGCTTCCATAGACGTATTCTTCTTTTTTAACATCTTTATTGGAGTATAATTGCTTTACAGTGTTGTGTTAGTTTCTGCTGTATAACAAAGTAAATCAGCTATATGTATACATATATCCCCATATCCCCTCCCTCTTGAGCCTCCCTACCACCCTCACTATCGCACCCCTCTAGGTCATCGAAAAGCACCGAGCTGATGTCCCTGTGCTATGCTGCTGCTCCCCACTAGCTATCTATTTTACATTTGGTAGTGGATATAAGTCTATGCTACTCTCACTTTGCCCCAGCTTCCCCCCCACCCTTGTGTCCTCAAGTCCGTTCTCTATGTCTATGTCTTTATTCCTGTCCTGCCACTAGGTTCATCAGTACCATTTTTTTTTTAGATTCCACATATATGCGTTAGCATATGGTATTTGTTTATCTCTTTCTGACTTACTTCACTCTGTATGACAGACTCTAAGTCCATCCACCTCACTACAACAAATAACTCAATTTCGCTTCTTTTTTATGGCTGAGTAACATTCCATTGTATATATGTGCCACATCTTCTTTATCCATTCACCTGTTGATGAACATTTAGGTTGGTTCCATGTCCTGGGTATTGTAAATAGTGCTGCAATGAGCATTGTGGTACATGTCTCTCTTTTTTTTTTTTTTTTTTTGCAGTATGCGGGCCTCTCACTGTTGTGGCCTCTCCTGTTGTGGAGCACAGGCTCCGGACATGCAGGCTCAGTGGCCATGGCTCATGGGCTTAGCCGCTACGCGGCATGTGGGATCTTCCTGGACCAGGACATGAACCCGTGTCCCCTGCAACGGCAGGCGGACTCTCAACCACTGAGCCACCAGGGAAGCCCCTACACGTCTATTTTTGAATTACGGTTTTCTCGAGGTATATGCCCAGTAGTGGGATTGCTGGGTAATATGGTAGTTCTATTTTTAGTTTTTTAAGGAAACTCCATAGTGGTTGTATCAATTTACATTCCCATCAACAGTGTAGGAGGGTTCCCTTTTCTCCACAACCTTTCCAGCATTTATTATTTCTAGCTTTTTTGATAATGGCCACTCTGACTGGCAAGAGGTGATACCTCATTGTAGTTTTGATTTGCATTTCTCTAGTAATTAGTGATGTTGAGCATCTTTTCATGTGCCTCTTGGCCATCTGTATGTCTTCCTTGGTGAAATGTCTATTTAGGTCTTCGGCCCATGTTTTAATTGGGTTGTTTGTGTTTTTGATATTGAGCTCCATGAGCTGTTTGTATATTTTGGAGATGAATCCTTTGTCAGTTGCTTCATTTGCAAATATTTTCTCCCATTCTGAGGGTTGTCTTTTCGTCTTGTTTATGGTTTCCTTTGCTGTGCAAAAGCTTTGAAGTTTCATTAGGTCCCATTTGTTTATTTTTGTTTTTATTTCCATTTCTCTAGAAGGTGGGTCAAAAAGGATTTTGCTGTGATTTATGTCATAGAGTGTCCTGCCTATGTTTTGCTCTAAGAGTTTTATACTGTCTGGCCTTACATTTAGGTCTTTAATCCATTTTGAGTTTATTTTTGTGTATGGTGTTAGGGAGTGTTCTCATTTCATTCTTTTACATGTAGTTGTCCAGTTTTCCCAGCACCACTTATTGAAGAGGTTGTCTTTTCTCCGTTGTGTATTCTTGCCTCCTTTATCAAAAATAAGGTGACCATATGTGCATGGGTATATCTCTGGGCTTTCTATCCTGTTCCATTGATTTATATTTCTGTTTTTGTGTCAGTATCATACTGTCTTGATTACTGTAGCTTTGTAGTATAGTCTGAAGTCCAGGAGCCTGATTCCTCCAGCTCCATTTTTCTTTCTCAAGATTGCTTTGTCTGTTCGGGGTCTTTTGTGTTTCCATACAAATTTTAAGACTTTTGTTCTAGTTCTGTGAAAAATGCCATTGGTTGATAGGGATTGCATTAAATCTGCAGCTTGCTTTGGGTAGTATAGTCATTTTCACAATGTTGATTCTTCCCATCCAAGAACATGGTATATCTCTTCATCTGTTTGTATCATGTTTAATGTCTTTCATCAGTGTCTTATAGTTTTCTGCATACAGGTCTTTTGTCTCCTTAAGTAGGTTTATTCCTAGGTATTTTATTCTTTTTGTTGCAATGGTGAATGGGATTGTTTCGTTAATTTCTCTTTCTGATCTTTCATTGTTAGTGTATAGGAATGCAAGAGATTTCTGTGCATTAATTTTGTATCCTGCTACTTTACCAGATTCATTGATTAGCTCTAGTAGTTTTCTGGTAGCATTTTTAGGATTCTCTGTGTATAGTATCATGTCATCTGCAAACAGTGACAGTTTTACTTCTTCTTTTCTGATTTGGATTCCTTTTGTTTCCTTTTCTTCTCTGATTGCTGTGACTAAAACTTCCAAAACTATGCCAAATAATAATGGTGAGAGTAGACAACATTGTCTTTTTCCTGATCTTAGAGGAAATGGTTTCAGTTTTTCACCATTGAGAACAATGTTGGCTGTGGGTTTGTCATATATGGCCTTTATTATGTTGAGGTAATTTCCCTCTATGCCTACTTTCTGGAGGGTTTTTATCATAAATGGGCATAGACATATTCTTAACAGTCTTAAGGACTTGGAAACTAACTCTAGGAAGATTGAAACTTGAGTATTAATCCAATATGGAGAAGCAGTGCTTCAACAGAGTCTTCCAACTAAAGGAATACACTGCCAAAAAGAGTATTAACTGTGTCTCCCACAATCTTGAGAGAACAGGTTACTTTTAACACATGTATCGTTTTTATGCCTAGTATTTCAGTGGAATATAATCTCTGGAAGTGTTTACTGTCTTGTTAAATGCTAAATCTTCAGTGTCTTGACTAGTGCCCAGAATAGAAAAGGAAGTCAATAAATACCAATTTGTTGGCCTCCTAAAAACTGGGCTCCATGAGCTCTAGTCTGTAAAAACTCTGGGAATAAGGATTGGTGTGAATAAATATCATATATCTTACTTGGAGGCCTGGGCAATAAACATGGTGGACAACTGTTCATTGAATAATTTCTGAAAAGGAAGACATAATGTCTGGAGAGCACTCTTTGATGTGATGAAATCAGTACTACATGCATCAGTATCTTGGGTGCCTGACATTTTACCCCATCTGCTATCTAGATAATCTGCCCTTCTTTGGACTCAATTTCCTCATCTGGAAAATGAGGGATTTGAGCTATAGAATCTCCAAAGTCCCTCCTTCCAGCACTAACATATTATGACAAAGCTCATCTAAAATAATTTATCTCGCATCTTCAAAGGAATAAAACTGAGAAACACAGAGTGAATGTCATAACTTAGTAGGTGGACAATTAAAGTCAGAGACCAAAATTTTAATTAATAAGAATAAGAATCCTTCATCTTTCACTAGTACATTTAATATTTTCAAAGCACTTTCACATCCATCATCCTATTTGATAGTCAAAGCCACCTTACGAAACTAATTTAATTCACTAAGAAATAGGTTCATGGCATGAGATCACAAAGAAAATTAGTGACAGAGATAAGATTATAATCCAGATATCCTGAATCCTAGTTTTAGTTTTTTCCACATATATATGTAAAACATTGTCCAGAAAAATCTTTTACATTTCCTTTGAGAAGGTAATAGGGCATCCTAGCTGGGCCAAAACTGAAATTTGAATATAGCTATGGGCAGAGATAGGCAACTTCCTTTCCACCTGCATCTATTTGTGTCTATTTTGTTTGATTTGATTTAAACAGATGCTAATAAACCTTTTGGAAAAAAATTTTGGATGAGTGTTAATATTGGATTTCAGGCATATATATGCACCTATAGATTATGAAGCAATGGGAGCAAATTACAATAAAGGGACACCTGAATCTCAAATACAATTTACCCTATAGGGAGAAAGGTTTGGTGTGGGTTGGATTTAACAATATAAGCTAAGGGATTGAAGAGAGCTTTTCTAGATTTTTAGAAAACACATTAGAGTTTAAGAATGTTCCTTTGAGACCCTCAAACAGCATAATACAGAGAGAAAATTGTTTTCCTTCTCACTTTGCTGCTCACTGCTGTTGTACTATCACACTCAGCAAGGGTTGAGGGCACTGGTATAGCTGGAGTGTTGGCATGGATCTGGTAAAGAACATCAATGTAGCAGATTTAAGCAACAGCATTTAAGCAGATCTCCAGCTGGCACTTAACCACAGCAGAGCTCCAGCATGGCTGAGGATAGCCATAGTATGGAAAGTGAACGATCTGAACTAATTAGTTAATGCATGTGAGATATTCCTCTGGGATTCTCAGAAATACTTTGGAGAATTGGAGTTCCTACCTAAACAAGTGGAGAATTTTACTAAAAAAATGTCATGTGGGATTATAAAACAATGGATTTTTTTTTTTTCTTTTCTTCTGCGGCACACGGGCCTCTCACTGTTGGGGCCTCTCCCGTTGCGGAGCATAGGCTCCGGACGCACAGGCTCAGCAGCCATGGCTCACGGACCCAGCTGCTCTGCGGCATGTGGGATCCTCCCGGACCGGGGCATGAGCCCGTGCCCCCTGCATCGGCAGGCGGACTCTCAACCACTGCGCCACCAGGGAAGCCCAAAACAATGGATTTTTTTTCCCTGGATTTTGGCCCTTGAGTCGTGCTGCTCTAGCTTGCTTTCTGGTAAGAAGTTTGACTTCTTAAATTATCTGAAAAACACTAAGCTTATTCTCAGTGAGTAATCCATCTATTTCAATCAACTCCTGCCTACCTTGGAATCATTTCCTCATTCAACCAACTAAAAGTACTTCCAGTTTTGGGAATTCCCTGGAGGTCCAGTGGTTAGGGCTCTGTGCTTCCACTGCAGGGGGGCACAGGTTCCATCCCTGGTCGGAGGACTAAGATCACGCAAGCCACATGGTGCAGCCAAAAATTTTAAAAAATAAAAATAAAATAAAATATTTCCAGTTTTTTAGTAAAGGTTGCTAAATTTACATATTTATCACAATTTCACTTGAAGTTGAAATGAGGCTTCATAAAGTTACTGAAAAATTCAAACCATAGTACATAAGCTGTTTTTTGTGTTTGCTGATCTTCTTTGCTAAATTTGTCTCCTTTGCTTTCTGAAAAATGAATTATGTAAGAAAAGGTGTACAAATCTTGTTAGTATATTTCACAAAGCCATCTAGAAGGCTCACATACTGTTCCTTATCAACATTACATTTTCTGAAAAGGTAATCATATTTGCTATGATATTATGGGTGGTTCGAATTATAATAGTGAGAAAAAGAACTGCACCAACATTTGTTCCAACTAGTTGATGTCAATGCACAATGCAGTTTATTGCGAGAACTTCAGAACGTATTTCCTCTAGGTGGGCTCTAAACCTTTGTGTCTTCCAACCCTGCAATTTGCTCCATCAGAAGCACGGGGCACCTAATTCTCCTATGGTATTGGTGTTTCATCAAACCAAAATTTTAGAGCAGCAAAAATACATACCCTAGTATAGTCAGTTTCTAAAAAATTTACAAACATCACTTCTTACAATTTAAAATAATCATAGATGCAACAAATAGAAGGGTCTTATTTTCAGTAACTGTGTTTCATCAACCTAAATAAAAATTTTTATTGTTTTTAATGTACCAATTAATTGCTTTTCAATGTTAACAGACAATTCATAGATACATCTTTGAATTGAACCATTATTCAATGGCAATTCTTTTTAAATACTGTATTTTGCTGCATCACAATTGAAATTGCAGACTCTACATCCATATACTCTCAACAAGTGTATGAGAACTACCAGATTTTTCAGTGATTTCTGCAACTTTATAAGACCCAATGATTCCATCGTTATTTGTGTGTTCTTTTTTTCTTTACATTTTAAAATTGAGTTTTGAGAGGTAACAGAAAAACTTATATTTTCAATGTATCGTGTTCAACAGAAGTTCACATATTAATTTTTTTATTGAGGTGGAATTGGTATATAACATTATATAAGTTTCAGTTATACATTATGATGCCACATCTGTGCTCATTACAAAGTGATCATTACCAAATGTGTGTTCTTCTTAACTAGGAATTATCTGTTACATAACTCAAAATTCTCTTTCAAAATTTTGAAATATTCTAAACTCTTACCTGCTTTATTAAGATGTTTTCTTTTCAAGTGATCCAAGAGTCTTATTGGTTTCATAGCCTCAGTTGCAAAAGAACTATCACAATATATGACATAGAGACTGTCTTGAGTTGAATTGGTTTTCAATAGAACCATAGGCCGGTATTCAGTAAGATATTGCTGACCATCTTTTCTTTTTAGCACTTGACATAATTAATGATGGGTTGAAGGACTTTTGTAGAATTAGATAATAAAATGTAAACTATTTTTACTTAATTCTCAAAGTCCAAGTCACACACATAAACACTGAGGATCAAACATAGACAACATCCACAAGGTAGTCAATGCAACCCAAGGAACATGCAGTCCAGTCTCGCTATATGACTTTAAGATAGAGAATCCATCAAGAGAAAACCTGCCAATCACAGCCATTGTTCACCATAGTTTTGTGGCACTCACCTTATATACCTTTTGTATATTTCCATGAAGTCAATGTCAATGCTGTTCATGTGATGCTCACGAAAATTCAATAAGAAATGAAACATTAAAGAATAATGATTTTGGTCAGGTAGAGTTGAGCTTTGGAGAACTACCAACCATTGCATTTGTCTAAGAATTTTTTTCCATCCAATAATAAATTCTTACCCTTGTTCAAACTGCATGTACTAGAGGTATTTGTGGTGGGAAATGAGATCATTTGTAGTTCATGGGAAGTCTCAAAAGGAAAATCATAATGTATGCCTCTGGTGTTCTGGCACAAGGCCATGCCTTCTGCTACAAAGAACTATAAACCATTCAAAAACTACTTGGTGGGCCATTGGGTCACAAAAGAGACACAGCTTATGACCATGAGACATCAAGTAGCCATTCGGCTAGTGCTGCCCATTATGACTTACCTAGGGACCCACTTTATAGCAAAGGAGTGTAGCAGTGGAACATGGCCATGGGGTCCATTGGTCCTTTCTTGCTGTATCCCACAGAGGCCATCAGCCAGATAGAGCAGTAAAACAGCCTCTTAAAGATGCATCTGAGGCTCCATCTTGGAGATGTTACCCTGTGAGGTTGCCACCATCTCCCAGGATGTTGTGTACATCCTAAATAACAAAGATTATATGGTACTCCTGTATTCCTAATAGGTAAGCTGCAAGTTTAGAAAGCAAGGAATGGAATGGAACTGTCCCTTTATATCATCATCTCAGAGACCCATTTGAGAAATCTGTATGTCTCATCCCTGCTTTGGGCACCATGGGCCTGGAGGCCCAGTTATTAGAGGACATAATGAGTCCCATTGCATTTTAAGCTTCAGCATTCACTTGGTCACTTTGGGCTCCATGTGCCAAAAGACTAGCAGGCAAGAAAAGGAATCACCATCCAGGCAAGAAAAGGAATCACCATCCAGGCAAGAAAAGGAATCACCATCCTGGCAAGAGTAATAGTCCCTAATCATCAGGAGGAGGCAGGGTTACTGCTCCACAGTAGGGGCAGGAAAGACGATGTTTGGCATGCAGGTGATCCACTGGAGCCTCTCTTGGTTTTCTCATGCCCTCTTGTTAAGAGTAAATGGATACCATCAGCAGCCACCACTTGAGGAGAGCAATAGTAACTACAGGCTCAGATTTCTCAGGCTGCCTGGATCACAGAGGTGCTAAATGAGGGTGGATAGTGGAGGAGGATAATGAGTATCAGTTATGGCCCTAAGATCAAATGCAGCTTCGGGAGCTGTACTTCTTCCCACTAACCTCTCTAAGTTGCTCAGAAAACATGAGGTTTTCCAACCAAACTCCTGAAGAAGCTACTCCGAGATGGAACAAACTTGTAAGAAACAAATGGATTGCTCTGTGTGATGGTGGGCTCTAATGGATTCTATGGTCTCCACCCAGATCCCCTCTTCAGGGCTGACTCATCCAACCCACACTGCTGTGAATATCAACTGACAGCTTGCAGCTGTGTCTCTCCCAGGGCATTGCCCTCAGCCACAGAGAACAGCCTTGTCATGTACTGTATCATTTCCTATGGAGTGGTCTGTAGCCAAAGCTTGGTTGATGTATGGGCACAAAGGCACATCCCAACTGCCTTAGTCTGAGACAACTCTGGAAGGCCATCTCAGCTCCAGAGCTCACTATTGGATTAACTAAAGTCTCAGTTGGACATGCATTGTGGACTGGCTTCTTCCTCTCCCCAGTTCTATTTTCCTCTCTTCTTTGTAAGTATATTTCCTTAAGAGGTTTCCCCAGTAAGCCTCCTGAATGCAACTTTTGGTTTCAAAGTACATTTCCAGGAAACCCAATCTCATACAACTATCTGGGCATACAACCGAAAGTTTCCCAACATATTAACCCTAGCAGTTATACCCAACTGCAACCAGGTGGTCAAAATTGTTGGGTTCAGAGAAACTAGAGGTGGTTGAACAAGAACTCACGCAACTTCCTGCATCCCCTTGACAAAATTACCTGCATCTATTCCCATCCTTATCTCTTTGTCTTTGGGAAGAGATACCTCTCCTGCTGTGAGCAGCTAATTTCTGTTCTTGCATTTGGATTTCATCACTTGTCCTTTCTTCAGGGATCTGGAACACCCTTTATCTCCTCTCTCACTTGTATTGGGTTGGCCAGAAACTTCGTGTAGGTTTTTCCATAGGATGTTACAGAAAAACCCGAATGAACTTCTTGGCCGACCCAATATCTTCACCCTCCACCCTGATTCTTTCTCCTCAGAGTACTGACTCTTTCCCCTCATGGTACAAACAAGGTCAAATGCCTCCCATCTCAAAAAAAGACTCTTGCCATTGCCCCCTCTACCTGGCACCTGACACTGCTTTCCCTTCACAGCCAAATTTTCTAAAGAAAGTAGTTTACAGTCATTGTCTCCCCTTTTTACTTCCTGATCACTGCTTATTCCCATTGTCTTCTACTCCCATCACTCTAAGAAACTGCCTTTCCCTAGGTTTCAAATTGCTTAGTTCAATAAATGATTTAGAATTCTTATCTCACTTTACTGATCTGCAGAATTTGACTGTTAGTTACTTCCTCCTTGAAACACTTCCCTTGATTTCTAGAATACCACCCTTTGCTGGTTTGCCGTCTGCCTCTTGAGTTGCAGCTTCTTTAGTTAATTAATTTATTTCATTTTTATTCTGTTCTATTCTAGTTTTCTTTGTTTCCTTCAGCCTCTTCTCATTTTTTCTCAATGCTTTTTTTTTTCTTTTTTTTTTTTTTTTTTTTGCGGTATGCGGGCCTCTCACTGTTGGGGCCTCTCCTGTTACGGAGCACAGGCTCCGGACACGCAGGCTCAGTGGCCATGGCTCACGGGCCCAGCCGCTCCACGGCATGTGGGATCTTCCTGGATCGGGGCATGAACCCGTGTCCCCTGCATCGGCAGGCAGACTCTCAACCACTGTGCCACCAGGGAAGCCCCTCTCAATGCTTTTGAATGAAAAATTTCAAATTGGAAAAAGTTGGAAGAATTGTTCAGGGAACACCCATATACCTATCCCTTTCTCACTTACCTTCTCACACTCACAGCCATTCCTGTCTCATATGTCCACTTTAGACCATTTCTGAGTTCAGACCTGTCTGGTCCAAATAGACATTTCTACCTCGATGGCCCAGAGGCATCTCAACCCCAACATGGTGAAATTCAACTCATCATTCTAGATTCACCCTTTATTTTTTCTTTTTCCTTATCAATCAAGCCAAGTCCTGTTAATTCTATTTCTTTAATATCTCTTTACTCTGTCCAAGTTCCAGCTCTAGCCATTTCTTGTCTCAACTGCTCTTCCTGCAGCCAGCCTTGCTGTCTCCAATTCACTCCCCACATAGCTGCCAGTACAGTCGAAATGCAAGTGTGATCATCTCATTTCTTGTTTAACATCTTGCAGAAGTTTCAGTTTAAGCTCTTAACGCTTTAGCAAGTCTCTCCTTATGCTCGTTAGCCTCATCTTTCACTATCTTTCCTCTCAAACTTTATGAACTGGGCTATATAAAGCTCCCTGGAGTTCTGGAGTGTGCCTCTGTGTTCATATCATGTTAACTTTTCTCACACTTTCCCTTTCTTTTTCACCTACTTGTTTTCCTTCCAACTTCCAACAATCTTCCAAGTTGTCCTTCAAAATTCAGTTTAGATAATACCTTCTTTGGGAAAACTTCCCCATCCTTCCCTTCCTACCATTCTATCACCCCCTTATGGGGCACCCCCTTACAGGGCACCTTCCCAGAGCACCTTGTGTTTATTAGTTAATTAGATGATTCTTTCAATAAAGATTCGAAGGCCTACAATGTAGTGTTCACCGTGTTAGGCAATAGGAGTAAAACAGTGAATAAAATAGAGCTCCTGTGCACAAAGAATGTAACACAATTTGAGAATTTAGATCAGTAAAGGGACAATCACAATAAAGTGTGATTAGGTAATGAAAGAAGTAGGCACAAGGCACTCTGCGGATACTTAGAAGGGACACAGGTTGGACTTGGAGAATGAGGGGTGACTGTTTAGAGGAAGATTCATCTAAGATATGACGGAGGAATATGAATGAGGGAAAGGGAATGGGTGAAGGAGGGAGTGCCTGAAGAAGAGGAAGGAGAGAGGGAACGTGATTTCAGGGTGCTGGTTAGTGAGAGCCTGGATCATTCACTGTAGGGAGTGTCCCCAGGACTTAGCCCAGTGCCTGACAGAGAATAGGCAACTCAATGAACAGTTATTGCTTGAGTGAATGCATGCAGGCATGAATGAATGAATGAATGAACACATGGTGCTGAAAACAGAAGGAACCAGATTAGAAGGACCTCATATGAAAAGGAATTTAGATTTTATTCTGAGGACACCCCATTGGGACTCCACAGAAGAAAGGGTTTAGGCAAGAGGTTGACATAATCAGATTTATACTGTAAAGATTAGTTTGGGTGAAATGAGATGGAAGGAGAGCAAAAGGAAAGTCTAGCAGCAGGAGGTCCGTTAGGAGGCTGGTGTGGTCATTGATGTTAGATGGTGGTGACCTGAAAGAAGGATGTGCAGTGGGGATGGAGAAGAATGACTCTTTTGAGAGATGGAGCAGACAGAGATCAACGGACTTGGCGATTGATTGTCAGAATGAGGATGAGAAAGCAATCAAGGATGATATCCAAATTGTTGGTTTGGGCAATAATTGGCAGCCATGAAGGCAGGAAAACAGAGGAGGATGAAGAGGTTCTGGGGAGAGTGTTGGGCTGTGAGGGAAATGAAAACTTTCATTTTGAAGGTTTGAGGGAGTTGGAGGCATGCGTTGGTCCTGGGCGTGTTTGCCCACAGATCATTTTCCTTGCTCTTTCCCTGCTCTGTGGTGTGTCACCAGGAGCTGACTTGCTGGCTACGATCCCTGGGCTCTCATGTTAGCTGGTTTCTGGTTTGGTTTGGGCATGGGAGGCACTGGCAAGGGATTAGAGAACAAGAGGAGGGGAAAAACCAGGATAGATATTGTTTCTCTTCCCTTCCAACCTCCGGCATGTCTCTAGCCATGGCTGCGTCTGCTCTGTGGCCCCAGCTCTCTCCAGACAGTCTTGTTCTACTTTCCTCCAATAACCCCACACCTTGTGTTCTAGTGACACATTGCCTCCTTTGTCCCTCCAATCTAGGGTGGCGGTGGCTTCCCGTTGCTGCCACACTCAGGGTTCCCTCAGAGTCTCCTGTTTGGCCTCTCAGCTCTTCACTTCCATGTAGCATTCAACTCTCTGTTTTAAGTACTCAGAATGGGTTCTATTTTTCTGAGGAAGATCCAAGTGGAGATATGCAAAAAACAACTGAGGACGTAGAAGAAAGATATGGGCCCAGAGTCACCAACACACAGAAAACTGGAGTTTTTATCATAGCACTTACTTCCTTGGAGGGCAATTGTCTCCTTACCTGCCTGTGTCCTCCACCAGCCTGAGAGACCCTTAAGTGTAGAAAGCCCAGCTTTTTTTCTCCATATTCCCAGGGCCAACTCAATGCCTGGTAAAGAATAGGCACTCAGTAATGTAGGTTTATTGAATGAAGAAATGAATGCATAACGCCTACACACTATTGTTGAGTGATTAATTGGTGGATCCATTTTTACAGTAAAACTGAACAACTCAACTGGAAGAGTGCCCCAATCTGAATTAATAAGAAATCTGAATCATTGAGTATTGTTATCATAGGCAGTTTTATTGCCCTCAGGATTGTCATGATACAAATGAATGAACGGCAATAAGTTGCCCCAGTTGTTAAAGTCATTTATTGAGTAGATAAGAATAGTTAGAAATCACTGCAGTTGTGCATACAACTGTGTGTATAAAGCATATTGCTAAATAAACTGAAGATAGCAGGTTTGTTTAAATGCATTAAACATTTCTCTGAATCCTCAAACCTTGGGTACACAATTGGTTTCCCAGAAAATGATCTGCAGAGGTAACCTCAGCCAGGGTTCGTATTACCAACCTGAGCCGTGGCTGAATATATCGGAAGTTACAAACAGGGCATTACAAAGTGTAAATGTTGATATGGCATTAGTGGTTTTGACAGTAAGAGCAAATAAATGCTATTAAGATAGGACATTTCATAATTCAGTAAAATAAGAGCCAGTTACATTGATTTAAATCACATATTGTTCAATTTACCGGTTCTATGACTATATCTTCTTACACACACACACACACACACGGGAAATCAGTTGTTTGAGGCCTTTGAGAGTTTTTATTTCATTATTTTAGAACATGCGAATAAGGGTATCAGAGCAGCCACTTGAATGGCAAGACAAGTCAAATCAAGGAACACTAATGCTCAGAGTTTAGTAAAATTTTCAAGTAAAGAAAGGGAATTTTGGCAGCAGTACATAATTCAAAAAGACAGATTGTTTTCATAGTAGGAACGTTCCCATTTAAAGTTATTGATGCCTATATATGATAATTTCTTTTTTTTTTTTTGCGGTATGTGGGTCTCTCACTGTTGTGGCCTCTCCCGTTGCGGAACACAGGCTCCGGACGCACAGGCTCAGCGGCCATGGCTCACGGGCCCAGCCGCTCTGCGGCACATGGACTGTGGCACGAACCCATGTCCCCTGCAACGGCAGGCAGACTCTCAAACCACTGCGCCACCAGGGAAGCCCTGATAATTTCTTTTAAGAGCAAGGATTCTCTTATTCAGAGGAGAGTCAAGTCTGTCTTTGAGAGCTATGGTTCGTGGGCTTTGCTTCTGTCACCAGTGGGAGGGACCACGCTGGGCTCCAGGGGCTTTGCATGCTGCGTGATCTGTGGTTGGGACGAAAGGAATGAGGCCAGTGACAGCTTCAGTTTGTCCCCTGTCTTCTGGTGGTAGAGAACCCATCAGAAATATTTCCTCCTGCTTTCTACATCAAAAACAGAAGCAGCAGTGAGAAGCTAGAGAAAGTGAGTCCTTGATCTCATACTTTGAGTATGAAACTTGTATTTTAGAATCATTTTAATTTTGTAGAAAAACAACAACATGGGTTTATCACAAAAATAAAAAATAAAAATAAGAAAAAAAAAGAAATTAAGTCATGCCTAATTCACTACATAGGGGCTATCTCTCCTTACAATTCGGAATAAATTCTTCTAAATCCATTGCCATGCAAATTGCGACAGACTGTTTCCTTCAGAATTCATTTGTTGAAACCTAATCCCCAGTGTGATGGTATTTGGAAGTGGGGCCTTTGGGTCATGAAGGTGGAGTCCTTAAGGATAGTTATGCTGTTGTAAAAGAGACTCCAGATTGCTCCCTTGCTCTTTCTCCCTTGTAAGGGCACAGCAGGAAGACAGCCATCTATGAACCAGGAGGCCACCTCTCACCAGCCACCGAATCTGCTGGCACCTTGATCTTGGATTTCCCAGCTTTCAGATTTGTGAGAAATAAATGTTGTTTATAAGCCACCCAGTCTGTGGTATTTTGTTATAGCAGCCTGAACAGAGTAAGACATGATTATGTATATTTAAAACTGTCTTCATATTATACATACTGCTCTGAAGTCCACTTTTTCCACGCAAAAATATGTGAACAATCTTCCATGCCAGTATCTGGTTTCACTTTTGATGGTTGTATGGTATTCCATTTCATAAATTCATCATAATTTATTTAACCAATAGCCCCCTGAGAGAGAGTTGGCTAACCTCCAACTTTTCACTATTGCATACCTAAGATGAGCCATCAGCAACAGATTTTTAAGGTGAATCTTCAAGCACCTGTAATAAGATATTTTTGGGTAGATTGCGAGAAAGTGGAGTAGGAAGAAAAAGGGGCTCATGGGAGGGGGCAGGGAGGTGTTTATGAATTGATGTTGTTCTTGATATGTAAGAGACATCAGTTAACAGGAGTGGGGTAGAGGAGGATAGTGTGTGGGGGGGAGAAAGTAAAAGAGAGTGAAACGACAGGTATGCAGAGAGAGAGAGAGAGAGAAACACAGAGTCAGAAAACAGATTGAGAGATAGATAGATGGACAAAGGGAAAGAAAAAATGCTACTAGAACAAGTAGAAAGGATGAAATAATTATCAAGTCTGCAAAAAAGTTTTGTGATGATTGCAAAAAGGACAGTGGCATTTACACCATTCAGGTAATCATGTATTATTATTATTATTTTAACATCTTTATTGGAGTATAATTGATCTACAATGGTGTGTTAGTTTCTGCTTTATAACAAAGTGAACGAGATATACATATACATATATACCCATATCTCCTCCCTCTTGCGTCTCCCTCCCACCCTCCCTATCCCACCCCTCTCAGTGGTCACAAAGCACTGAGCTGATCTCCCTGTGCTATGCGGCTGCTGCCCACTAGCTATCTATTTTACATTTGGTAGTGTATATATGTCCATGCCACTCTCTCACTTCGTCCCAGCTTACCCTTCCCCCCCATCCCATGTCCTCAGGTCCATTCTCTACGTCTGCATCTTTATTTCTGTCCAGCCCCTAGGTTCTTCAGAACCATTTTTTTTTAGATTCCATATATATGTGTTAGCATACAGTATTTGTTTTTCTCTTTCTGGCTTTCTTCACTCTGTATGACAGACTCTAGGTCCATCCACCTCACTACAAATAACTCAATTTCATTCCTTTTTATGGCTGAGTAATATTCCATTGTATATATGTGCCACATCTTCTTTATCCATTCATCTGTCGATGGACACTTAGGTTGCTTCCATGTCCTGGCTATTGTAAATAGAGCTACAATGAACATTGTGGTACATTACTCTTTTTGAATTATGGTTTTCTCAGGGGATTGCTGGGTCATATGGTAGTTCTATTCTTAGTTTTTTAAGGAACTTCTGTTCCTTAAAACATACTGTTCTCCATAGTGGCTGTATCAATTTACATTCCCACCAACAGTGCAAGAGGGTCCCCTTTTCTCCACACCCTCTCCAGCATTTATTGTTTGTAGATTTTTTTGATGATGGCCATTCTGACCGGTGTGAGGTGACACCTCATTGTAGTTTTGATTTGCATTTCTCTAAAATCATGTATTATTGAATGAATGAAAAGGGGGCCAAATTGCTAAAAAATTGTGGAGAACTTTATTTGGTTATCAGAGTAGATACACAGTAACCTTTTAAAAACTAAAAATAGTAGGAGGTGCAAACTATTATATATAGAATGGATAACCAACAAGGTACTACTGTATAGCACAAGAAACTATTTTCAATATCTTGTGATAAACCATAATGGAAAAGAATACAAAAAAGAATGTATATATATGTATAACTGAATCACTTTCCTGTGCAACAGAAATTAACACAACGTTGTAAATCAACTATACTTCAATAAAAAAATTTTAAACTCTGAAACAAAGATAAATAATAATTAAAAATTCTCATTCTATTTCACTTAATTCACTAACCCACATGTACATGACAAGTTGAAGATTGTCATTAAAAAAAAAAAACTTTCTTTGACTCTTGCTTATTTCAACTCTGATACTTTTAATTATGTTTTCTCTTATGGTGATTAACTGGGGTTAAAATATTTTGAATCACTGCTTTGCCTCACAGCCCCAGAAAGAGTGAAAGAGGAAGGTTAGCTTCCCTTTTCTCCTACTGTGGTGCCTACTTCCTGTTTTAGAAAAAATAAAATAAGATGTGAACACTTTCTCTTGAAAATCATTCTACAGTATGTTTTAGGGTAGGGTAGGGTGTGTATTTGTGGAGGCTGGAGGATGGCCTCTATTGTGAAACTTTCCACATACGCTTGTAGGGAAAGTTGAAAAAGCACTTGTATAATGAACATCACTTGTATACATATTACAGTGCATTCAAAGTTTTTAAAAAATCAACTTATATAAAGAGAACTATCCTGACATCTCATGGGAAGCTGTGAGACACAAATGAAATTATTTACGTGAAAGTGTTTGGCAAACTCCAAAGGTCGGTACAAGTACAAAATATTCTAAATTATTGGAGCTTTATTATATTCTGCTATCTGCAGAATCTTCTCAAAGACAGAAATTTCTGCTCCTTTCCCACACGCAGGGGTTGGAATGAGGGAATAGATCCACAAATAGCCTTGCTCTGCATTTTCCCCCAGTATGATCATCTGCATGGACAGAAAAATTAAGAAAATGACTTTTCCTTTGTCACATCTGTAAGGAGTGGTCAGGTTTACATTTTTTTTAACTGGAAAAAAAAATCTACTCATGACTGGCTCATATGAATTACATCGTGTGTGGAACTGTGTCCTGTGTCACTGACACACCCCAAGCAAAGGGAAAGGGTGGTCATTGTTTCCCAATGCTTGTAAGGGCACTTTAATTAAAACACTGATGCTACTTGCCCCACAAGTATAGCCTGACTGAGCAAGATTAGTCACACCATCCTACCTCTGGAGTATCGGAACATGTCTAGTCACATGACCTTGGAGCGCAGGGGGCACCAAACCAGACTGATTTAGCAGAACTGCTCACTCAAGTCCGTCCTGTTACTGAGTGACCACGGAGTAGGGCAGAGCAAGGGCAGCACAGACCACTGTGGATCCTCAGCACATTTCTCTATCAAGTTATTTTGTGTCCAGCTAAGTGTGTGCCAACCATCTCTACAGAGGGGGTGGAGGCAAACCTCCTCAAAGATCCTGATGTGTAGCTTCCATTTGGAGAGAACTTTTGTTCTGTTCATATTTGTGGCTTTTCTTTGTTCCATTGGGGTTGAGGCATTGCACACATGAATGAGCCCAAAGTATTTTAAGGGAAAAAAAAGCTCCAAATTTCACCCTCAACCAGCTACAGTCCACCTCATCATTTTTTCATAGTACCCACATGTAGTTTAGTTCTTTCTGAGCATCCTCGTTTTCTGGAAGCATAAGCACTGCATGTATAATTTGCTTGTCGTGTCATTCTGAAATCTTTAATGCATGTGGTTCAGACATCCTGTTTGCTTTTTTTTTGATTAATGCAATGCCAACTTAGTTACTGCAAAAAATCTACTTCTTTATTCTCCTGGGAAAAAAGGTAAATACAGTGCACATTTAAGGAGTTCTGGTGTTCCAGTCACAGAGGCTGCTGCTGAAATACTTGAACACAATGTCGGGGAAGTCCACAATTCTGTTTACTTTTTGGTTTTATTTTTATATGTTTTTTTAAAAATATGGTGTATTGTTTAACTGCTACAGTACAAGTTAGAAAGACATTTTTAATGTCAATGATGCAGTTTCTTCATTCTGGAGTTTTAAAATTGGCTAGTTCTAAAAGTGAAGAAAACTAACATATGTGGTCAACTGTACTTTTTGTGGCTCAGCTGTGTGTTTCAGAGATGTTAGGGACTCCAATTAAAAAAAACAAACATATCTGCAACTGATCCAGCAATTCTGGTGTATAATTTTGTTTGCTGGTTTTGTGTAAGAGCTTCAAAATCAGCATGATATCAACTCATGCAGCGTCTAGTTTTGGATTTAGGAAGGATGCCGCTTGGTAAATTTTTTTTTTGCTTTTGCTTCTTGGAATTTTTGAATTCTGCTCACAAATGACAAATATCTGCTCCCTTGGACTTTAGGTATCCATCAGACTCTACATTTATATTTCTGTCCTTTTTTTTTTTCAGTTAACTTGATGGATGTTTTGGAACATCCTCTGCAAAAATTCACACTACCATGTAGCAGAGAGATTTGCTTCTTTCTACTAGCAGCTCATCCTGTGACATGTTTAGGCCTCAGAGTATAGCCACTATGGTAGATAACATCTGAAACTCTATTTCTGACCCCTTGGAAAATGTGGTCCTTGAGAAGCTGAGTTGAAACTCACACAGGCTTTCAAATGCTAGATGGTTTCAAATTCAACACCATTTCCTTTGAAGTTGTTAGCAAATAATTTGAGTAACAAGTCTAATCATCACCATATCCTGTTAACCCACCAGGCAGATAAATTACTTCCTGTAAGTTATGACATTTTATCTCCACCCATGGCAGTTTGCTATATTACCCAGTTGATTTCTAAGTAAATTGTGTCTCTGAAAATAGTTATAAGGAAACCAATGTAAAATATACTCACAAATATTTACCAAAGTACAAAGGTATATAGTATTTAAAAATAAGTAAACACAGTCTTTTCACCCTCTAAATGTGTCAATTACTGAAATTTTGTATGGCATCTTGATCCTAAAAGGAGCCCCAGAATGTAATCTAATCAATTCCCAGACATCTGGACAGACTAGCTAGCATTATCTTAGTCTTCCACAAAGGTGGCCAAGGCTCCTTGTGGCCCTTAACAGTTTTGCTTTATATGTGGCTTTTTTTCTCTCTCAGTTGAATATACCTGCTTCAGAGTATTGAGTCAATGTCTGGTCCCATCTAAAGGAGTAGAAAAGAGAAAAATTTGCCAGGAAAAACTTAATGGGAGCAATCACTATATTTTAATTTGGAAGTTGTTCTCAGACCACACAGTATACAAGTAGACGTTGACATGCACATTATTATGAAATGATATGTGTGGCCCTAAAAATACTTTCTAATGGTTCCAGCCTGGCTGTTGCTCCCTTTCCACCTGCTCAGAATGGAGCTTTTACAACTCCCTTCTGACAGCTATGAATTGATTCCAGTTGAGAAGTAAACTGACCTTCGATCCATGTCACAATGACCCAGCTGGTGTGTGTGTTTTAGAAATGGAAATATATAGCAAAAATTTGTTCCTTCTCTGGTCCAATGAGTTGGGCAGTATTATGGCTACAACACAACTGTGTGTGCTTCTTATCTTATATAGTTTTTTTTTTTTGTCTGCTTGAGTTCTTTCATGACTTTTCAACGTCCAAATGTAATTTAGTACTTCCCAACAATTATACTTTTGTAAAAAACATATCTTTTGTACTTGTTATTTTCTGTAAATTCATTGCTTGGTCATTCAGAAACTCTTTTAGCCAGATATCTTATTTAGGATATACAATTTATTCACTCTGGTAATATTTGTTGTTGTTATCATAAAAAGCACTGCATTTTTACCCTAAGGGGAATATATCTAATCTATTTCTCTCATTTCAGGGTTAAAAAACTGAGCCCAGAGAAACCAAGTGAGCTCTTCAAGGTCAATAGACACTGGGATAGTTGACTGAGCTGAGACTAGCACCTAGAGCCTTCTGGTTTCTAGCCCAGGGTTTTTTTCAGGGTGGGGGAGGGGTCTTTTTTATCACTATATGTGTTTTGTCATAGGGATTTCAAAAATCCTACAGATAATTTAAATGAGTGACTAGTTTCTCCTCTGATTATTTAGATTATATCAATAGTTCTTTAATGATTTAAAATGTGGTGCAAGTGGGGCTTTCTTCTCTGTGAAAGTGGGTACATAATTTCCCAACTCTTGTCTTCCAGAGTCACTAAAAAATGGAGCAAAATATTTACATTTAGATGGATATGGTGTTGTACCATTTAACTCACTGGTGATCAGCCTGGACCTCTACGTGGAACAGCTCAGTTCACGTTTTATTTTCTCCTTCCAGAGAGTGCCAAGAATACAAAGCAACCCCCACCCATCTTCTTGCTTAAATCTCACTGGAAAGAATTTCAGAAAAAAACATTCAAATATACAGTACTGAGGCATTCAAACTGCATCATTAAGTAGGTAGAACACAGCCTTCTAAACCATAGTTCCCCCGAAGTATCTTTTTGTCTGTGAAAGTACTTCATTTAAGAAAAACTTCCATCTAAATTAGTATCGGGACTTCCCTGATGACACAGTGGTTAAGAATCCGCCTGCCAATGCAGGGGACATGAGTTCGAGCCCTGGTCCGGGAAGATCCCACATGCCGCGGAAAAACTAAGCCCTTGCGCCACAATTACTGAGCCTGCACTCTGGAGCCTGCGAGCCACAACTACTGAGCCTGCATGCCTAGAGCCCGCCCACCACAACGAACAGTAGCCCCCGCTCGCCGCAACTAGAGAAAGCCCGTGTGCAGCAACAAAGACCCAACACAGCCAAAAATAAATAAATAATAAATAAATAAATAAAATTTTAAAAATTAGTATCAATCTAAAAATAAACTAGCACATAAATCCAGAAACAACTAGGGAGAACAGTCAATAAAATCATCTAGGTAATATAAATGGGAAATCACTTTCAGAACTCTCTGCCCAATTTTTGCACTAGTCATGATACCTTGATATTTCTTCCAAAGAGAATATTTGAATTAAAGTTCTCAAAAAGTGTTATTTTAACTCAGGGGTGGGAATATCACTGACTAGAGCATCTGGATTAATTTATACCTAGATTCACTACATCGTAATCATCTTAGCAGAAGCAGAGTTCAGTGGATTTGGATACATCTTTAGGGAGATCAGGTGCAGGTGGGATGGACAAGAACCGTGTTTCCCAGACTTTAGTCATATGCCAATCATATTTATGATTTTTGCCCTTTCTGACTACATACCCCTTATCCATATCTTATGTCATATATTTTCTTGAAGTTGAGTTAATTGAAAACTTAAATATGTTTATTTAAAAAGACAATTTTATCACTCATAAATGGGAAACCAGGGCACTTGCCATAATAGATAATAAATGTAAAAGTAAATAAAATACAAACACTATTATTATATTTTAGTTAAATATTGTCCCAGCAGAAGGCTGTGATCCCTTAATCTGTCATCTTTTTGTTAAAAGTTAGAGTAACAAATTTTGCATGAGAGGAGTTTAGAGTACGACCTTGCATCAAACTGAGACCTTTTCCTTGCAGTAATCAGAAAGATTGAAAGAAACTTGCTTGGGAAAGGGAAAAACCTGCTTCTGCAACATCATCTCCCCCAAGATTAACCCACACCGTGATTCTGGGGGCCCCTGAGCTGTTCTGCCAATGCACAGAGTCCACACCTGCCTCAGCACCTTCACACTTGCTAGTTCCTTCTGCTGGGTGGATTTCCCCCCAGAACCTTACAGAGCTCTCTCTCTCTCTCTCTCTCTCTCTCTCTCACTGGCTTCTACTCAAATCTGCTTTATCTAAGAGGTCTCTCTTGACTGACTCCAGTCAGTAAAATACAGGCATATCTCATTTTATTGCACTTTGCTTTATTGGGCATCACAGATATTGCCTTTTTTATTTTCTTTTCTAAAAGTTAATTAATTAATTATTTTTATTTTTTGCTGAGTTGGGTCTTCGTTGCTGCGTGCGGGCTTTCTCTGGTTGCAGTGAACGGGAGCTACTCTTCGTTGCGGTGCGTGGGCTTCCCATTGTGGTGGCTTCTCTTGCTGCGGAGCACGGGCTCTAGGTGTGCGGGCTTCGGTAGTTGCAGCACGTGAGCTCAGTAGTTGTGGCTCATGGGCTCTAGAGTGCAGGCTCAGTAGTTGTGGCGCACGGGCTTAGTTGCTCCATGGCCTGTGGGATCTTCCCGGACCAGAGCTCAAACCCATGTCCCCTGCACTGGCAGGTGGATTCTTAACCACTGCACCACGAGGGAAAGCCCCTTGCCTTTTTTATTTTCTTACAAACTGAAGGTTGTGGCACCCCTGCATCAAGAAGTCTCTTGGCACCATTTTTCTAACAGCATTTGCTCACTTAGTGTCTCTGTGTCACATTTTGTTAATTCTCAAAATATTCCAAACTTTTTCATTATTATTATATTTGTTATGGTGATCTGTGACCAATAATCTTTGATTGTAATTGTTTTGGGGCACCATAAACTGTGCCCATACAAGATGGTGAACTTAATTGTTGAAATGACAACAAAGGATTTAGAATATTACATGAACTTAGTTGATAAAGCAGAGGCAGGGTTTGAGAGGATTGACTCCAATTTTAATAGAAGTTCTACTGTTGGTAAAATGCTCTCAAATAGTACTGCACACTACAGAGCAATCATCTATGAAGGGAAGAGTCAATTGATGGGGCAAACTCATTGCTGTCTTATTTTAAGAAGTTGTCACGGCCACTCCAGCCTTCAGCAACCACCACCCTGATCAGTCAGCAGCCGTCAACATGGAGGCAAGATCCTCCACCAGCAGAAAGATTAGGACTTGCAGAAGGCTCAGATGATGGTTAGCATTTTTTTTAGCAACAAAGTATTTTTTAGTTAAGGCATATACATTTTTTTAGATATAATGTTATTGCAAACTTAATAGACTACAGTACAGTATAAACATAACTTTTATATACACTGGGAAACCAAAAAATTCTTGTGAGTTGCTTAATTAAGATATTCACTTTATTGCAGTGGTCTGGAAGTGAACCTGCAATATCTCCGAGGCATGCTTGTAGCTCCCCTTCCATCCATCCATCCATCCATCCATCCATCCATCCATTCATTCCATCAATCAGTCATTCAGTTGGTCTGAGTTAATGTCCACTGCAGTCTAACTATCTTGCTTCCTTTCTTATCTGACTCTATTCCTCTCTGAATGGCTGGGTTCTCTTTGATATACAACCAACCCCGAAAATGTAATTTATTCTCATGTTATTAGCTAAATAATATTGTTTGGTGTGCATGGTAGGATTGATTTTTGTATAAAAAGAGATGTGCATATGCAAAAAATACAGAATCTGCAGAACATATTAACCACTTAACATGCAGGTTATGGAAGTCATGGTGATTTTCACTTCCTTTGTTATACTTTAATTTGCTGACTGATTTTATTTCCAGTAAATCCAGTCAGTGATTACAAAACTCTGTTTTTGTAATCACACAAAACAATAGTGCTAGTTCCATGTGGAAAAATGAGTGGTGTTTAACATAAACCCTCAGCACGTAAAAGTAGGGAGCCATAACAGTGAGGGTGCCGAATCAAGCCTTGTTTAGGTGAGTAAATTTAGTGACAGAAATTCTAGTCTACAGAGCTACAGTTTTAATCCTTAACTCCAGGAAGTCATTTCATAAATGGTTTCCTTTGGTCATATAAAGTGACTGTGGGTCACATGGGTGATGTTAGAAAAACAAGTCAGGGCTTCTGTCCCACTAATGGTGGATGAGATACCTTTCTCTCCCAGGAAGAAAGAGCGTATTCTATAATGGCAATAAACTTATCAAGCCCTCAGGAATTAACGCTTTCCCCACCCACCAATTCTGCTTAGAGCGTTATAGGGCAGGCTAACGCTCCAAACAAAATTAAGATCTGTTAAATTAATAATTCCATTTTCCCATTAAGAATTTATTTTTCACTTACTAAATTGAACTATAGCCTTGTGCTTATTTTTAAAGCAAGAAAATATTAGTGAAGCAAATTTGTCTTCCTCATTTATTGTATTTTGGAGCAAGGTTTATTTATACTCAGTGAAATAATTGCTTTTCTGGTAATTTCTCCTTTTCGCAGCAAAGAAACCTTAATCTTCTTTCTGAAAATGATTCTATTTGCTGAAATGCAGCAAATCCTACATTGAAAATTGTTCCGGATCTCAAGTTACGTAACCTGAACAGATGGCAGTCGCATGGCTTTGCCATGTCAGGCTGCAATCCTAGGACGTGCTGAAGAAGCTCCTAGAGCCTCCCCGTGGACAAGCAGGAAGATCCCGTGAGCAAACAGACACGCATGACCGTGGGATCAGGTTAAGAACTGCGCTCTGGCTCAGCTTCCCGTGTTCGTGACTCAGAAGCAAATTCCTCAAGATCCTCAAAGAGATACTGATAGTCCTAGAGAAACTAGTGGTAAATTTGGTTGAATCATAAAAATAAACAACTCTCTCCTGTGGGAGAAAACAGTCTCTCAGGGAATGCTATACCAGAAGAGTGATTTAGTTTATGGTAAGAGTTGCAGTGTCATAGGCAGTTGGGCATTGAAAGGATGCATTCTAATTGTGCCTTGGGCCTTGGAGCACAAAGGGACAAAACAGATAACAATGCCTGACTTCACAGAGCTTGTAATTTAGTGGGGGAGAAGGACAATCAGTCAATCCATAAACAAATGGACAAGCAAACATACAATATGAGGGTGATAAGGGCCAGGGAGGAAGAAAAATCATGCAGAGAAGAGGGATAAGAAGAGATGTGTAGGGCTTCCCTGGTGGCGCAGTGGTTGAGAGTCCGCCTGCTGATGAAGGGGACACAGGTTCGTGCCCCGGTCTGGGAAGATCCCACATGCCGTGGAGCGGCTGGGCCCGTGAGCCATGGCCGCTGAGCCTGCGCATCCAGAGCCTGTGCTCCGCAACGGGAGAGGCCACAACAGTGAGAGGCCCGCGTACCGCAAAAAAAAAAAAAAAAAAAAAGAAGAGACGTGTATGGAGTTTTAGACAGGACGGCACAGAAGTCCTCTTTTAAAACAGATGACACTGGAGTAAAGGACTGAAGAAAATAAAAATGCATATTGTGTACATTGGGGCAAGAGCATTCTAGAGAGAGGAAACAGCTAGTGCAAATGCCCAGAGTCAGGGGAATAGCTGACTGACTAAAGAACTACAAAAATTCCAAGGTGGCTGAAGCAGAGTACACCAGGGGAGGGGTGTGTGTGAGAAAGAATGTGAGGTCAGATTATACAGAGTTGTGTAGATCATACTTTGGAATTTGTCTTTTATTCTGAGTGAGGTGGAAATCATTAGGAGGGTTTGGAGCTGACAAAGGACATGATTTGAATTATTATTTATCAGGATCCTTTGTGTAGGAAATCAACTGTAGGGCAGTAAGTGCAGAGGCAAGGGGTGGGGCAAAAGGGAAGAACTTAGGGGGTTATTGAGAGAGAATGAAGTAAGACATAATGATGATATGAACCAGGATGGCAGCAGCGGAAGTGATAAGAAGTGGGCAAATTCTGGCTGTATTTTTAAGGTAAAACTAACAGTTCTGATTTCAGGATTAGGTGTATTGTGTAAGAAAATGGGAAGAGTCTAGGATCATTCCAGGATTTGGGGGCTGTGTCCTCGGAAGGATGGAGTAGAGCAGAGAAGCTTATTGAAAAGGAGAAGAATGTGGGCAGAGCCGATGTGGGGGACATCAGGAGTTCAGTTCAAGACACCTAGTGGACATCCAAACGGAGATGTTGAGTAAGCAGTGGGATATACGAGTGGGGTGTGCCAAGGAGAGATTTGGGCGAAAGAGATATGAATTTGGGAGTCATAAAGATGTACATAGTATTTAAAGCTACGTGGCTTGATGAGTTTACCTTGAGAGTGAGAGTGAGTATAGAGCCAGGTGAATATGGAGAGTAATCTTTGTATGGAATGCTGCTGATTAGTAACATGAGGCAAGTCAGCAATGGATTTAGCCATTTACAAGTCAACATTAATCTTCATAAGAGGAGCTCTAGAGAGTCTAGGGCAAAACCCTCGTTGCAGCGGGTCCAAGAGAGGATGGAGACATTGAAGAAAGACAAGTCTTTCAAAAACATTTGCTTTTGTAAATAGAGCTGCAATGATAGCCAGGACATGGAAGCAACCTAAGTGTCCATCAACAGATGAATGGATAAAGAAGATGTGGCACATATATACAATGGAATATTACTCAGCCATAAAAAGAAATGAAATTGAGTTATTTGTAGTGAGGTGGATGGACCTAGAGTCTGTCATACAGAGTGAAGTAAATCAGAAAGAGAAAAACAAATACCGTATGCTAACACATATATACGGAATCTAAGGAAAAAAAAAAAAAGGTCATGAAGTACCTAGGGATAAGATGGGAATAAAGACACAGACCTACTAGAGCATGGACTTGAGGATATGGAAAGGGGGAAAGGTAAGCTGGGACAAAGTGAGAGAGTGGCATGGACATATATACACTACCAAACGTAAAATAGATAGCTAGTGGGAAGCAGCTGCATAGCACAGGGAGATCAGCTAGGTGCTTTGTGACCACCTAGAGGGGTCGGGTAGGGAGGGTGGGAGGGAGGGAGACACAAGAGGGAAGAGATATGGGAACATATGTATATGTATAGCTGATTCACTTTGTTATAAAGCAGAAACTAACATACCATTGTAAAGCAATTATCCTCCAATAAAGATGTTAATCAAACAAACAAACAAACAAAAAACATTTGCTTTGCTTTAAAGAGGAGAGGAATGAAGTGGTAGCTGGATAGGGAGGTGGGATCAAGAGAGGATTAGAAAAAAAACCGTTTTATTAAAGCATATTGTACATGATAAAATACATATTGCCTAAGTGTATAGCTCTATCATTATCACAGCCAAACACACTGAGCAGTCCATTACCATTTGCCAGTCCCCTGGAAGCCTCATGCCTTTCCCTCCCAGTCACTGTCCCCACCCCACTCAAGAATAACAACTATCCTGACTTCTGAAACCACAGACTTGTTTTGCCTGCTTTTTTACTGCCCATAAATGGAACCACACCAATCATACTCTTTTGTATTTGGCTGTAGTTATGGCTTAATCATTCTTATTACTGTATAATTATTCATTGTGTGATCTATTCTACTACTGCTGGGCAATTGGATATTTTCCAGTTTTACAAATGGTGCCGTTATGTACATTCTAGCATATGTCATTTGGTGAACACGTGTGTAAATATTTTATTGGTTATATTTCTATGAGTGGAATTGCTAGGGTATAAAGTATACATATGTTCAGCTTTAATTTTCCATAATAGTTGTACCAATTTACACTCTCACCAGCACTGTAAGAGAAACTTTATTGGTCATAGGAGTGATTTTATCTCCATCTCTTCCTTTGTCTTATATCTCAATTTGTTGAGAATTAAGGTAGTAAAGAGGGGTGGTATTTATTGGGCCCCCTCAGAACCTTAAAGATAAGACTCTACTGCCCACAGTGTTGTTGGGAGAACTGATCAACGGTGAAGTGCCTGGCACTGTGCCTCGCACAGGATGTATACCCAATATGTGTTAGTTGTTGCTCTTATCTTGTCCTCCTCTCAGACCTACCTCCAGGCAAAGGTAGGGTAAAACAGTGATAACTGCATATGCCTTCTCTCCAACTCACACTTATCCATCTGATCTTCCTTTACTGGGCTGGGAAAGGGTGAAGACTCAGGATTCTTCACTGACCATATTGTAGGGCCAAGAACAATACAGAGGCTCAAACACTCTGTTCCATAACCTCTGCTGCATCCTTCCATCAGACTAGGCATTTCGCCAGGTTTTTGGAGGGGCCGAGGAACAGTAATGCCCTGGCTGTGTTAGGTTTCATTGTAAAATAAATAATCTAATAAACCATCTCTAGGAAAAGGATACTCCAGTCAGGCACTGAACTTCTAATGGTAGCAATTCTGAGGATGGCCAGTTACACAACTAGATGTAGTACCTTGCCCTTTGCAGCTATCTGAAAATGATTATCATTTATTTAGCTAATAAATTAAATATACTTCTGCATTTAAAAAATCCCTTGCCATTATCTATATCCGTCTGTAAGAAGTAGTTGTGACTAATATCATTACATCCAAGGAGGTAAATTGATTTTTTTTACTAGATTGTGTCTGATTACTCCTTTTATCCTCACATTGGAATATTATTTATGGAGTTGGTGAGAAGCAATATTTTTCAGTAATGTGGTCTTCTAGGTAAAACCAAAGTCTTCCCCTTTAAAAAAAATACTGAATATTTTAGAGCAGTTTTATATTTACATAAAAAACACAAAGATAGTACAGAGAGTTCTCATATACTCCATACCCAGTTTCTCATATTATTATCATCTTATTTAGTATGGTACATTTGTTATAATTAATGGATCAATATAGATATATTATTATTAACTAAAGTCCCTAATTTACTCAGATTTCCTTGGTATTTACCTAATGTCTTTTTTCTATTCTATTTTCTATAGAATAATGTCTTTATTCTATTCTCATCCAGGATACCACATTACATTTACTTGTTGGGTCTTCTCAGATTTCTTTTGGTTGTGACAATTTCTCAGAGTTAATTTTTTCTTGAAAAGTACTGGTCAAGTATTTTGTAGAATGTACCTTAATTTGGATTCATTTGATGTTTTCCTAATGATTAGACTGGGTTATTGATTTCTGAGGAAGACCGCAAAGATAATGAATCATTTTCATCACATTGTAGCAAGGGTCCATTCTATTAACATGACCTATTACTGTTGATCTCGACCTTGATCACCTGGTTTGTTTGATTAGTTTGTAAGCCCCTTCCATACTGTACTCTTTGTAAGGAAGTCATTATGTACAGCCAACGCTAAAGGGGTGGGGAGATAGGTTCCACCTCCTTGAGGGTGTGGTATCTACATAAATTATTTGCAATTCTTATGCATGGAAGATTTGTCTCTTTGCCCTCATTTATTTATTTATTCAATTATTTATTTATATTAGTATGGACTCATAGGTGTTTATACTTTGGGTTATAGTCCAAGACTATGTTTTCATTTTGTTGCTCAAATCGTTCCAGGTTTGGCCATTGGGAGCTCTTCCAGTTGGCTCTTGTATCCCTTTGACATCTCCCTATCACTGTGTGTGTGTGTGTGTGTGTGTGTGTGTGTGTGTTGGTGTGTATGTTAATACTTCCTAACTTTCTGGAACTACAAGTTGCTCCAGGACCATCTTGTGTATTTCTTGACCTAGTCCTAGAGTCAGCCATTTCTTCAAAGAGCTCTGGTTCCTTTTCTTGGTGCATGGTATTAGAAACCAAGATCTAGGCACTAGGAGTGCTCCTTGCTGGAGATGTCATTACTTCTAGGCTCTCTCAGCTGAAAACAAGGAGATATATTTGTGTATACTAACCCCTGTATATACAAGTACTTATAAATATTTCTGCATGTAATCATATGGATCTATGTTAAAGTAAACATGAGTTCATTCTGATAGTGCCAAATCTAATCCATTACCACATTGACCATTCTAGCCTACTCATTGTTTATCTGTGAATTCCCACTCTAACAGTGAGAAATCTGGCTTTCCCGTTATCCACCATCCATCTACTTAACTGTTCATTTCCAGTGTACATGTATAACAGTATCAGGATTATTAACCTGAAATGCCATGGGAAAAAACTTTATCCAGCTAGAGTACAGTTTGATATACATTTTCTTTTGCCTTTAGTCTCCAGACTCCACCCATTTCCAAAAATACTTAAGTGAGCACTTATCTCCCTATCTCCTTCAGTGAAGTTGTTTCATATATTTTTTTAAAACATCTTTATTGGAGTATAATTGCTTTACAATGGTGTGTTAGTTTCTGCTTTATAACAAAGTGAATCAGATATACATATACATATATCCCCATATCTCCTCCCTCTTGCATCTCCCTCCCTCCCACCCCCCCATTCCACCCCTCTAGGTGGTCACAAAGCACCTAGCTGATCTCCCTGTGCTATGCAGCTGCTTCCCACTAGCTATCTATTTTACATTTGGTAGTATATATAAGTCCATGCCACTCTCTCACTTCGTCCCAACTTACCCTTCCCCCCGCCGTGTTCTCAAGTCCGTTCTCTACATGTGCATCTTTATTCCTTTCCTGCCCCTAGATTCTTATAACCATTTTTCTTTTAGATTCCATATATATGTGTTAGCATATGGTATTTGTTTTTCTCTTTCTGACTTACTTCACTTTGTATGACAGATTCTAGGTCCATCCACCTCACTACAAATAACTCAATTTCATTTCTTTTTATGGCTGAGTAATATTCCATTGTATATATGTGCCACATCTTCTTTATCCATTCATCTGTCGATGGACACTTAGGTTGCTTCCATGTCCTGGCTATTGTAAATAGAGCTACAATGAACATTGTGGTACATTACTCTTTTTGAATTATGGTTTTCTCAGGGGATTGCTGGGTCATATGGTAGTTCTATTCTTAGTTTTTTAAGGAACTTCTGTTCCTTAAAACATACTGTTCTCCATAGTGGCTGTATCAATTTACATTCCCACCAACAGTGCAAGAGGGTTCCCTTTTCTCCACACTCTCTCCAGCATTTATTGTTTGTAGATTTTTTGATGATGGCCATTCTCACTGGTGTGAGGTGATACATCATTGTAGTTTTGATTTGCATTTCTCTAATGATTAGTGATGTTGAGCATTCTTTCATGTGTTTGTTGGCTATCTGTATATCTTTTTTGGAGAAATGTCTATTTAGGTCTTCGGCCCATTTTTTAATTGGGTTGTTTGTTTTTTTTGATATTGAGCTGCATGAGCTGCTTGTAAATTTTGGAGATTAATACTTTGTCAGTTGCTTCATTTGTGTTTCATATATTTTTAATCTAGTTAGATTGTTCTGTCACTTCCTGAATGCCTTCCCAGGATCCCTCAACTTCCTAAATCAGTTTTTAAGTTTGCATACATTAAGGTTCAGCCTTTGTGTTGTGAAGATCTTTGGATTTTGACATATGCATAGTGTCACGTATATATAATTCAGTATCATACAGAATAGTTTCACCACCTCAAGAAATCTCCTGTGCTTAATCTACTTAACTCTTCCTCCCCTCTCCCTGAGCCCTTGGAAATCACTGATCTTTTTTTTCTATCTCTATAGTTTTGCCTTTTCCAGAATGTCAGAAAATTGGAATCACATAGGGTATAGCCTTTTCAGACTGGCTCTTTTCACTTAGCACTATACATTTAAAATTTATCTGTGCATTTGTGACTTGATAGCTCATTTCATGTTATCTCTGAATAATATTGCATTACATGGACATACCACAGTTTGTTTATCCATTCACCTATTGCAAGGCATTGTTTTGCTTCCAATTTTTAGTAATTATAAATAAAGTCACTATAAATATTCTTGCACATGTTTTTCCTTGGACATAAATTCTCAGATCAGTTGAGCGAATACCTAGGAGTGCAATTGTTGAATTATATGGTAAGCTTATGTTTAGCTTAGCTGCCATATTTAACTAACATGTGCCACTCCTCAAAATCAAGTGGTGACTACCCCTAAAATCATCCATAGCCATCACCATCAGCTATCTACTCCTTCCATACCCATTCCAATTTTCAGCACATGAATATGGTTACTGGGCTTCCCTCCTATGTCAGAATAATCATTTTTTATATTTTTCACAGTCTTTTTATGTACATGATTACAGTATCAGTATAGCAGCCAACCTGTTCAAGGGAGAATGCTGACTCTGCCCCTAACCTACAACCTGACTCTGGGAAAGTCTAAATCCTTTCACCCGTAATAGGGGATACTAGTAGTGCTTATCTAAACCTACCTCAACATGCTGTGAGAATTTAATGAGTGCTTAGAGCAGTGGCCTTCTTTGACCAAGTTATGCTGCTGTCTGAAGGCTCAGCCAAGATTAGATGCAAATCTGTTGATTCCTATTTCCATGATTCTTCCACTAGAGATGAGTTAACACCCCCAACTTCATTCTCCTGCTACCTAGCCAATATGTGGACCTCATTGACACCAAAGCCATTGATCTAACCTAGTCAATTTAGGAAAGCCCTTGGTAAATTTTGTGTATATGCATGGTAGGCAAGGGATCTGTTTTTAGTTAAATGGGATGACCCAATAGCCATCAGCAGAAATAGTCTTTTCTCATCTTTAAATGAAAGAAAAAGAACATTTTAAGGTATAAGCTCTCAGATCAATGAATGTACTAAGCAATGAAGTAGTTTAATGATCCATGAATTTAACTGTATGAACATGAATTAGTGCATTAAAATGCTATGAACAAACCAAAAAAAAAAAGTCTTAAAAAACAACCCTCTATGAACATAAAACAGATCTGTTTAGAAACAAGTTTGGGCAGTTCACATATGATACATAGTGTTTTAAGAGTAAGGTTTAATTATTTCAAGAGGTTTTAGAGCTCTGTATCCCAGCCAGAGAATGCTTATCTGCTTTATGCTAGTTTTTACCTGCAGAGTTTTTGTCTCTGTGACATCATTTATTTGCTCTTGTATTTTAAAATGCATTGCACAATGGTGAGAACTGAGCTAAGAAGGTTAATCATACCCTGGCAATCCCTGAGCATGATGGGAGTTACCAAGAAAATTTGAAGAAGAATGCTATTTCAAGATACACCAGGGTCTCTTCTATATGGCGAGGTTGACTTTCTATGATTATTTGTTTGCTTATATAAACAATGAATGTACAAAATTCCTCTAGGACTGACAGGCAGAGATTAATACTGTGTTAGCAAAATAAGCAAGCACAAAAAATCTACAAGTGCTTTCACACACACACACACACACATGCACAAACATACCTTTGCTGCAATCTGTTTGGCTTGGACTAGATGTATGTGTGGGACGTGACTAGAATTATCAAAGAGTATCATCAAATTTCCAAATCACTTGCAATGATTGATATCAGTTAAAAATGCTTTAATTATCCAGTTGACCAGTGTCACAGTCTAGTTTGGAAACCATTTATAAATAAAATCACATTCTACACACAACAAAAAAAAATTAAATATGCAGGTATTTTTACAATGATATAAATATTTCAACTAAATGTTAATTACATCATAGTGTCATTAGCAAGGGAGAATAATGATCATATCATCCAGTGTTCTGTTTATAATTATAATGTGAAGGATAGCTTTCTGTCGGGTGGGCCAAATGTTTGTCCCTGGAATATTGGCGTCCGAACTTAGAAGTGTTTACTGACCTGTATACTCCTATCGGGAAAAGCAGGAAGTGTAGAATTTTTTGTTCATTACTTCACTTAGTTTATTCATTCTACAAATCTTCAGCACTCACTATGTACCTGGCATTGGACTTGACACTGGCAAACAGACAATCCAATGGTGTTTGGGGAATTGAAACCGTTATAGAGCCAAGTGCTTTGACTGACTAAATGTTTTAATTCACAGTTGAAGACTCAGGCAAATTAAAACAACCAAAAAGTTTTGACTAGTTTTACCGTGCACACCTAATATGCCCACACCAACCTTTCACTAAATCTTTTTTGGTATCCTTGCATGCTTTCTAATCATGGCCTATTGGCTATAACTCCAACAGATATATTGGCTATAACTGATAAATTTAATGGCTTATAAATGTAAATAATCTTCATTTATTCATTTCAACTACTCAAAGTACAATGAGAGTCAAATATAGGTGTCATTTCATACCAAAAAAATGAGGTATAAGGTTTTAAATTTTTACTTAAAAACATCAAAATGGACCCAGAAATGACCACAACAGAGGTGGGTGATCATTCCTTAGAACCTCTTTCTACTGTCCATTTGCTGGCACTGTTTTCCCATAGTTTATTCCTTCATTTTGGATCAGAGATGACAATTTGGTAAATGTGCTTAATTCCCCTGCAATTAGATTTGCAGAACATATTATTTCATTTTAATGAAGAAGTTTTTGAACTGCAGCCAAAGTGCTGTAGGACAGGCAGGTTTTGTTTTCTTACAATTTCATTAGTAAAAAATGAGGATACCAATATTGGAATGTCACAAATAGGGAGTTTTAAGTCAAACATCTGTGTTCCCTTAAAGGAGAATATTCTTTCTGAAACTTGGGAGCTTCATTAGTGAACAAATTAGAAATAAACCTGCAATAAAATAAAAAGAATTCAACCAAAGTAATGGGAATTTTCTTTCATTACAAATGTCCCATTAGTTTGGTTGAATTCTTTTTGTTTTACTGCAGGTTTATTTCATTATTATAAAAATAGAAAAAACACATAAAACTATAGAAGAATAAGAAAAAAAAAATCAACTTTGGCTCCACTGTGTAAATGACTCTGATGTGCTTCACTGAGCACAAGATGTAACCTGAGCCCCCAGGAAGCTGGTTCTTCTCCCTGGCTTGACACAGCATCTGTTTCTCACAAATGACTAAAAAGATACCCAACCCCTCTGGATTGCTGGAGTTCATTTCCATTCATTGCACTACCATAACACAGAGTGTAATCATATATTCTGTATGTAAGAGATGAAGGCTCTAGTGTTGAATGTTTAGTGTACTTCAAATTCTATGTATGAATGAATGTTTGGATCTCCCCAGAATTCATATGTTGAACTCTTAATCTCCAATATGATGATATTTGGAGGTGGGGCCTTGAGGAGGTAATTAAGTCATGAGGTTAGAGCCCTTGTGAGTGGGATTAGTGCCATGATAAGAATAGACATGAGGAGGATGATCTCTGTCTCTGCCATGCAAGGAAGGGCAAGAAGGTAGATCAGGAAGTGGAACCTACCAGAAACCAACCATGCTGACATGCTGTTCACAAACTTCACAGCATCCAAAACTAACAGAACTACATTGCTGTTTAAGTGACTCAGTCTATGGTATTTTGTTATAGTAGCCCCTGCAGACTAAGACATCCTCATACCAAAAAGAAAAATCACTTAATTCATGGCCCACGGTTGTACAAACAATAGGGAACATCATGTCTAGTGCTGCAAAAAAAATAAATGAAAGAAAATAACAACCTCTTATTTAGAAAAGTAGTAAAAAGCACATATCCAGTGCAAAGGAAGCAGTATCTATTCCTCTTAGCTCTGGGGATTGCTATCTTTAACAACTTCAGAGAGACACTTATGAACTGGAACGTGAGTGCATGACTGCTGGGTTCCGCACTGACTATACATTCCTGGTACAGAGCACGCGGTGGACACTCATAAATAGTCACGTAAATGAAAGGAGAACAACCAGAATGTGGTAGAGTTCTAAAACAGGCCTAAACAGGCCGTGTGGCCAAAGAAGATGAACACATTTAGCCAATGAGAGTCTCAGGGGACACAAAAGTTCTCTTCGAAGTATTTGAAAGAAATCTTCACGTAGAAGAAGTCTTAGGCTCAATTTGGGGAACAAAATAAGTGACTATATACAGAGGAATTTACAAGTACAGCTGCCCCAAATTGAAGAGTAGCCACTGTAATAACTCTTCATTAGTCTTGCCCATGCTAATTCTTAGTTAGTCCCCACATCTTCCTGTCACTGGAGTTGTTCATTCATTCATCTGTTCCTTCAAAAACATGTACTGAGCATCTTCAATATGCCAGACACTCGATTAGGTGCTGGGGAAACAACAGTGAGCTCAACAGTCATGGCCTCTTCACGCATTCAGTTTATGAGCTAGTGAAGGAAACACTCAACAATGAAATCAGACATTGCAAAGTAAATTGCTCACACAGAAGCTGCATGATTGTTTGTTAAAGGAAACAAAAAGGGAAATTCTGAATAACATGTAAGGGCTGGACAAATGATCTTACTAGTCCTTAGAAGCCTGGAGATTGCTGGGATTCTACATTTTCTGTCTGTATTCCCATATTTTAGGGACCCCGTGATGACACCTGGGAGTCATTATGTTCACCTTCATCCTCCTCCACTCCACTTTTTTTTTTTTTTTTTTTTTGTGGTACGCGGGCCTCTCACTGTTGTGGCCTCTCCCATTGCGGAGCACAGGCTCCGGACGCGCAGGCTCAGCGGCCATGGCTCACAGGCTCAGCCGCTCCATGGCATGTGGGATCTTCCCAGACTGGGGCACAAACCCGTGTCCCCTGCATCGGCAGGCAGACTCTCAACCACTGTGCCACCAGGGAAGCCCCTCCCGTCCACTCTTGACCATGCTAATTCTAGTTCCCACACCCATACCACAAGGTCATCCTTATGGTTGCTGACATCTCCTAACTGGGCCCACTTCTCCAGTCCAGCAGTGTGCAAAAGACAGAGGGCAGCATTCCCGGAGATCCTAACGCAGCTTGTCTGCTGATCATAGTTTGAGAAATAGAATTCTTCTATGTAGTGGGTTGAATGGTGGCTCCCCCAAAGATATGTCTATGTCCAAATCCCTGGAACCTGTGAATGTTATCTTATTTGGAAAAAAGTGTCTTTGCAGACATAACTGAGTTAAGGATCTTCAGATGAGATCAGCCTGAATTCCCCAGGTGGGGCCTAAATGCAATGACAAGTGTCCTTAGAAGAGACAGAAGAGGAAAAGACAGAGAGGGGAGAAGGTGATGTGAAGATGGAAGCAGAGATTGAAGTCATATAGCCACAAGCCAAGGAAGCCAAGGGTTACCAACAGCCACAGGAGGCTGGAAGAGGCCAAGAAGGATTCTCCCAGACAGCCTCCAGAGGGAGTGCAGCCCTACTGACAACTTGATTTCAGACTTCCAGCCTCCAGAACTTTGAGAAAATAATTTACTATTTGTGGTATTTGTTACAGCAGCCTTAGGAATCTAATACTTTGTGCCTCCCAGCATCCAAAACAACCAATTCTCCACAATGCTGTCAGGGGGATCTTGCTAAATGCAAATGTGACCATCTCACATCCCAGCTTTACATAAACCTTTGCTGTCTCTGTGCAGCCTGGTAGCAGCACTTCCTTTCCTTGTCATGACTCTAGGAAAGACAGTGTTCTCCTGAGTGACACAGTCCCCTGGGGGCACACAGGTGATGGTCAACTCACAACATGATGAAATTAGTGCCACTTTCCATCCCCTCAAGAATTCAGATCAGAATGGAACTGAGTGAGATGAAACTTTTATAGGGATAGACACCCTGATTTAATTATTAAACATAATAAAAACAGAAAAGAAACCATTTGCAAACTGCCTCATGCCGTTAGATTACTTGACACGCACCCCGCTGATCATACTTTGACGACTGCCTGGTGTCTGTCTGCCATCCTCCTCAGCTTCTCCCCTGAGCAGGTTAGGTTCAACAGTGCCAACTTGCTTCTAGTTCTGAAGACACACCTTGCTCGTTCAGACCTCTTAGCCTTTGCAAAACCTCTTCCCTTTGCTTGGAATGCCCTTCCATACTTAGCTACCTCCTAACACCTATTCATCTTTTTTTTTTTTTTTTCCTATTCATCTTTTGAAACCAGATTCATACATTTAATCCATGAAGGCTCTTTGTCCATATAAGTTTTGATCATTCCCTCTCTTATGCAATGATCTCACTTTTTATAAAATACAGAGTCTTAGTTTACTTATTATACTATACTATAATCATTTATGTGTCCATTTCCTTGAAGGTCAAGCCATTTAAAACTCACCTTAGTATTCTGAGCGTCTAATGCACAGAAGAAGCTCAAAACCAGTCTACTGAATTATTTTGGTTCAGAATTTACACTCCGGAATTGGTGATCATGTTTGAGGCTTGTGATATTTCTTTCGTGACGAAAATAGAACAAATATCAATATTTAATGGAATTTTTCATTATTTTCAGGGAGCAGTTGTGAGAAGTTGGTAAAGATAGTGAGGAAAATGCATTTATTCCTTAGGCAGCCACACTGGATTTCACAGAATGAATTTGAGAACTGAAAACATGATGATCTACTTTACGAAGACCTGGTGATAAAATTGAGATAGTTTTATACTCCACAAAAGGAAACAGAAGGAGTTCTGAGAGTGAGACAGCATTTTCTCTTATGTTTCTTGTGTTTCACAGGCAGATTTGCCCTGGACCCTGGTCTTTGTAAACTGTCATCTGCTGTGTCCCTCCACGGACCTTTCTCCACCCTACCAGTACAGTCCTGTTTTCCCCAGAGACACAGAAGGGCATTGTGGCTCAGGGTTCCTTTGGGAATGGATGTTTGGAATAAAAATAACACAACAATACCATTTCTACGAGTTCTCTAAATGGCTTAAAAGGACATCTCTTGGTAAAAGCACTGTTTCTATCCCTGTCCTGAAGCCAGGATCCTGCCTGAGCTATTTTCAGCCTTGTTTCCAGTTGCCGCTGGCCAGTGGCAGGATTTCACACTCGGCTGCCACTTCTCATTATTGCCCACAGCTCCCTTTCTTGGGAAGGCTTCTCCTCCCAGGCAGACACACGCACAAGGGAGGCGGACTGCAGATGCGTGGGGCGCTGCCCCTGTCTTGCTGGGACAAGAAGGATGCTCTGGGAGGTCTGGTGTATTTGTGTTTTGGCTAGGTAGGACCTGAATCTCACCTTCCAGATAGACTGTGCTTTCTCCCCCAAAGCTGTAAGAGCAGGAAGTTTAACTACTTTCCTAGGAAGTTGCAGTCAGAAGTTCATCCAGATAAATGTAGCTGAAGCAGACATCTCTACCCTGGGATGGTGAGCTATGCAGACAACAGGGATAGGTTTCCTTGCACTCTGGCTTCAGCTGGAGCTTGGCCAACAGGGAGCCCCAGCAGGATCTGGAGGCAGAAAAGTGAGGTCAGCATCCATTTGCCCTGATTCTCTTTCTGAGAGGTTGCCTCAGGCTAGCTATGCTCCTTGACCAAGTCACTGTTCCTCTCAAGGTGTTTCTCTGCATAGGACTCTCTCCTTCTGAGTTCCAGTAACTGTTGCCTTCCTCTGTGCTTTCAGGCGCAGGCATGGTAAATGCTGTGCAGTTACTAACCTTGGGTTTCTGCACTATCCCCTGTGGCTCTACTAATCCCCTGCACCTTTGTAAATCTTCAAGTTGAGTGTGCCATCTGTTTGCTGTTGGGACTCTTACTGATACACTCACCTAGACTGGAGTTATACTAAAAGGTCTAATGAACGGGGATTTTTGTGGTCTCGAGGAATTATTTGGTTTCGAGGAGCAGAGACTCACTCAGACTTTAAATGTAAAGAGGCCTGATTGAAAGGATACAGGAGAACTGAAAAACAAAGGATGTATGACAAGGTCAAATCATCCCCTTTGAGAACTAGAAAGACTCTATTTCTTGACTTTTGTAGTTTCTTGTCTCTGTCATCTGTTCCATTTTCTCTATAGAGCATCCTTCTCTGTTTTTTCTTGATTCTTCCTTCATATCCCATCCCAAAACTTCATCTTGTGTGTGAATTTGTCTTGCCAAGATACTGACTTTATTCTTCACCTCCGACCTGGCAGTTGCCCTTAGTAATTAAGTAGAAATTATTGGATCATAAAGAAAATTAATAAATAACGAATAATATTGTAGTTATCAGTGAGGAGATGAAAGCAAACGCAAATACTTTTTGGAAGAAGTAGAGTGCAAAATGAATGTTTGCAAATGATGGAAAGTTGGGTTGGTTGAGGTATGCACATACCTATTTCTATAGAATCATAAATGGTGATGTATGTCTACTATGTACCCGTATTTCTCAGAAACGAGAGTCAAGTCTTCCAGGCAGTTAAGAGAACATCGTTGTTCTCAGGCATGATATTTTAAGGACAACATAAAATGGGTGGCCATCGTTTTCTGTACGCAGTGGCCTAGGAGCCCTGCCTCCCTCAAGTTGGTCTGAATGCTTCTGGGAGCTCAGGATATGTTTGTTTGAATCTTAGAATGGTGATAAAGAACCCACAGCAGCTTCATAATGGTTGAGTTTATTAGATTTCAACAGAGACTTCGAGTTGACAGGATGCTTTACTTTTCCATCTGGTGTGCCCAGGTCCTAGGAGTGAATTGGAGAAAAGAGTAAGGACTAAAACTCGGTTGGTTTCAGCCAAGGTGACATTTATTGCTAAAAAGATCATTTACTTTAACACCATTATTTTACATGAGGAAATTAAGGCCAGGAAATGTAATTGACCTAGTCATAGTCACACAGAGAGTTGATGTATCCTGTCCCAGTTACTCTTTAGTTAATTACCTGTAGTACCCAAGATGTCTTCAAATCTAGGATGGCCAGGATAGAGGCAGACTTCAGTGTTCATGGAAAACCCTTGAGAGACTGACTTCTGCAGTAGGTTGGTAAGACATGAGGTGACTCTATAGTTTATTGTTTTAATTGGGGCCATTTTTAGAGTGAAAACAAGTGCTGTTAATAATTGGCCCAGAACATCAGGCAAAATTTGAGAGTGTCTCTCTGTGTAAGAGGCCATTCCAGAGAAGTGGTAAAGAGGAAACTTTATGCTAATCCATGAAACCAGTGAAGACTAGGTGCCAATGTAATTAGGTCCTTGTCAGTGAAGTTTGTCAAGGTTCTGAGCCTCCACTTCCTGAAATCAAGAAGATAGACTCGTCTTTTGTGTGTGTGTGTGTGGTACGCGGGCCTCTCACTGTTGTGGCCTCTCCTGTTGTGGAGCACAGGCTCTGGACGCACAGGCTCAGCGGCCATGGCTCACGGGCCTAGCCGCTCTGCGGCATGTGGGATCTTCCCAGGCTGGGGCTCGAACCCCTGTCCCCTGCATCGGCAGGCGGATTTTCAACCACTGCACCACCAGGGAAGCCCTGGACTCATCTTAAACACAGAGATTTGGGCTGAGGTTCTTTATATAATTGGGGGTTTACTGTTTCCTTTGATGGGAAAGGAGAACCATTTATCTGTCAAATTATAGGCCACTAGTTTGAACAAAGATGTTATAGTATCAATTCCACCACTGATTTTGCTCTGTTCTCTTTTACTTCTCTTAAAAAAAAAAAAAAGTAGGAGTAATGTAAGTCCTTTTATAGTGCAGATCAATTCTCTCATTTATCTCACTCCATAAACAGTGGACCAAGCTACATAATGTTTCCAGGTCACTGGCCATTAACGCTTCTTCCATGTCTGTATCATGGCACCACAGTTAAAGTCTAGTGTTAATTGAACTCCAGCCCTAAATTGTAGAAAATAGGGCTGTATACCAAGCCCTTTGTCTCTCCTTTCCAATGTATATTCAAATAACGTGTTACTGTTATGCAAAAGAATAGGATCTTATGCCTTCCAGACAGAGCAAAAAGGAAGAAAAGTTTCTGCTCAGGACTTGGTTTTATTTTTTTCAAAATACAAGCAAATGAACCTATTAACTAATAATTTCCAGAAAGAGCAAGATGGCTGAAAAATACCAAAAGTATAATTTCTCAATTGATAGACAACTTTCCTCAATTAATTGAAACAACTCCATCAGATAGATTATTTATCCATTCATTTGTTCTTTCTTTCCATCAATAACCCTTGAGTTCCTTTGGTCTGGCCCTAAGCTGAATACTAGGTGGTAGTTTATTTCATCATGTTAATTTTTGGTATATTTTTCTTCTAATCTATCCTGCCTAACCTATCAACGAAAAATATTATGGAAAATTACATATTTTTTAGCAGACTTAATAAAGTTTTTCATGATCAAGGCAGTCAACTGTTAACACCTATTTTTAATATTTTTTTCACTTCAAAATCATATTTTCCATGTTGGCACAGAACTCTGCAGTGTCAGCCAAATATCTGTCTATATGCATGGATAGATTCAAAGGTTTTCTTTTGGGAAAATATTAGTCTAACCGCCGGGAACCATCATAGCTTTGGCCAACATTGAGGAGGAATGACTTTCTCTCTGGCCATCTCTGAATGACAACTTTTTGTCCCTCATTCCAGCTTTCTCAAGTGCCTGGCTAAATCTCCCTGCAGTCAAAAATAGTGTCTCATGCTTTCCAATGTCAGAAAATGCCCTTTGACATTTTCCAAGGTTTCCCTTCAGACATCTGATATTTGAAAGAGACAGTCCAGAGATACTATTTGGTTCTTCTTCTAGGTTGCCTAAGTTCTGTTGAGCTAAAGCAGCTTCACAGCCAAAGGATCTACACATCTTTGCATGCCCTTTGGGAAACTCTCAGAATTATATACGTTGGAAGACATTCCAGGACCTTATTTTATTTTATTTTATTTTTTAACATCTTTATTGGAGTATAATTGCTTTACAATGGTGTGTTAGTTTCTGCTTTATAACAAAGTGAATCAGTTATACATATACATATGTTCCCATATCTCTTCCCTCTTGCGTCTCCCTCCCTCCCACCCTCCCTATCCCACCCCTCTAGGTGGTCACAAACCACCTAGCTGATCTCCCTGTGCTATGCAGCTGCTTCCCACTAGCTATCTATTTTACGTTTGGTAGTGTATATATGTCCATGCCACTCTCTCACTTTGTCACAGCTTACACTTCCCCCTCTCCATATCCTCAAATCCATTCTCTAGTAGGACTGTGTCTTTATTCCCGTCTTACCCCTAGGTTCTTCATGACCTTTTTTCTTTTTTTTTTCTTAGATTCCATATATATGTATTAGCATATGGTATTTGTTTTTCTCTTTCTGACTGACTTCACTCCAGGACCTTATTTTTAAGGATCTTATGTAATAAAACATGCTGTACACAGATGAAATTTAATGTTTAAACACAAAATTATATTTATATATAATTTTATGCCCCTTTATATGTAATAAAAGGAATCTTATTTCTGTCATTTACCTTTCAAGTTAGGAAAAAGGCATTACTCCCTGCTAATCCTCCCAAATTTAATATGAGTTCAGGCTGTTTCATATTTGACACCACTGGGAAAATATCAAAAGGAAGAAATTGTGGCAAAACCATGGATTTAGGATTTGTTTATTTGTTTGTTTATGATACTACAAAACTGTAGTGTTTCCTGAGTTATTCTCTCCACTCCTCCTAATTTGGGGAAAAGGGGGGTGTTGCTGGACTACTCTTTGTGTCTTAACTCCCACAAAATCCAAGTCGAGGATTCTACAAAGCTTCTACTATCAACTCTACTGTAACTAGTGGATCAGTTAAAGTTTAAAGACAAGAACACAATCAAGGTATGGAGTTTCTTGAAGGTCATGCTTTCTATTTCTTTTTAGGAGAAAGTATTGTACTAAGAAATTAAATTGTCAGTTTATTTTGAACCTCATTAATAGATAGTAAATAATTCTATTTGGTACATGTTCATCACTTAAAAACTAAACATAGAATCTAAACAATCCAATACTTAAGTTGAGAGGGATCATGGGAATGGAAGAAAGGAAAAGGACCATTTTGGAAAGAGCTCATGTAAGTAAGTTGATATTAATACCAGTTAGACAGTTGAATTTTGCAAATTATTTACCTTCTTTTCTAAGTTAAAACAGTATTAAGTTTATATCCATGGCAATGCCCCCAGAATTTGCATCCAGATGTTCTTTCTTGAATGGAAAAGAAAGAGATGAAAGGGATGTATAAGGAATTAATTATCCAGAACTGTGGAAGTTTCATGACAATATGTTACATTTGTAAACATGTATAAACTTCTGTTTTGGGTAAAACTACATTATTAGATCATCAAAAAATAATTTCTTATACAATTTCACACGATCTTTCCAATAAAATGTTTTCACTGAGTTACAGTTTAATTTTATACCTTCAAGGCTTTATATAGAATCAATACACAAAAGTTCTCTCAAACACTTTCATAATTTCATAAAATGTCATAAAAACATTGTTTTATTTTACAAAATTTTTGTTTACTTCCTTTTATTAGACAAAGTTACAATATAGCCGAATATGTTTCTCTTTTTGTCAAAGCTGCTAAAAATCTCCAAATTAGATTTATTGCCCAGCTGTAGCAATTCATTTAGTTCAAGTGCCTGGTGACTTTCATTTCTTTTATTTTAAAAGTGGGGTATATACATTTAGATATGATAATTTGTATTTACCATATTAAAACGAAAAAGGTACAAATATGAAATAGATTAGGCATTTACATTCATAAATCTATTTGATGGCTTTTTAAAAATTCTCATTATCTAAGAGTCACATGGCTTTCGTTTTGTTTTTGAGAACATTTATAAGGCTGAAATATAATAATCTAATTGATATTATAAGTGGGAATCATTATAAATAGCAAGTTCATTAAAAAATATACACACATGTTTTCTCTGACACAACAGTTATTAGAGGTGATAATAAAATTAACTTCCAATGCTTTGCCAAATTGGCCAGTGGTTGGGGATAAATACTAGTTGCTTTGTTAATGTGTTTATTTTCACATTTTGCTAATGTGTTTATTTCATATTTTACCAGTATGGTCTTCCTGGTTATTGGCCTTAAAAATAATTATGGATATAAATTTTGCTCAACACTTCCAAGTTCACCTTGGTAAATAAATACATTCTTTCTTTAACCATGTCTTGATGGAAAAAAGGAGTATATTTACATGAAGTAATTAGCATATTACCCTGGGGAGAGATGAGCCTTGACTGAAAAGATGAAATTTTAGTTTTACGTGACAGCAGCTGTTCTGCAATATGTGTAGCAATATTGACTAATTTTGATTCTTGGAATAAGTATCTCACATTTCCTCCTGACTTCCAACAAAAGTCATGCTTAGGTAGGGACTACAGTTCCTAAGGATATTCACTTCATCAATATTAGATGTAATAACTATAACTAAATATATGTTTGATTTTATGGCTTACAATATTAATAAATAGGCAGGCAGCCAAAAATTTTGTCAACTTCTTTATCATTTAGGATCAAATTTGGCTACCTAGACAACAATAATAAAAGAAAACACAGACACACACAAATATAAAAATAAGTAGAAGGATAATTCTCTCTTAGACTGAAAGAAGATCTGAGGTTGGCTACCTATGGTTCACGTAGTGGCTCCACAACGTCTCACTGTTCTCTCATCCTTATGATGTCATTTTATGGCCCATAATAGCTGCTTGCACTCCAGCCTTTGTGTCTACATTTCAGTCAGAAGAAAGGAGGAACAAGAGAAAGGCCTGCCTCCCTCCATTTTAAGGAAACTCCTCAGAAATACCACGTAACAGTTTCACTTATACACATTGGTCAGAATTTAGTCATATGATCACATCTCATTGCAAGGCAGACTTTAGCTTTGGTAAGTTAAGTGGACACATTGCTACCCCAAATAAATGCAGGGGTCTGCTACTAAGGAGGAGGGAGAGAATGGATATTGTACCAGGAACTGCTTTGTTCACTGGATGAAGTGTATCATGAAATGGTTAAGGGCATAGGTTTGGAGTCAGGCTGCCTGGTTTCAGATTCTGGCTCCACCCATACTAGTTTTATAACCTTAAGCAAGTAACTTAGCCTTTCATTGCCTTGGTTTGTCAAGTGGAGTTGACAATGGAACCTAACCCATAGGGTTAGTGAAAAGAATATAAATCACTTAATACAGTACCTAACAGAAAGAAAATGATCAGTTATAGCTATTAATGTGCTTTTTATGTATATTATCTCATTGAATCTTCAGAACTCCGAAGTACAAATTCTTATCCTCAATTTACAGATGAAGATTCTGAAAGCTGTAGAGTTTCAATAATCTCTACATGGCATTCAGTTAGCAAATGGCAGAAACTAGACCAGAGCCCAAGTCCCTTGACTTCAAATCTTTACTCTTTCTATAACACAGACTGCTTCATTCCCAGATGTTGGAAATATGATATCGTAGCCTGGGTTTTCCAGAAAACAAGTCCCAAGGCAAAATCTGGGCACCACTTCGTATCAAATGCAATTGATTCCTTAATCCCCAAGGACTGTCGTATGAAAGTTCAAATGAACTACTCCATCTCAGAACAGCCAGTGCTGGAGGAGGAAGAGAAAAAACTGTATTCACCAGCTCCCGTCTCCCATTTCTGAAAATATTCCTCCACATGTAGGCAGCAAGTGGGTCTCACGGTATCACATTTCAGCGCAATATGAAGGCCCCAGAACAGAAGGTCAGATGCATGTATTATGGGTATGAAGCAAGGCATCGTGGGGTTGTTCCCGTGAAAAACTGATTGAAGCCCACCCAGAGTTGGTACCACAGAATTGGCTGGAGCAGAATCAGTGTCCACAGACTGTGGAGACAGGTGAGGTCAAAAGGATATGGGGAGTTCATTAGAAGAGTTCAACAAATCTGACAACCGATACTCCCTTAATAAATCTTATATAGCTCTTAGCTTGCCACTAGGTCAAACAGGATATTGCTTGGAGTTTAGTTTGTGCTCATCCTTACAGGTTTAATAGCAGTTAAATATAAATAGCAGTAAATGCACTGTTGACTAAGGCACCATGTAGGTGGGGTTGCCAGGTAAAATAGAAGATGCCCAGTTAAATTTGAACTTCAGACAAACAACATGTATGTTTGTTTCCAATATTTCATGGGCATCTAGTTAAATTTGGCTTTCAGGTAAACAATGAATAACTTTTTGCTGCAAATATGTCCCAAATATTACATAGGACATACTTATATTTAAAAAGCTGTTTGTTGTTTATCTGACAGTCAACCCTGATGTTAGCTCATGTGATCATTCTGGATCCTAACTAAGCACCCAGAACTGGCTCCACAGAAAAGTAACCAGATACATGTGATTGAAGCGGGTAACAGACCATTTCTACTTAAAAAATCTTAGTGAGTTTGCAACATAGGAACAGAAATTTCTACCATTCGAATAGTAATTTCTGTGATGTTTTGTCTGCAAAGATTTTAATTGAAATGTAAATAAAGTAACCCAGAAGGGTTCCTCCCATCTACTACCTACTACCAGGTTAGAATGGCTTAGTTATCATCCTGTGGCTATATAACCTGAGACACATGGACTTAGGTGCTATTAGGGGAAGTGGGACTAGAGAACTGTGCACGGGTTTTTAGGGCTCCCCATTTCATTGGCTAGAACAATTCATGTGGCACCTTGCAAGAAGGCTGAGTTGTCATCTTTCTGTGTCCAGGAGGAGAGGAGGATTGATGTCCATGAACACAAGTAATGTCTTTCTCATAGAACACCAAAGGATTAGGAGAAACCCTGGAAAGTTAGATTTCAATTGGAGAGAATACTGGAGAAAATGATAATCTCTTCTATCATACAACTCCATAATTGGTGGTATTTTATTTGCACATTGTAGAATCCTAGAAGTTATGCAAATATAAATAGTCCCATTTTACAGATAGAAAATTTGAGACTGAAACATTAAGTGACTTGGCCAAGGTATCATAGAGACTGAACATACATTTTGTGACTCAAGATTTCCTGCAATTTCTACATTAGGAGAGCTCATAGTTATTCAAGTGACAGAGCCCCTAAAGGTTATGATATTCCTTGGGTAACATCTACTTAATTCACAAGACTATATTATATGTATACAATATTAAAATCAGAATCATGAGCAAATATGTCCACATTTATAAACTGTCTGCAAAAATAAAAATGAGCCATCTACAAGTCTTTCCAAGAATATTACTCTAGCAACTAATAATCAATTTACAACCACCTTTTGAGAGAGGTACTGGTATTACCCTCACTTTGCACGTGAGAAAATGGAATAGAAAAGTTAAGTAATGGGCCTACAGTCACACAGTGACCCGACCCACGCTCCTTAGAAGCTGGACCACCTGTCACTACTGCAGTAGGGCTCATGGAGTAAAGGGTTTCTCATCCTCTTTCCTTCCTCCCCCCAACGACTCATGGAAATATGTCTGCTAACCACATACAGGATTCTTCTTGAGAGGATTTCTGAGTAATATTGTTTTCTTTGTCCTATTATATTTCTTGTGATTTTTTTTTTTTTTTTTTTTTTTTTTTTTGTGGTACACGGGCCTCTCACTGTTGTGGCCTCTCCCGTTGCGGAGCACAGGCTCCGGACGCACAGGCCCAGCGGCCATGGCTCACGGGCCCAGCCGCTCTGCGGCATGTGGGATCCTCCCGGACCAGGGCACGAACCCGCATCCCCTGCACCGGCAGGCGGACTCCCAACCACTGCGCCACCAGGGAAGCCCTCTTGTGATGTTTTAATGTGCCTCATTGGTTAGCAGCTTCCCCAGGGTGGCTCTTTTATCCAGCTTAATGGGAGTGAGTGTCCTAGCTCTGAAGCAGATGAGTGCCTCCCTCCTGGATTATTGTAGTTCCTCCTATGGTGGAAACTGCACAGAGAGACAGCAAACCAAAATTTTGCAGTTGACCACCCCAAAATATGGTTTTATTGCTATTATTGGGACTCTTTTGTACCCACGGGTGGATGTGGTTTGAGCGAACGAAGACAGATGATGGTATAAACTGCGTAATCCTCCCTGCTCCCCTGAATACCCTGCTCATATGATTTGGAAGGGTTCAAGTGGCAGACAGGTGGCATTCAAACCAGATGAACAGAGTTCAGTGAAGGGAATATATAAAAGGGTGAGGGCAGGGTTGAGGGAAACCAACAGGGGATAGTGAAACCCTCCTGTGTTAGAAACACCAGGGTGCTGCTACAATCTCTATAACATCTAAGAGGAGGGGGAAGTTACAGGAACCTGGAGAGGTCCACCCAACAGGGGCTGTGGCATTTGATTGAGGAATGCGGTCTTTGTCAAACCATGACCTGGCAGGGTAGAAATAATCTCTGTCTCTTTCTCCTTCCTTCTGAGCTTTTGCTGGTGATGCTCATCAGCCAAACCCAAGAAGAAATCAGACAGTCAAGGAGGCAAATAGATGCAGTCCACAGAGGTCAGCCTCTTGGAGGCACAAAGCAGGGTAGAGGAGGGTAGAGAATATATCTAAATCAGGGAAATGGAGACGATCCAGTACAATTGTACTGCAATCTATGGTAACCATATCTTTGAAATGACTCAATTTGCTCATGTTATGTTAAACACAGTGAGTACACTGAGTCTAACAATTATGGGGAGTTACTTATAACCGGATCTTAAGGGTACAGCATGATTAAAGTTATCCTTCTTGTCTATACATATTGCAGATGCAGTCCATAAAATTTCTGAATTCACCTTTGAAGAACTGTACTTTTTACACAAGTTTCTTAAAGGAATCACTACCATATCAAAAACATTATAATATGTTCACTAAAGGCCATAGTTAATTTTGTACAACCTATAGACTTTGAAATGCCTTGTTGAGAGGCCAAAATTTCTGATGTTTTCTGGAAGGAAATTTACCTGACAGGCAAGACAGGGATGTTATTGTGGGTTAATAGCTGTCCATGTGATTCACCAGTGTAAGCAAATTCCTCACCATTGGACTCTCAGATGGTATATCAAATAATTAGAAATTCCTTTCTATGGCTTAGTGGTTTATTGTTGTGTTTTTTTGTAAAATGCAAATGCCCTGAGAATTAGAACATCATTCTTTCATTTAATTCTTCTGTCATTAAACACTTACTTATTGTTGCTGTTAGTAGTTAAACATTAGAGTAAAAGCATGAACAAGACAGTCCTTATTCTCAAGGTGCTCAGAATCTAGTGGAGACTGGGCAAAGTCATCAATGACTCCAGAACTGGTTGACAGATGCGATGGTAGAAGTATCACAAGATACTATGGGGGAATATCTAATTTTCTTGGAGGATGGAAGAGGAAAGAAGGGTGGTGAAGATAAAGAAAGACTCTTCACAGCTGAAATAAGACGTGAACTGAAGATAAATGAGAGTGCCTCGGGTGGATAAAGTAGAGGTGAGGGTAGAAATTAGATTTTGCAGGAAAAAAATGGGCCCTTCATCAGATCATACCTAGAGGATATGAAACTAGAGAGTACTCCGAGGTCAAATGATGAAGGACCTCGAATGCCATTCTAAGGAGTCAAGGAGGGATTAAGTGGAGGAGTGTCTCTTTAATATTTGAACCACAGAAAAATCATCCTTGAGACAGTGCAGAGGATTGAGTGGAGGAGACAAGGCTAGAGAAAGAGTCAGTTAAGAGGGTCTTGCAATGGTTTTAGAGAGAGATGAGAACATGTGAGCTAATGAGGCGGCAGTGAGAATAGAGAGGACGGAGGGATTCTAAAAGCATTTAGGAGGTTATTGGACATGACTTTGTAACTCACTTGCTGTGGTGAAGACTAGGAGAGAGCATGAATAATTGAGGAAGAAAGAATCATGATTAGAATCATGCCCATGTTATTGTCTTGGGTGACTCGGAAGAGGCTGTAGCATCAGCTGAGATGAGAAATACAGGAGGAAGAGAATGTCTGCAAAGGAAATTGGTTGAATTTGGTTTTAAACATCTTGAGATCGAGTCTGGGACTGGGGTCTGAGGGACTTGTCAGAGTATGGGTGTTAATAAAAGAAGTAGGTCCAGAGGGACTCTCCTCAAAAGACTACGTGGGGTAAGCACAGAAGAGGTTTAAAGATTAATCGTTGCGGAAGCACCTATATTTGAGGGACATGTGAAGAAAGAGGAGTACATAGATGAGAACCAGAGTTGACTGGGGTCATGGAGAAAAGAGTTTTTAAGGGAAAAGTGGTCTACAATATCAAATGCTACAGAGAGAGGGTGTATTAATTAGGATCCATTTGGCTGCAAGTAACGGAATAAAAGTGAGTTATGTTATTACAAATGATTTATCCAGAAGTCTGAGGTGGGTGGTCTCCGGTTTTATGACCACTTTCCATCCTTCTGCTCTGCCACTGTCAGTGTGTCAAAAATGTCTCCCTAAGGGTCATAGGCTGGACACTCCAAGCAACTGAGGGCATCCCAAGCAGAAAGCAAGGGGAGTGGAGAAAATAAAGCATTCTCTTTGTGCACCTCATTCTCTTCCAGGAGGAAAGTCTTTCCCAGGGGGCACATCAGACTTCTTATGTCTCATTGACCAAGACTCATTCCCACTCCTAGATTAATCATTGACAAAGTGGAAGGAATTGCTGTGACTGGTTAGATCAATCATGACTCGTCCCTGAGGGCTGGGCCAATAAAATCATTCTGTTAGCAAGATGTGTGGGAAAATGACAGTTTTCGTCGTCTCTCTCCTACAGGAGCTTAGGAAGAAAAGTACTGAGGAGAATCCACTGGATTCAGCAATTAGGAGCTTATTGGTGGGCTCAGAAAGAGAAGTTTCTGTGGGGGGTTGGGTTAGGGATTATTGTCACTGGAGCCAGATTACAATGGGTTGAGCAGTGTATGGAAGTAGGCTGTGGACTACTCTTCAACTCAATGTAAATAAGTTTATCAATCCTTTCTGAAAACATATCTTTATGATGGAGAGATGGCAGAAATTATCTAAGGGTTCAAGGAAAGAGAAACCAAGAAAGAAGAAGTTGGAACATGGAAGACAAGTTTTGCCCAATTCATCCTTTGAACAAGGACCTCTCTTTGGCAAGGAACATGGTTTTCTCCAAATTTCTCCAAATTTAAATTTCTCCTCATTGCTAAGCTCAGCCACAGACTGTAATTTTTGGAAATCTGAGTCAGCAACGAGAAAGAGAGGTTGTTCTTAGCTCTGAATAGAGCCACACTATTCCCCAGCTATGTACTATTGGGGGGGAAATGTGATTAAAATGTTGCTACAAAGCACTTAAATTAGCTAGGAGGAGATTCAATTTTGAACTCTTTCTAGGATTTTTAATAGAGAGATTATATATTTCATTGAAAATATAAGGATAAGGCAGAGGGTGGAGTGATACATCTTATTGAATAAAAGCATAGATTTTCTACTAACACAAGGCACTGCATTTTTTTCCCCTCTGGCACTTAAGAATAGTTTGTGTGTGTCTGTATCAGCCTCAAAATGAATCTTTTCCTCTGTCTGCCCATCACTGAGTAGGGTAGTAGGTAGTCTCTTCTTCATATCAATCAACCTGAGAACATATGCATAATCAGCTAATTTTTTTGGTTGGTGAATCCCTTTTTTTGGTCTCTTTTGTTTGTTTTTTATGGCTTTATTTTTATAGCAGATTTAGGTTCACAGCAATATTGAGCAGAAGATGCAGAGATTTCCCATACATATACTCCCTGCCCCTGTACACACACAGTCTTCCCTATTATCAACATCCCCTACAAGAGTGGTACATTGGTTATAATTGATGAGCCTACATTGACAGATTATCACTCAGAGTCCATATTTTACACTAGGGTTCATTCTTGGTGTTGTACATTCCTTGGATTTGGACAAGTGTATAAAGACATGTATCCATTGTTACAGTATCATACAGAATATTTCTTCCCTGAAATCCTCTGTGCTCCCCGTATTCATCCTTCCCTTCTGGCTCCACTGATCTTTTTATTGTCTCCAGACTTTTGCCTTTCCTAGAATGCCATGTATTTGAAATCATACAATCATATGCAGCCTTTTTAGATTGGCTTCTTTCACTTAGTAATGTACATTATATGTTCCTCCATATCTCTTCATGTCTTGATAGCTCAATTCTTTCTAGTGCTGAGTAATATCCCAATATCTGGATACTGTTTATCTAGCCATTCACCTACTGAAGGACATCTTAGTTGCTTCCATGTTTTGCAATTATGAATAAAGCAGCAGACAAAACAAACATAATGAGCCAATCTTCTTGGTTGATGAGTTGTCTCATGCAGCTCCGGTCACTAGAGTCAGCTTTTGAGCTTAAGAAAATATAAAGCAGTAGGAGAAAAGTTGTGTCTTGTAGATAAATTTACTGGTCAAAGTACACAAAAGATAACAGATGACCTCTTTTCCTGGTTGCACGGCACTATGTCTAAACATGTGTTTTAGTGAAAGAATCTTAAGTACAGAGATGTTAAATACAGACTAATTCAGTCTGATTCTATCTGGCTGGCGCCTTTTTGAGCTGCATTAACCAATTTGGAACAGAATTCACTCTGGGCTTTAACAATTTAGAAGCATAAAGTATCAGAGATGAAGGAATCTAAGCAATCATCTGATTAATATGAGAAAACAGAGATCTAGTAATCTTTGTCAGATGCAGCCCCAAACTAGAATCTGGGTCTCTTGACTTCATTTCAGCTTTTACTCTATTTTACCTGGTGTCCTCACTTTCCCAATATCTTATCTAATTAAGACAAAATCCTAAGAAAATCTTAAAATCTAAATTGTTGTCAAGCTCACTTTAATCCTCAGGTGCTTCAAGTAGCTTAAAACGCACGTTGCCCTGCAGCTCCTGTTCTAAGCAATGAGAAGCAGCCAGCTCAGAAAACCTTTATTCACATAGAATTGCTAAAGGAAGGTTAAGTTGCTATTTACTTACTTATCCAGTCCCTTGAATTTCTTTTTTTAAACTGAAAGTTAAAGAGGACTTCATCTAGTTCTTATAATTATTCTTTCTTGTAATAACAGGCCAGAAGCTAGGCACTGTAGCAGTCAGGGTTTTGGCTGCAAGTAACAGATATCAAACTCTGGCTAATTTGAGCAGAAAGTAGAATATAGTATAAAGATATTGGATAGCTCCTAAACTCTCCAGAAGGAGTAGGAATCAAGTTTAGAGGATACACATCAAAAGAAAAGCTGAAAATCATGCCATGGAACTAGTTCTATGAGCACACCCTGCTGCTGCTGGGTGGGAGACATTGGTGATGGCTTTCCCTGAATCACCAGAATTGAAACCTTGGGTGTTGCTACTTTCCCTGATGACTCTGGAAATTAGATGTAGCTGCCGTTCCAGCTACCACCCATCACCAGGAGGTATTTGGTTCAGTCCCTTCTCATATCTCTGGTCTCCAATTTAAAGTCTGGGGCAGCTGCACCTGATTGGCAGAAACTTGATCATGTGTCAATGTCCTAGCAGCAAAGGAGGCAGGAAAAGCTAGTGTCTGGCATATTCAGTTTCTACAGTGAGAGGTCAACTCTTCCTCGTAAGGTGAGTGGTTCAGATGCTGGGCAGCTAAAAAGAAGGACAAACGTTGACTATAGGGACCTATCACAGTAGTTTCATTAAAGTTTTTTTAAAATTTAATTTAAAAATTAAAAAATATTTTTAAAAATTTAAACATAATGTTGATGTACAACATATCAGTTTCAAGTGTATCATTTTAACCCTTATTTATTGTTTTGAGTAGGCAATGTATTTAATAGGTTGCAAAATTCAAAAGAGAAGAAAAGAAATGTAGTAAAAAACAAGTCTTCCTCTCACCTGACTCTCAGACATCCACTTCACCTGCCTTGAATATTTTACTGTCACCAAAATTCCCTCCCCCTCCCTGGAGAATTATATCTCCCCACTGATGCCCCATCCTTTGAAGTCAGGCTTGGCTATGTGATTTGCATAGGTCAATGAAATGTAAGCCTAAGTGGCCAGAGCACTTCTGGGCTGAAGCTTAAAAGCCAGTTTAGGGTTTTTCCTCATTTTCTTCCCTTCTACCATGTTGACTGTCAATATTCAAGGTGGTGCCAGCCTGGGTTCCAGAGTGTGCTAGATATTTTATACTTGCCTCTACAGATTCCACCCTATTCATGATACTCTGTGCCCTGGGAGGCTGCCTTTTATGGACTATAGTAGCAGACCCCCTGTCCTCTGTCTTCTGGTTGGGTTTGACTAGTGAGAGGTACTGACCAGACATAAGAGGGCAGAAGGAGAGTGGTGATGGGATATTTATTCTCTCACTCCCTCCCTTCCAGGTCTACACCGGCTGGTTGCATTCCTCTACCAAATATCTCCAGCTCCTCTTGGGTAGCATCTACTCTCCTCAGGTTTTGGGAGCTGCTGTCATTGGCCCTAGGGTTAGTACCTTCTTTTGCTGATTTCCCTCAACCTTATCCCTCACCTTTTGTAAATAGTCTGTTTATTAAGCTGTCCTTAATTAATTATTTGAGTATGTCATCTGTTTCCTACAGAACTCTGACTAATACACAGAGTGAATGACAGCTATCATGAGCAGAAGAGCTTTCCACCAACCAGCGTTGGTCATGTAACACGAACACTGAGATTTCTGAGTTGTTTGTTACCACAGCACAACCTTGTCTACCCTGACTAATACCCCATGTTTCTAGTTTCATATAATGCAGTTATATTTTAACCAGAAATTGATGTCACAATCAGTGTGGAGCTTAATAAAAATTGACGTGCTTGGGTTCTATTCCTCGGGAGTCTAATTCAGTAAGTCTTAGGTGGGGCCCAGGCTTTGTATTTTTAATCAGCTCTAAACCACTGGTTTTGAGGATTTCCAATATTAAGAATATTTCTCACATTGGCCTATGGTTGTTTAGATATACATTATGACTTATGGCATATGGGGGTATATTAGTGAGGGTTCTCCAGAGAAACAGAATCAATAAAAATGTACATCTATATGTATAGAGAGATTTATTTCAAGAAACTGGCTCATGCAATTATGGAGGCTGCTGGTCCAAAATCTGAAGTCCAAGTTTGAAAGCTGCCTACTGGTGGAATTTGCTCTTGTTCAGAGGTCAGTCTATTGTTTTATTTAGGCCTTCAACTGATTGGTTGAGGACCACTCACATTATGGAGGGAAATCTGCTTTACTCAAAGTCCATTGATTTGAATATTAATCTCGTCTAAAAACACCCTCATGGAAACATCCAGAATAATGTTGGATCAGATATCTGGGCATTGTGGCCCAGCCAAGTTGACACATAAAATTAACCATCACAGGGAGTCATGTGACACATGTATAGGATTAAATGCAAATAATAGAAGGGACTGGTAACCTGATTCCATTGGCAGAAATGGTAAAAAAAATTGGATACATGTCGGTATCTGTATCTGTCAGTGTCAGATTAGACACTGGCTAAAGTCTAAGTAGAAATTCTACATTCACTATGTGTATATAATTTCCCCTAAATCTATACAGAGCAATTCTAACTGTGTAGCTAGATCTGTCTGTTTGGCATCAGACACTTAGTTTTGAGCCATTGATTCCACTCTTTGCTTGCTGTGTGGATTTGGACCAGCTCCTTGAACTCTTTTGGCTTTGGTTTTTCTCATCTATAAAATATTTTCTTGGGCCTCCCTGGTGGCGCAAGTGGTTGAGAGTCCGCCTGCCGATGCAGGGGATACGGGTTCGTGCCCCGGTCTGGGAGGATCCCATATGCCGCGGAGCGGCTGGGCCCGTGAGCCATGGCCGCTGAGCCTGCGCGTCCGGAGCCTGCGCGTCCGGAGCCTGCGCGTCCGGAGCCTGTGCTCCGCAACGGGGGAGGCCACAACAGTGAGAGGCCCGCATACCGCAAAAAAAAAAAAAAAAAAAAAAAAATATTTTCTTTAATGTGAAGATAAAATTAGAAAATGTATATAAAGCATTTAGTACAGTACCTGAAACATAATTGATGCCCAATATGGGTATTATTAAATATATAGCTTTAAAAAAGATTGAGTGCAAAATTGCATTATAGTTCATAGTCATGTGAAAAGAGACAAACCACTGTGAAGTCATTCAGATATTTTCTCTTTTAGAAATTGAGAAACGGTGGTAATGTAACTCATCACTTCCAGACTTTTATCTGATGTGCACACACCATGATAGGGCTCCTGGAAGTGAGGCAGAAAAAGGGAGCTTGGCTAGGTGGGTGGGAGAACAGCTCAGATGTCTTAGCCTTCACAAACCTTATGTCTGGGAACAGTTTCAGATTTGGGATAGTTACATGAATGTATTGGCAAAGAATCCTTCTCTCCTTTAACTAAGTACAAATGGTTCATTCCTAACCTTAATGAGAAAAATGAGAAAGGAAATGTGAGCCCAGCGTTGGCAGGAAGAGTCTATGTACACTGTCTTCTGCCTTTCAGCAATCAAGACTGTGGTGTATTGTATAAAGCCAGCCTCAGCTTCCCCTCGTTCGCAAGGCAGAGAAAAACGGATGCTCTTGAACCAGGGATACGTTCAGTTCAACACAAACAAGAACCAGGGAAGAGATTAGCAGCAATCTTATGGTTTTGATAGGTAGAGGTAACCAGAGCTAGCCATGTGCTCCCCTGGATCATAATCTTGACTTTGCCTCATCATCTTCATTATTTGCAGCACATCTTATGGGCAGCTACTAACATTCTGAGATCATCAGTTTGTGATCATCACAACGTCCTTGTTATACTGGTTTAATCCCATGCTGCTTAAAAGACAGGGGATCCAAAACAGCAATCTTAAAACTTTTTGTGTAAAATTCCATAGCTTCCTACAGTACTCTACTACTGTTCCTAAGAAAGTTTTTGGATAGAACAGCTGATAAATATTTCCGTCTTTGTGTAATGCTCTTAGCTCTTTCTTTACTCATCACATTTTGCTTTGCTCTATTGATTACCTAGGTGCCAGGATATTGGCATCAAGGTTCTTGTGAGAACTACTTTGGATCTTTTGAATGTCTGGTCACCTTCTAAATACTGATGAGGATTTTTCAGAAACACTCCTCTGTTTCATATTTTCCTGTTCTTAAAAGTAGAAAAACAAAAAGTTGTGCCATGAACTAAGTGCAAGATAATGTCAGCTGAGGGGGGGGGCATAAATATTTCACAACTATACACCATTCTATCATCTTTTAGAAGGTAACTGATTATGTCTTTGAGAGAAACCTCCCTGTAGAAGCATCAACACATCGTTTGCTCTTATTGTTTTCAGGGGTCTTTCTTCCTCTGTTCCTTCCTTTCCTCCACTACCCATTCCTTCAGTAAAGATAATGTGGTACAGGAAAAAGGAAGAGCTGGTGGATAGATAGGGAAGGAAATCAGTAGGACTCAATCTTCCTCAGTCACATGGTCTAACATTTGGACCCTGCAACTCCGATGGACTTTTGTGAGACACAATGAAATAGAACTACATCATCTCTAAGTTTTTCCAGCTCTGTAATTCCATGAACCCCAAGAGGTATTTAAACAAGGATGTTATCTTCTTCAAATGAGGAAATGTCAGGGTTACATAATATGCTGCTTCATCCAAGGTTATCCAAGTCTATCCCTTAGTGGGACATAATTGTATCCCTGTTTTTGAAGAACTGGGTATTAATGGACATTTGAAAAGTAAAGACTATTCAAAATATTGATATACAACTTGTGACTGTCTTAAACAGTTATCTTTTTGTTTTGCTTTTTTTGTGTGATTTTCACCCCTTAATGTACTTTTAAAAATTGAATATAGTTCCCTGTATGATACAGTAGGACCTTGTTTATTCATTTTATATATACTAATTTACATCTGCTAACCACAAACTCCCACTCCATCCATCCCCCACCCCTCCTTCTTGTGTTTTGCATTTTTTTATTGTGGAAAAAAACACACAATGTAAAATTCACCATCTTAACCATTTTTAAGTGTACAGTCCTGTGGTGTGAGGTATATTCACGTTGTTGTGAAACAAGGCTCCAGAACTTTTCCACCTTGCAAAACTGAAATTCTATATTCATTAAATGATAATTCCCCTCTCCCCTCTTCACCTCAGCCCCGGGTAGCCATCATTCTACTTTCTATTTCTATGAATTTTACTAATTTAGATACCTCATAGAAAGGAAATGACACTGTACTTGTCTTTTTGTGACTGGCTTATATCAATTAGCATAATGTCCTCAAGGTTCATTCAAGCTCTAATATGTGATGAGATTTCCTTCCTTTTAAAGGCTGAATACTATTCCATTATATTTATATATCACATTTTGTTTACCTATTCATCAGCTGATGGACATTTGTGTTGCTTCCACCTCTTGGCTATTGTAATATTGTTGTTTTTGAAATATTGAAATTTAATTTAAATTTCACTTTCTGATTCACGCTGGTGGATTTAATAAACACGATACCATCTGCAAGGCGCATCTGACAATCAGAGAGAGTGTATAGCATGAGAAGAGAGTCGAAGGCAGAACCCTAGGGAACCCAACCCCTTTAAGATGCCAGCAGATGAAGAAGAATGATGCTGAGAAGGAAGGATCATTGAGAAAGAAGAAGCCCAGGGGATGGGGGCATTTCCAAGGGGAAGCAGACAAATGTCAGAGATTGCAGGGAAGCCAAGTACGATAATGACAAAAGGGGGTCAGTAATAACAAAGCTGTGAGGATTGTTTGCAATTTCAGAAGAGGTGAGAAGCTTGACAAAAGTGGGCAGGGGAGTGAGTGGGAAAGGAGAAGGTAGAGAAATCTGTTGAAGACCACTCAACATTTAGGCGTGAACAAAGCGGAAGAGATTTAGAGTAGCTAAAGAAGATGAAGTGTTTTTTGTTTTGTTATTGTTGTTTCTTAAGCTACAAGAGATTTGAGAATGTTTACATGTTGGTTTCAGTATAACTGTTGTTACATGAAAAACTATCCCGGAACTGAACAGTTTAAAATAACTTTTTATCTTCCTCCATAATTTTGTGGGTCAAGAATTAAAGAAGGGTTTGGCTGGATGGTTTGGCTTTGAGCTAGGCGGTGTCTGGGACTGGAGGGTCCACTTCCAAGATATCCGTTTCACCCACACGTGTGGTGGCTGGTGCTCCTTGGAACCTTTCTCTCCCCCAGGGCCTCTCAATGTGGGTTGGGCTTCTCACAGAATAATCACACTCATTACATGATAACTCCCTTTCAAGAGCGATTATTCCAAGAGACGCAGATGGAAGCAGCAAGGTTTCTTTTGACCTAGACTTGAAAGTCAGAGAACATCATTTCCGCTGCTTTCTATTGGTCATGGAAGTCATTAAGGCCCACTTATATTTAAGAGGAGTGAAGGAATAGACTCTACCTCTCTGAGGGGATGGGATGAACCCAAAGAGAGGGAAGGACATGATGGTGGCCATCTTGGAAACAAGTAGAGAAATAGGGTTTGGAGTTATCCAGGGACCTGAGGTTGCAGAAGTGGATGAGACTTTTGAGATTGGATACCCGAGGATGGGTACATTGAAAAGTGTTTGTCAGGACGAGGGAGCTCCTTTCATGACACTATAATCCTTTATAAAGCGCACACTGGAAGGTAACCTAAGGATGTTTTTCAGTGTGTTGCAAAGTCTCAGAGTTCAACCTACTTTTTTCAAGCAGCTGGCCCTCCCTGAGAGGAAGTTCAGGTACTTAGGGAGCCCTTTGTTAAGCCAAAGGGTACTACGGAGAGTCACAGAGTAAATACACTAAATGGTCTACTGCCATTCTTTGATCTTCTGAACCCTCCCATCTCAAGTGCATGCTGAGGTAACCTCTGTGGTCAAAGGTCTTCCTCTGACCACACAGGAAGTAACGCTTCTAATAAAGCTAGTGTTCTTTCTCTTTGAGAGGAAGTGTAGTTACAGAGTTAAGATAACTACTCCATTTACTAGCAATGTGATCTTGGGGCAAATTGCTTGACCTCCCTGATCATCAGTTTTCCCATCTGTACAACAGGCACCAATAACCTCACAATAACCTCAAAGTGTTGTTGTGGGAATAAAATAATCCACGTTAAGAGGCACTTAGTAAGCTCTCAACAAAGGAGAGGTTTTTTTCTGGTTGTTTTTTTTTTTTTTTTTCGGTACGCGGGCCTCTCACTGTTGTGACCTCTCCCGTTGCGGAGCACAGGCTCCGGACGCGCAGGCTCAGCGGCCATGGCTCACGGGCCCAGCCACTCCGCGTCATGCGGGATCCTCCCGGACTGGGCACGAATCCGCGTCCCCTGCATCGGCAGGTGGACTCTCAACCACTGTACCACCAGGGAAGCCCAAGGAGAGGTATTTTTATTATTAAAACTATATGCCTTCAGATGAGCTCCTCAGTTTCATCTTTGGGTGGGAAACAGGAGTTTAGATCATTTAACAGCCAAGGGCATTTGCTGGAAAAGCTGGAAATCACTTCGACTTACTCTCCACAAACGCTGCACTTTGAACAGAGTGGAATTTTTCCTTGTTTGCCACAAAAGCTTTACAAGCTTCTCCAAGGGCTAGTTTACAAGGAGAAAGTAGCTTGGGCACTTACGTTAGATAATAAAGCCTACTGAATCAGAGGGGTAAGAAAGGGACTTTGAGAGTCTGTCTAGTTTGCTACTACTTCAGCTCCAGACGTGTGAGAATATGTCTTTGTGCAATAGCTCCCTCCTCCCGCAGCCAGCCCTGCCTTCCCTGGATCCAGCTGAGCTCCTGGAGCCCAGTCTGGCCTGGGTGAGAGCCCCGGGCCTACTTCTTACCCAGGAGCAAAGTTGGAACGATGATGTTCACCAATCTTTGGCCTTATTTTAAAATGAGATATGACAATGGAGCACTTTGACTAGCATTTTTATAAATACTATAAAAGAAAATCTTCCTTGGGCCAGTTTCAAGAATGTAGGGCCTTGTGCTGGTGATTAATGATGTGGAACTGACTTGATCTCTTTGCTTTGGCTGCCAAATACCCATGGCTAGTTGTAACCACCTTATTGATTCCTCAGCCTTCCCCAAGCCCTTCACAATATTCAGGTTTCTGCAGCTAGAGTCTTTCTACACATGACACTGAGCACTCCCAGAGCCTGCCATTACCCCCCGGAGTCCACACTAGACACAGCCTGCCTTCCAAGCTTCCCCAGTGCCTGCTTCATCTCCTGCCCTTGCCGTGAAAGTGCAGGGGACTCAGGCAGATCCTCCATGGCGTCCCTCCAGCCTGGGCATGACCAGGGCCTCTTTCTTCCTCACCTGCTAGATAGGGTTTCCTGACCTTTTCTTCCATTCTCACACTCTTCATACCCCTGTTAACTCTCAGAAAGACAGAGCTTCTACGTACGTTTAGCCTTTTTTTCTTCTTGCTGGAAAATAACAAAAGGAAGAGACTCTGATTCTAGCTCTTAATTCAAAATGATTCTGCCCAGAATGTCAGGAAAGGGAGATGAAATGATGGGGGGTAGGGATGGGGACAGGAAGTAGGTGGTTAGCTAATTATAAGTAGCAGCAAAAAGGTTGAGATCAACAGGGCTCACCAGTCATGTGACAGTAGGTGCTTATCTCCAGGTCAGAAGTACCTTGTAGGCCAGGCCCATGTGTTTTTCTGTTTTTTAAACTATTATTTTATCATTATTATTGTACATATCACATAACTATTTGAAGTAAAAAAGAATTAGAGGTCAAAATTTATATTTGATCCGTCATTCTAAAAAACGTTTTCATTTGTCTTAGCTTGGGTTCCCCCATTCACAGTGTTCCTCAGGCTTTTTTTTTTTTTAATTAACACCCTAAGGAATTTTTGAGACATTTTTTCCTAATCACCCACTTCCCCATGCATTTTTTTTGTATTTTTTAATATATATATATATTTTATTGAAGTATAGTTGATGTATACTCTTATATAAATTATACTTGTACAATATAGTGATTCAAAATTCTTAAAGGTTATACTCCATTTATAGTTACTATTAAAATATTTACTATATTCCCTGTGTTGTATGATATATCCTTGAAGCTTATTTTATTTTATTTTATTTTATTTTTTAGGGGGAAAATAGGATAGGCTTTCTTTTTTTTTTAATAACATCTTTATTGGAGTATAATTGCTTTACAATGTTGTGTTAGTTTCTGCTGTATAACAAAGTGAATCAGCTATATGTTATACATATATCCCCATATCCCCTCCCTCTTGGGTCTCCCTCCCACCCTCCCTATCCCACCCCTCTAGGTGGTCACAAAGCACTGAGCTGATCTCCCTGTGTTATGCAGCTGCTTGAAGCTTATTTTAAACCTAATAATTTGTACCGCTTAATCCTCTACCTCTATATTGCCCCTCCCCCTTCCCTCTCCCCACTGGTAACCACTAGTTTGCTCTCTACATCTGTGAGTCTGTTTCTCTTTTGTTATATTTACTAGTGTGTTGTATTTTTTAGATTCCACAAATAAGTGATATCATACAGTATTTGTCTTTCTCTATCTGACTTATTTTAATTACCATAATGCCCCCCAAGTCCATCCATGATGCTGCAAATGGCAATATTTCATTCTTTTTTATAGCTGAGTAGTATTCCATTGTGTATATATATATATATATATATATATATATATATATATATATATATATACCACATCTTCTTTATCTGTTCATCAGTTGATGGATACTTAGGTTGCCCCCATATCTTGTCAATTGTAAATAAGGCTGCTATCACCATTGGGGTACATGTATCTTTTTGAATTAGTGTTTTTGTTTTTTTCAGATATATACCCAGGAGTGGAATTACTGGGTCATATGGTAGTTCTATTTTTAGTTTTTTAGAGAAATGTCTGTACTTTTTTTCATGGTGGCTGCACCAAATTACCTTCCCACCAACAGTGTACGAGGATTCCCTCTTTTCCACGTCCTCACCAACATTTGGTTTTTGTGTTCGGACAATAGCCTTTCTGACAGATGTGAGGTGATATCTCACTGTGGTTTTGATTTGCATTTCCCTGATGGTGAGTGATGTTGAGCATCTTCTCATGTGCCTGTTGCCCATCTGCAGTTCCTCTTTGGAAAAATGTCTATTCGGTTCTTTGGCGCATTTTTAAATTGGGATGTTTGTTCTTTGATGTTGAGTTTTATGAGCTGTTTATATATGTTGGCTATTAACCCCTTATCGGTCATATCACTTGCATATACTTTCTCCCATTTAGTATGTTGTCTTTTTGTTTTGTCAATGGTTTCCTTTACTTTGCAAAACCTTTTAAGTTTAATTAGGTCCCATTTGTTTATTTTTGCTTTTATTTCCTTTGTTTTAGGAGATAGATCCCTAAACATATTGCTACAATTTATGTCAGAGTGTTCTGCTATGTTTTCCTCTAGGAGTTTTATGGTATCCGATCTTATATGTAGGTCTTTAATCCAATTTGAGTTTATTTTTTATTTTTTTATTATTATTATTTTTTTGCAGTACGCGGGTCTCTCACTGTAGTGGCCTCTCCCGTTGCGGAGCACAGGCTCTGGACGCGCAGGCTCAGTGGCCATGGCTCACGGGCCCAGCCGCTCTGCGGCATATGGGATCTTCCCGGACCGGGGCACAAACCCGTGTCCCCTGCATCAGCTGGCGGACTCCCAACCACTGTGCCACCAGGGAAGCCCTCAGTTTATTTTTGTATATGGTGTTAGAGAATGTTCTAATTCCATTCTTTTACGTTTAGCTGTCCAGTTTCCCAGCACCACTTATTGAAGAGGCGGTCTTTTCTCCATTGTATATTCTTGCCTCCTTTGTTGTAGATTAATTGACCTTAAGTCCATGGTTTATTTCTGGGCTCCTCCAAGAATTTTTAATACCTGAGATATATTGTAAATTTGTTAGTGTACTGTGTGTATATCTGTACTTTTTTTGGTATAATGTACACTTTATGTATAAAGCATAGATATACACACAGCACACTAACATCCTCACCCAGATAACCAAGTTTCACCCCTTTGGAACTCTATCACCCTTGTTGAAAACGTGTGCTCCAGAACCAAACCAAGACAAGGCAAGTAGTTAATTTAGGAGATGAGGAAACCTCAGTGAAGTGGGACAGTGAGACAGGAAGGAAGGAAGCCAAAAGAGCATGAATTAGAGCAGGTTGCCGCTGGCCTTTCATCTGACTGGGGTGCTCTGCGAACCAGGGTGCAACTCCCACCTCCAGGATATCTTGCCTGAGGAGCCAGGTATATACCCAGCCACTTTCATCCGTTGTTGCTTGAGGATTGTTCCCAGGAGGATGTTAATTCTCCAGCAACTTAATTTTTCCCCTTGCTCGGGCAGAATGGCTGTAGAGGACAGAGAAAGTCCCCAGGCAGAGTCGTGGGTGCTGGCAGCAGTCTGAGGTGCTCATTCAGGGCACATAAAATCGTAAGTATTGGCAGGATCTGGGGTGGGCACTGACATTTGCTGTGTTATTATTCTTGTAATAGACTTTATTTATTTATTTATTTTTAAATTTTTTTTGCGGTACGTGGGCCTCTCACCGCTGTGGCCTCTCCATTGCGGAGCACAGGCTCCAGACGCGCAGGCCCAGCGGCCATGGCTCACGGGCCCAGCCGCTCCGCGGCATGTGGGATCCTCCCGGACCGGGGCACGAACCCGCGTCCCCTGCATCGGCAGGCAGACTCTCAACCACTGCGCCACCAGGGAAGCCCTAGACTTTATTTTTTAGAGCAGTTTTAGGTTCACAGTAAAACTGAGCAGAAAGTACAGAGAGTTCTCATATACTCCCTGCCCCCCGCCCCACATGCATAACCTCCTCTGTTATCAACATCCACCACCAGAGTGGTACATTTGTTACAATCAATAAACCTACACTAACACATCATTACTGCCCAAAGTCCATAGTTTACATTATATAGTTACATATGTTACCTCACAGAGTTTGCTCTTGGTGTTATACATTCTCTGGGTTTTGACAAATATATAATGATATAGATCTACCATTATAGTATCATACAGAATAGTTTCACTTCCCTAAAAATCCTCTATGCTCTGCCAATTCATCCCTCCCTCCCTGCTGCATCATTTTTTGTTTCCTTCTAGTTCAAGTTACCATGTTTCACAATTTTTACATAGTTGTAATCACAATCAGGGTGGGGATATAATTTTGTACTGTGCTTTTTTCACTTGAAGTATTTTTTCAGGTTGATACAGTTTTCATAACTATAACTTTTAAAGACTGCATAATTTTGCTTCATATGCATATACTATGATTCCCATGACTATTCCCTTATTGTTAAGCATTTCATTTATTTCCAATTTTTTCTGCTATTATAAATGAATACATTGCTAGAAAGACAAAACTAGAAGGCATTCATTAAAATACAGCAAAGCATTAACAGTGGTTGTCTGTATGTAGAATTCTAGGCAAGTTTTTTTTGTTCTGCCTATTTTTCTATAATTATTTTTATAACAGGAAAAATAACAGCTTTAGGTATTAACTTGGTTAGGTTAAACCTAGTTGTTAAATCAAATGCTATTCTAGGTGTTGCTGTGAAAGTATTTTGTAGACATGCTTAACACCTAACAATCAGTTAACTTTATGTAAAGGAGATTATCCTCGATCATCTGGGTGTATCCTATGCAATCAGATAATTTGAAAGGCCTTAAGAGCAAAACTGAGGTTTCTGTGAAGAAGAAGGAATTTTGCCTTGAACTGCAGCCTCGGTTCCTGCCTGAGTTTCCAGCCTGCCCTTCCTGATAGACTGCCCTTACTCACAGCCTGCCCTGTGTATTTTAGACTTGCCTAGTCAGCTCCCACAGTTATAGCCAATTCCTTGCTATATATGTATTCCCTCACCCACAGGGGGAACCCTTAATGATCAAATAATCTCTCACTGCCCCCCCCAAAAAAAGACACTGCAAAGAACATCTTAAAGCATACAGATTTTTCCCCCTTATTTGTACTTTTTGCCTTCCCAGGATTGAGATTTCTGGCTGTGGCATGAGCATATTTAACTAACACACACATTCTTTATTATGAATCCCAAATAATTGGTATAATGAACCCAGGAGCCAAATTAAAGAGTGAGCCAGATGGGCATGTAATGACGTGTCAGTATAAAATGGGTCCTGAAGCATCTCTAGAAATGTAATAAGATGGAAAAAATTGTGTTCGCCAGGAGCCCTCTCAGGGAGATTACCATGTGTGATTAGAAGGAATAATTTGGTAAATTGTTTGGGCTGGGGCAGTGAGGCTTCCAAAGAGAATAATCAAAGAAAAGCTGATGGTCTCTAAATTGCCTTCTAAAAGTGGTGGTTCTGGTTAGCTGTAAGAATTTTTTTTCTTTTTTTTTCTTTTTTTTTTTTTTTTGCGGTACGTGGGCCTCTCACTGTTGTGGCCTCTCCCGTTGCGGAGCACAGGCTCCAGACGCGCAGGCTCCGGACGCGCAGGCTCAGCGGCAACAGCTCACGGGCCCAGCCGCTCCGCGGCATGTGGGATCTATCCGGACTGGGGCACGAACCCGTGGGCAGGCGGATTCTCAACCGCTGCGCCACCAGGGAATCCCAACTGTAAGAATGTTTTTGTGGGCTGCAGTATGTTAGTTTGGGACCAGAGTTGAACTGCAAGGTGAGGCAGAGCTCTTTCCAATGGTCAGTGGGCCCCCATGAAGTCCTCGGCCTCCCCTCTAGGATATTTGAACAAATATTTAAACAAATGTCTGTTGAATGAAGTGCCAAAATATTCGTCTGAGTCCACTTATCTAGGCCATGCATTATGGACTTCAAGTTGGAACCTGAATTAAGTTGATTAACTACATATGGTGTATGTTTATTGCCCTGGGACGATATGGGCAAATGTTGATATTTTTAGGGTTTAGAGAGAGTTGCATAGAGGAGGGACTATGGAGAGCCTGAATCCTAGAAGATTCTGTAAAGATGTGGGGTTTCACGAGCTGTTTTCCATTTATTCAAGCAATATATTTCAGGTACCAGGCATTAGATTAAGAGCTATGGGTACAGAAGTCAGAGAGACAGTGATGGACCCTCTTCCCAATGGAGTCTGGGGGTAAATCAGGCAGGAATTGCATAGTGATTACAGATATAATTATTTAGTAGTAAGCATAGTGAAGGAAACACACATGATGCCATGAGGACATACAACGGATGAACAGACCTCGATGAATCAGAATGGTAGAGGCAGCTTTGCAGAAGCAGGAGGTGTTTGCTGGGACTGAGAGTTAGAGCTGACTTTTCCTAAGCTGTACCGGAGTCCCTGAATTAGAGGTGAGTGAGTGAGTGTGTGTGTGTGTGTGCGTGTGCTCACGCCTGCATGCCTGCACAAGGGGAGAGCAGATAAGAGATAGGCTGAGGAACCCGGTATTTGTGGCTATTCATCCTGGTATTTAGAAAGACCATCCAATCACATCTTAGCAAGTAGCAGAAGGAAGACAGCAAATACAGGAGGAGCTTTCTGATACCTCAAATAGTTCTTGGTCCTTAGCAGGTGCTTACTGAAGCCTGAGGGAATGTACTATGTGACAGGCACTGTATTAGGTGCTTTACCTAAACTTTCTCAATCTTCCCAAGAGGGTATTGCCATCCCAATAGAAAAAGAAGGGAACCTCAGTCTAAAGATTTTTAAGAACTTACTCAAAGTCATAGAACTTAATACAGAAGCTGGGTGTTTGCTGTAAATACAATGGATGTAAGAAGAGAATCAATAATATTGGAAATGAGTAGATGTTGAAATGGATTCTTATACTAAATGTCACCCATTCCTGTAGTATGTTTTGGAATTAACATTTATCTGCAGCTTACTGAGGAGATTTCCATTCCTTTGATCCAAGAGCATTCAGAGCAGAACAAGCAATTAAAAATAAATGGTTGGATGAGACATTTTTAACTTTGCTTTCAGACTTTTGTTGACAAGGTACCTTCTGTTCCTCTATTATTTCTACTTTATTTTTTGCCTTAACCATAACTCTTATCTAGATGTTTTTTAAATGGTTTTTGCCTTAATTTATTTTAAGTGGAGTAAGCTCTATGAAAATCTCTCAAATCAAAGAGAGCCTCTGGTTTTTGTCTTGCTGGATCTACTGAGATCTGGCCACGGTGGTTAGGGACAGTTGGTGTGATTTATGGTCTTTGACAAGTTGATGCTTTGACATTTCTAGTAAGGCCACTGCTCTACATTTTTAGGGCTCTTTTTTGTCTGCTGTACACAATTATCCTGGGCTTCAAAGTTCATCCTCAACTTATTCTTCTGAATTAGGAATACCAGTAAGAGTTTTTGACCGCAAATAACACACTGACTCTGGTTAACTTAAGCAGAGAAGGAATTCTCTAGAAGGATATCAGGGAGCTCAGAGAGTCAACTGCAAGCCCAGCTGACAAACAAGCAGAAACCAAGATATGTAAGAAGGCCAGACTTACAGCCAAAATCACTGTCTGGTTAGACATCTCTGCTGCTGGGCACCGGATACCACTCCTGGCACCATCACCACTTCTACAAGGATGGATTCCAAACTATCCCTCCAACTTTGCATTACTTGCTCCAGATTCAACATTCCAGGTGGAATTCTGCTGTACCTGGTAGGCCAAGCTTAGGTTAGGTGTCAGTGCCCCAGATGCTGCAGCTCAGGGTGTAAGCAGGTGTGTTTTTGGATTTCCCCATAGCTTACTAGGCACAGCCAGGAGTAGGGTGAGGCACAAAATTGAAGGAGACACCCTCTCTCAGGGTCTTTAGTTTTCAAACAATTAACAGTTTTCATCAAGAATAAATTTTAATCTTGGAGATCTTTGAATTCAGTAAAATATTTCAGGTATGAACTGAAATTTGCACATAAACAAAAATATTACACCATGTAGTTTGCAATCTGTTCCATTGTCTTAAATTTCAAACACAAATGAAAACTCCTCATGATCAAATAGAATTGAAATCACACATTTTCTGTTTCTTTGTCTAGGTAATCGCTGTGCTATCTGTGCTTATTTCAAATCTGTTAAAATTCAGGAATGTGTTGTATCACAGGAGTCGGAGACACAAAACGTGCGGAAGGGACCTTGGATGATTTTAAGCTGACACAAACATTCTTTCAAAAGGAACACCTGTGGCTGAGTCCACCTGTGTCAGGGGCCACAACAATAGAAACAATTGTTCAGAGCTTGTAGGGAGGAGTATTTTATTACCGACACTGTTTAAATTGTCAGCATGGGTGATAATAAGCAGCAGACTGGCTTGTCAGTTTTATTATTGTTTTTATATTCTCTGAAGCAGCACACCCCCTAATTGCCTGTACCCTCTCTCTCCCATCACCCTGCCATTGTACACCACTGAGTAGACCACCACACAGGAAGCTGATAATAGATGCTGATTCTGGGGAGGAACAGTGGGTACAGCGGAGGGAAGGAGACCTGGTTTGTACCAGGTCCATATATTAACTATCCCAAAGACAAAGATAAAACAAGATGGCTTCATAGGGCTGTCTTAGCTCTAGCCCCTTCTTAAGCCGAAGCCCAGTGTGCATGAACCAGCCAGCAGGTTGTGAGCCCGGGGCTGTGTGGCCCAGTTAGCTGCCCCCAGCTCTGCGCTAGCCAGCTGCCTCCGTCCAAAGTGAATGATTCTGGCCCTGCTGGCAACAGGGCAAGGGGATCCACAGTTCAGTTCACAGGCATTGCTACTGTGAGAAAGACAAGAAAAAATACACGGTCTGCCCAAGATGTGCCCTCATCTCTGAAAGATGGGACTCCACTGATTAAAATCAGATTCCTATCCTAGCAGCAGATCTTCCGCTAATTAGGCACATTAGCTTTGTGCAAGGTCGGGTGTAAAATAACTTTCATTTTGCTCATTTCAGAAGACAGGGCTGATGAGAGCAAGAGGATCTGGCCCACAAAACAAGAGCTATTGTTCAGTTCTTCAGGAAGGCATTCCCAGTGCAAGATGGTGGGATTTGCACAGCTGGACTCACCCCCAAAGATGATTTTATAGTGTTCTCTTCCTTTTTTTTATCTTTTCAACTTCATTAGAAAATACAAGAGTTGCCTAACCTTACCCCTAACCCCAGACGAACAGACATAACGAATTAGACTTGGCAATGACTGCTTCACCCCTGAAAGGTTGCTTTGCACTAAGCGCTTCTGACACTAAAGTTCATGCTTAAGCAAACACATTACTTAGAGAGAAGAATGGCTCTGTCAGCCTGCCTGGGCTGCTCTGCACCATGGGAGATGCAGCTGCGCTGAGGCTCACTCAAACAAGCTCGGAGACCCAGTCCCAGAGACACATGTGGAGACCCTCAGGTTTGCACACTCTGGCTTACACATCACACACAATCGGCATCAAACAGCTGACTTCAAGCGATTCCTAAGGACAGAGAGAATTGACTGATTATTAATAAGCCTGACATATTTGTGTCTCTGAATTCTCTGCCATTCTTTTTCTTTCTCTTTTTTTACATGAAAATATTCACATTTGTGAAAAAAGGCCCTGTTGGAGAATCAAATGATTTCTACACAGAATTCTGTCTGGGATGATCTCTTAATCTCTTCCACTGTAGTTGGTTCCTTGGAGCATCTGTGTTCACATTAGCATTTCTGTCTGGGGCTATGAATTATGCTGTCAGAAGGAGTTTCAGACTGGGTTTGTTACCTGGATACCCACAAATATGCTTGGTCTGTTTGTCTAAATCTGAAAAACCTTCCTTGTCCTTAGGAAACCAGGCCATTCTACATATTCGGAAGGGGCCAGTGAATCCAAGCTCCTGTTGGTGTTCTGGGCCGTTAGGGGAACGGTGCCTGGATAAATAACTGTAGAAGGGAGCCCAGTCCATTCTTGACTGGGGTGGCTGTATTCCATTCACAAAGAGGTAGACTTCTCTGCCTGGAGAGGCAGGGTTGAGAATGCCATTAGACATGCCTAAGGACAAGCTTAAGACTGAGTCATGTCTGCCTACAATCACAGCCATCGCTATTAAAAAGTTCCTCCAAGTGGTGCACGTGATGCCAGAAAACTGTCCAGCTGTTGATGTACAGACGAGAAGCAGGGACCAAAGGAGACAAGGGCAAAGCAGGCACTTGAGGGATGACAGCATTTTATGGCTATAATCCTGGACCATCTGCACACTGAGGGGGGCTACCAGGAGATGTGCTGAGAGATGATTCCATCCATTCTTCTCTCATCGGGTCAGACTCCAGCATGTCCTTCTGGTAATGTCCCACATATGTCATCTTCACTCTCTTCATAGCCCACTTCCCCCAAACCCACAGCCCAACCCCAGGAAGCTGACTGGGAGTTAGGGCGATCACATCAAGCTCAGGACCATGGGAGGCATCACACTCCCAGCAGCCTTGTAAAGAAGATGCCTCTGGGGGCTTCCTATCCACAGATGCACTCCCCAGATGGCTGTTGTCAATCTCCATCACCAGTCCCTTGGGGTTAACCCCCCAGGGATTGGCTCACACAAGAGGGAGGGGAAGAAAGGCAGCCCATGCTGATGAGGCCAGCTGCTTGAGTGTCATTTCCTTGCTGCTGGTGCCGGACAGATGTTCTACTGCTGTTGTCCCCACTCACTCATTTCCTTTCTCTCTCCCAGCAGCTTGATTTTATCTAGTTCAGGGTGTCTCCAAGTATGACCCATGGTCTGCTGACAGGAAGGTCATCTAGGGTGTGTATTTACAATGCAGGTTCAGAATCTCTGGGTGCGGGGCCCACACATTTGTCCTTTGAGCAGGTACTTCAGATGATTCTCATGCACTTTAAAATTTGAGAACCACTGGAGTTCTTTGGCCACTGGCCCTATGTATTTCTATTTTGGCTTTTAAAAATTGATTAATTAATTATTTTTAACATTTTTATTGGAGTATAATTGCTTTACAATGGTGTGTTAGTTTCTGCTGTATAACAAAGTGAATCAGCTGTACATATACATATATCCCCATATCCCCCATTCTTGAGTCTCCCTCCCACCCTCCCCATCCCACCCCTCTAGGTGGACACAAAGCACCTAGCTGATCTCCCTGTGCTATGCAGCCGCTTCCCACTAGCTATCTATTTTACAATTGGTAGTGTATATATGTCCATGCCACTCTCTCACTTCGTCCCAGCTTACCCCTCCCTCTCCCCGTGTCCTCAAGTCCATCCTCTACGTCTGCGTCTTTATTCCTGTCCTGCCCCTAGGTTCTTCAGAACAATTTTTTTTGATTCCATATTAATTATTTTTTAATTTATTTTATTGAAGTGTAGTTGACTTACAATGTTGTGTTAATTTCTGCTGAACAGCAAAGTGATTCAGTTATACATATATATACATTCTTTTTCATATTCTTTTCCATTATGGTTTATCATAAGATATTGAATATAATTCCTGGTGCTATACAGGAGGATCTTGTTGTTTATCCATTCTATGTATGATAGTTTGCATCTGCTAACCTCAAACTCCTACTCCATCCTTCCCCCACCCTTCCCCCTTGGCAACTACAAGTCTGTTCTCTATGTCTGTGAGTCTGTTTCTGTTTCGTGGATAAGTTCATGTCATATTTTAGACTCCCTATGTAAGTGATGTCATATGGTATTTGTCTTTCTCTTTCTGATTAACTTCACTTAGTATGATAATCTCTAGGTCCATCCATGTTGCTGCAAATGGCATTATTTCATTTTTTATGGCTCAGTAATATTTCATTATATACATGTCTATTTGGACTCCAGGAGAATAGAATAATCATTCGTCAGTTTACACACCACTGTCATCATCCATTTACACTCTGTACTGAAGTGTAATTGAGATACAAAAAACTGTTTATGTTTAAAGTATATATCTGATATTTTTGACATATATATATACACACACACACACACACACACACACACACTTGTAAAACTGTCACCACAATCAAGATAAACATTTCTCATCCCCATTCCCCTCTCCAACATAGGTACTGACCTGAACTTCTATATATACTTCCAATCCACCTCCACATGTTAGATATATATTCTTAAAAATATACTATGTGTTCCCATTTTGTGTGTGCGTGTGTGCGTTCTTACTTCACAAATGTGGTTCTGTGCTATGGAACTCATTCTGCTTCTTACCTATTTTCTTCATCGTTAGGCTTTGGTGACCCATCCTTATTACTCTGTGTAAATCTCCTTTACTACCACTCACTAGCCTAGTGGCCCATCCTGTTTATGTTTATGCTTAACTAAGTCACTGCTTTATTAATAAACACCAGGCTGCCTCCAAGTCCTTGCTAACACACACACACACACACACACACACACACACACGTGCATGCGCCATGATGAACACCCTTAATGTGTATCCTTATGACCTGCACATTGAAGTTGTACTGGGCACATACTCAGGGCTGAGACTGCATCTTTGAATCCTCTAGGGAATGACTGCTTTGCAGAATGGCTCCAACAGTTCACACTCCATTAGCAGTGCACCTTGGCTGTACGTGATAGTGTCTAACTTTCCGGGAAGTGACCGCTCATTGAGGTTTTAATTTGCATTTTTCTGATGGCTAGTGATGGTGGGAATCTCTTTCTAAATTTACTGGCCATTCAGAGATTTCCCCTCCTATGAACTGCCTATTCATCTATTTTGCCAGTTTCTTCTGTTGTTTTCCCTGTCTTTTTCTTACTGGTCTGTAGGATTTCCTAGATATGGATCCTTTGGTTTAGGATGTTAATAATGTCTTCCAATAAACTACCTACCTGTTGACTTTGGGGTGATTTTATTGGAATAAATCTTTAATTTTGTTCTGTAGACAAATCTATACATTTTTCTCTGCTTATGGTTTGTACTTTTAAGGTTTTTTTTAAGTTAGAAGTCTCCACTTAAAAGTCACAGAGATATTCACCCATATTTTTCTTCTCTATTTACAGTTTTCCGTTTAACATTGAGACCTATAATACATTTGGGTTTGGGGGTTTTGTTTTTTTTGCAGCACGCGGGCCTCTCACTGTTGTGGCCTCTCCCGTTGCGCAGCACAGGCTCCGGACGCGCAGGCCCAGAGGCCACGGCCCATGGGCCCAGCCGCTCTGCGGCATGTGGGATCCCCCCGGACCGGGGCACAAACCCGCGTCCCCTGCATCGGCAGGCGGACTCCCAACCACTGCGCCACCAGGGAAGCCCTGGGGTTTCTTTATAGATCGTCTGAGGTAGTGTGGAATGGACTCAACTTTCCCAACATTAAATAATCTGTTGCTTTCCCAGTGATTCGTGATGCCCCCTCTTATCACGCACCAAGTTCCCATCAATAGCTAGGTCTATTTCTGGGTTCTCTATTCTGTTCCACTGATTAACTTGCCTTTTTTCCTTTTTAAAATCATGACTTTGTGATATGCCTTAATATCTAGTAAGGCATCTTTTTGCTCATTGTTAAAAATTAGCTGTTTGTGAATGTTTATTCTTCTACATACATTTTAAAACTGTTTATTCAAAGTCCCCCCAGCTGTAGGGAGGACATTTTACTGAAATTACACTGGATTTGTAGTTTAATTTGTGAAGAAGTGATATTCTTAAAATATTAAATCATCCCATATAATTGAAGTATCACTCCATTTTTTCAGGTCTTTGTTTCTGCCCATTCTTGGAATTTAAATTTTCTACAAAGAAAGGTCTTGTGCAATTTTGTTAGATGATTTCCTAGTCCATTAAGGAATTAAAACTTTCCATTCCCAATTCCTCTGTTATTTTTTTTATTTTATTTTTTATTTTTTTTGCGGTATGCGGGCCTCTCACTGTTGTGGCCTCCCCCGTTGCGGAGCACAGGCTCCGGACGCGCAGGCTCCGGACGCGCAGGCTCAGCGGCCATGGCTCACGGGCCCAGCCGCTCCGCGGCATATGGGATCCTCCCAGACCGGGGCACGAACCCGTATCCCCTGCATCGGCAGGCGGACTCTCAACCACTTGCGCCACCAGGGAGGCCCCCCTCTGTTATTCTTATTTCTGACTATTTGATTGTACTTTCCCTTCACTCAATCTTTTACCTCCTTTGGTTTTTTGCGGCTTCTTGGTTTCTCTCTGCACTCCTGGCTTCAGCCTTCACTGCTCTGCCTCTTCCATTCTGCTTCCTTATCCCATTCCATTCACGTGTAGCTACCGGGTCACCAGGTGTGACAATTTAGAAATTCTTTGTTCAGAGGGATTTAGAGGTATTACCTAAAACCAAATATGACATGTAGCCCAGGACGTCAATGAGGCTTATGTCTGAGGTAGACTGTAACTTATATGGGGGTAAAAACAGGATCCCTGATCTGCTTACCCAGCTCTAGGTCATGAAATGGACATGAAACTGGATTTGTTCCACAGTGTCTCAGGAAAAAAAAATTGGCTCCTACAATACAAAATTCAAATAATAGTCACCTAAATAATGAAGGTGTTTATGATCTCACATAACAAGAAATCTGGAGGTAGTTCCAGGCTTGGTACAGAAATTCAATGGGATCATTTTGGCATTTCTTCAGGCCTTTCCTTCGTGGTTGCAAAATAGTTGCTGTGGTTCCAAACATAACAGCCTCACCCTACCACATCTAAGAAGTGAGGGGTTGGGCATAGAGGAGGCTAAAGAGAACTCTCTCTTCATACTTTTCTTTCCTTCCATCAAGGACAAAAAATCTTTCCCAGAAGCCCCCAGACATCTCTTTCTAGCTCATTAGCCAGAACAACGTGGCAATCCATGCTGACAAAATGGAATGGGATTGCCATGTTTAGTTTAGTTCAATTTATGATTTCATCCCCAGGCTGGGCATTTTCCAACCAAACAAAATTAATATTCTCATAGCAAAGAACACATGGGGAATGGCTATTGGGTAGAAAACTAACAAAGGTTTGTGGTGTGGATGGGAAAAGATTTGAGGCAATATCATCCATGTTCTTCAATCTTAGGGCCCTGAAGTTGGAGTTTCTCATTTATGGATTTAGCAGTTTTGATCAAGTACCTATTATGGTAGGCACTGGAAATACAATGATGAGCAACACTGGACAGGAATTGTAATGTTGCAATGTTGTGTGGGAGGAAATGTTAAATGAATGTTCCTACCAAAATATAAAGTTATCAGTTTAGTAAAGTTCTATGAAGGACAGGAACAGGGAACTAAGGGAGTAGATAACGAGGGCACCTATTCTGAAGCAGCAATAGTTCTTTCACATCCTATTGAGGAGACGTAGATGCTAAAAAGGTTAGGGGCCTAGGAGAAGCCTAAGGTTGCTGTGAAAAGAGAAGAGTCTTGAGGCAAGTGGCTGGGGCTCTGGGTTCAATGGTGGGCACCAGCCCATTGAGCCCAAATAGCCAGACGGGACCAAGGGCGCATTACTGCTTACCAGCCTGCTAGCAGACTTGTCCAGCTACTCCACAGCAGAGATCAAAGGGATCCAGGGGACACTAGATGGGTTTAAGGACCTTGCCTCTCCTTTGCTGCTACAAGGTCCCTGACCCATAGACCTCTCCTCATGTACCCAGATACCATCTTGGAGGAAAGAAGCAAAGGCCTAACATTTATTCCCAAAGAACTGAGATCTCTTAAGAAATATTCCAGGTATTAGGTCAATATAAAATGAATGGATTGGACAAAAATTAAAGTTGTTTCTATGCTGCTCAGCAGAAGCTGTTTGTGAGGAAAACTAGAGCACATAACTAAAACATTAAACACATTTTCACTGCAACTGAGTTAGTGTGAGTATATTTGAATTTCTCAAAACAACCTTGTAAGGAAAGTACTATTATTGAATCCATTTTATAGACAAGGAAATTAAGGCTTAAATAAGATAAATAACTTATCCAAGGGCATGTTGTTAACAAGTGGCTGATCCCAAATTTGAACCCGATGTGACTTCAAACCTTCTTGCTTTTAACCACTTATAAGATACTATTTTATAAGGTGGTATGTGCAAAAAGAAGTACAGATAAACTTTCAGGATTATGTGGAGGAGGAAAAGATGATTTCTAGAAATGGAGGACAAAAGAAAACTTATTGAAGAGGTAGCGATTGATTCCACCTTTTCATCACTGTTGTCCATCTTTCCCTTTTAAAAATCCAATAGTAGTGAGTTGTCAGTGCTTGTTGGCTAACTTCAACATCTGAATCACCTGTCTGTTTCTACTGTCTCTTTTTCCTTGGGTTTTCAGTCATGTGATCCTGTCTTTTGGTAGCCCTAGTACATTTGAACTGAGTGCAGGACATTATGTATAATAAGTCACAGAGACTTTAGACGATCTCTTCTTTCAGATAGGGTTTACCATCTCCATGCTGTCCAGATGGAATGGTAGCTGATCATGTTATTCCAATTAGGGATTTGCTGAGTCAAGGTTGAATTATAGCTCTGGTAAGTCTCAGTCTTCCACTGGTTCATCTCTGACTTCCTGGACTTTCAACAAAAAGCCTGTTGTGTTCTGCAAGGCTCCACCCACTGTGGGTACTAAACTCTGATCTTAGTCTTACAGGACTGCTGAAAAACTTCACTCAGCTTTTCAGGGGAAGGTTTTCCACTTGCATTTTAAAACCCCTTCTCTGAACAGCCCCAGTATTTGGCAAAAGTTCTCAGAGGAAAACAGGCTGTATACTTGAAGCCTTCCCAAGTCTTTCACCAAAACTCTGCTGGTTTCTCTCGCTCCTTTGCAGCCCTCTGCCAGACTTTGCACCACATCCTGCCCTGGGATTCTCAGCCTCCTGCAAAAGCCCTGAGTATAAAAATGGTTGCAGAAGCAGCTCTTTCCTCTCATTTTTCCCTTTCCAGTGCCTTAGCTTTTCCAGTATTCTTTGCTTCAGCAGCTCTTAGCTTCCTTCAAAGAGATAATTTCTATATTTCATTTATTTGCCTTTTCTAATTCTTCTATTTGGAGTGCTGTTCTGCTGACAGCAATTCTATCCACCCAGAAGTGGAAGTAATTGAGATGGAAAAGGTAGATGGGTTTGAATATGGGAAGTGACCTGCTCTAAACAGCAGCAATGATCTTCCCCCAAATCCACTGTTTTTGTTTTTTCCTTATCCTTAACCTCATTGATCTTTCTGTATTATTTGTCTCCTCCTCAGACTCTGCACTCTTCATCTTTTATTCTTCCATTGCTTCCCCTGTAGTTTCTCTTCTAGCTCCTCCTTCACACTTTTCTTTGCGTAATAAAACGTTTGCAACCCATCACTCTTCTTCACCTACATACTCTTCCCTGTAAATCAACAGTCTCTGGACTTCAGCAGCCACCTCTGTGTTGATAACCCCTGATTCTATGCTAAGAGCCCTGCCTTGTCTCTGAAACTCCAGTCCTACCTTAATAGCCACTCACCTATAACCACCTGGATGAGAGTAAGGATTTATGGTGGGGGTGGGGAAGAAGGGGAGCAATTTGCAATCTCTTCTTAAAAGGGAAGAAGAGGCACAAATAATCCTAAAAGTAGGGGTAATATGTCTGGGAAAGCAGAAACGCTGAGGCTAAGAATGTGAGAGAGGTTTAGAGGAGAAATTGGCCTGCAGAGTATATGTGTATATATATATATATATTTTTTTTGGTATAAAGACAGGTTTTTTTAGAGCAGTTTTAGATTCACAGCAAAGTTGAGAAGAAGGTACAGAGGTCTCCCGTACACTTCCTGTCACTGTCTATGCACAGCCTCTTCCATTATCAACATCCCCACCAGAGTGGTACATTGTTATAACTGGTGAACCTATACTGACACATCATAATCACCCAAAGTGTACATTAGAATTCATTCTTGGGGTACGTTCTATGGGTCTGGACAAATGTATAATGACATATATCTGCCTTTACAGTATCATACACTGCTCTGGAAGTCCTCTGTGCTTCTTCTATTCATCCCTCACCACAGCACCCAGCAAACAGTGATATTTTTACTATCTCTATAGTTTTGCTTTTCCAGAATGCCATACAGCTGGAATCATACAATATGTAGCCTTTTCAAATTGGCTTCTTTCACTTAGTAATACCCACTTGAGATTCTTCCATGTCTTTTCACAGCTTGACAGCTCATGTCTTCTTAGCACTGAATAACATTTCATTGTCTAGATGTACCATTGTTTATTTACCCATTCACCTACTAAAGGACATCTTGGTGGCTTCCAACTTTCGGCAATTATGAATAAAGCTGCTATAAACATCTGTGTGCAGGTGTTTGTGTGGATGTAAGTTTTCAACACCTTTGGGTAAATGCCAATGTGAGAAATTGCTGGATCATATGGTAAAATTATGTTTAGCTTTATAAGAAACTACCAAACTGATTGCCAAAGTGGCTGTACCATTTTGTATTCCCACCAGCAACGTATGAGAGTTCCTGTTGCTCCACATCCTTGCCAGCATTTGGTGTTGTCAGTGTTCTGAATTTTGGCTATTCTAATAGGAGTGAAGTGATATCTCATTATTGTTTTAATTTGCATCTCCTTGATGACATATGATGTGGAGTACATTTTCATATACTTATTTGCTATCTGTGTATCTTCCTTGGTGAGGAATCTGTTAAGGTCTTTAGCCCATTTAAAAAATCAGATTGTTTCTTTATTGTTTGTATACTTTGAATAACAGTCCTTCATTAGATGTGTCTTTTGCAAATATTTTCTCCTCTCTGTGGCTTGTTTTCTCATTCTCTTGACATTATCTTTTGCAAAAGTTTTTTATTTTAGTGAAGTCTAAATTATCAGTTATTCCTTTCATGGATTATGGCTTTGGTGTTATACCTAAAAAGTCATTGTCATACTCAAGGTCATCTAGGTTTTCCCCTATGTTATCTTCTAGTTTTGCATTTTACATTGAGGTCTATGATACGTTTTGAATTATTTTTTGTGAAGGGCATAAGATCTGTGTTTAGAATCTTTTTTGTTTTTGTATGTGGGTGTCCAGTTGTTCCAGCACTATCACTGAAAAGAATATTTTTGCTCCATTGTATTGCCTTTGTGAAAGAGCAGTTGACTAGATTTATTTATTTATTTATTTATTTATTTATTTATTTATTTAACTTTTTTTTTTTTTTTGCGGTACGCGGGCCTCTCACTGTTGTGGCCCCTCCCGTTACGCAGGCTCCGCGGCCATGGCTCATGGGCCCAGCTGCTCCGTGGCATGTGGGATCTTCCCGGACCGGGGCACAAACCCGTGTCCCCTGCATCGGTAGGCGGACTCTCAACCACTGCGCCACCAGGGAAGCCCCAAAGTGTAATATTTTAAAGCAAAAAGAGAGATAAAATAAAGGGAAGAAAATTATGAAAATGTGATTTTTCCAGTGATTGTAGGAGACTGATATAAAATCATTATAAGATTTATAAAGATTTTGGGGAGAGTTATTACAAGGGAAAAGTTTTATGATAAATTATAACGTGAATACCTTGAAAATACAGATATTATAAAGATAGTATTTCAAATTAGTAGAAAAAATAAAAATTATTTAATAAATAGTGTTGGAATAAAACTATTTAATAAATAGTTTTGGAATAACTGGCTAGACATCTGGGAAAAAATGTATCCAAACCTAAAACTTCAGACCAGGATAAATTTCAAATAGATTAAATATTTAAATGTAAAAAATTAACCATAAATTTGTAAAAAGAAGCCATAAGGTATTTTTTTAACAATCTTAGACTGGGAAAGCCTGACAGAAAACACAGAACCCATAAAATAAAAGGATTTCTAAATGCCAATAGTTTAGTTAAAGGACAAGCAACAAACTGGGGGAAATACGTGCAAATAAAATCACAGATGAATCGCTAGTTGCTCTACTGTATAAAAAGCTCTTCCGAATCAATAAAAAAAATAAAAATAAGAAGATCAGTAACATACTAGACAAAAAAGACTAATGGTATAAACAGTTTATAGGACAGAAATACAAACTGCCCTCCAATATGCAAAAAGATTCTCAATCTCATTCATAATAAGAGAAATACAAATTAAAGTTATACTGAGACACCAGTGTTCAGTTATCATAGTAACAAAGGTTAAAGTTGGTAACACTATATATAGCAAAGATGTGAGAAAACAGGCACTTTCAACATTACTGGGAGGGCTTTAAATTGGTACAGTGTCTAAAGGGGGAAATTTAGCAATTTTTGTCAAAATTACAAATGCTCATCTCCTTGTATCTCATATTTCCCCTTCTAGGACTTTATTCTTGATATAAATTGTTGATGTGTAAAATAATAGGGACTTCCCTGGTGACACAGTGGTTGAGAGTCTGCCTGACAATGCAGGGGACATGGGTGTGATCCCTGGTCCGGGAGGGTCCCATATGCCTCAGAGCAGTGAGGCCCATGGGCCACAGCTGTAGAGCCTGTGCTCTAGAGCCAGCGACACACACACATACACACACACACACACACACACACAGTAATAATAATATACTAACTGCAGCATTGTGTGTGATGGCAAAATCTGGAAAATAAATATCTTTCTATTTATGCAATAGAGTGTAATGAAATGCAGCTATGACAAGGAATGAGGTAGCTTTTAATGTACAGAACCAAACATCCCCAGGATGTATTAAGTAAAATTGTCAAGGTGCAAAATGGTATGTGTAGGATGCTACACTTTGTGTAAAAATTCTCACAGAATAATATATGTGTGTACTTATGTATTTGAATATGTTGAAAACAACTCCGGAAGTGTATATAAGAAACTAGAACTTAGTTTTCCCTAGACAGGGAGCTGGGTAGCTGAAGACCACAGGTGGGAGGGAGATTTCTCACTATATATCCTTTTGTGCCTCTTGAATTTTAAATCATATGGCTATATTTTTCTAATAAAAATTAAAGTAGAGAACATCTTTTAAAAACTAAACTTTTTTTCTTTTTTGAACTAAACATATTTTTAAAACTTCATTGATGTCAGATAGAAGGTGGTTTGCTAGAGAACGGATTTTCACCAGATGGGAGGTAGGAGGGGACCTGGATGGCTTTTATAGAACACAGTTCAACAAACTAAGTGGTTACAGAGGGGAGAGAGGTGGGGGAAGGGAAAGATAGCAGAAGGGGATTAAACTACTAAGTATAAAATAAGCTACAAGGATGTAATGTACAGCACAGGGAATATAGCCAATATTTTATAACAACTTTACATGGAATATAATCTGTAAAAATATCAAATCACTATGTTGTACATCTGAAACTAATATTGTAACTCAATTATACTCCAATAATAGAATAAAAGAAAGAACACAGTTTGAGAGTTTTCTCGACAGAGAAAAGAAAACACAACATGTACACAGCCCTCCTCCTCACATTATCAGTGTTTCCTCCCATGCCTTGGCTACAAAAAGCTTTTCTCCTTTGCTGTGCTCACAGAGCCCCATACATTTCCTGCCTCTCCGCTGCTGGCTTTTGCTGGCGTCTGACCTAAATGACCTTCACTGAGTCAACCATGGTGAGAGTGGCACTTTCGAGAAATGCCTGAAACTTCTGTTTGAAAGCTCAAAGCTGGGTAAGCTGCTCCTATTGACTGTGCATGTGTGCTTGTGTGCTCACTCTGGTGTGTCTGTGATGTCGCCGTTTTAGGCTGAATTTTCTAACGACTCAGTCAGGTAACGGCAGGGGCTCCTATACATTGAACTCCCTTCTCAAGGTGGTGCTCCAGAAACCTCCCGTTTCCCTCTAAGTTCCTGGAGATGTAGACAAGAAAGGCTCATCCTTTTATTGATTCTGCTTTTCCTGTCCTTGATAGACCCTCACTCCATCCGTCTTCCTCCAGCATGGTTTTAGGGGAATATACCTTTGTTCTAGTCTCAGCTTGGCACTGCTAGCTATGTTAACCATAAACAAGTCAATTAATATTTCTAGCACTCACCTGTAAAATTAGGGCTTTGGAACAGACAGGCTATGTCTTTCCAGTTTGAAACTCTATGACCCAGGAGGAAAACTCTCTCCTTTCCCATAGCTCCTAAGGACGGAAATAGACCTTGTTCTTTCTATTAAAAGTAGCATCCATTATTCAACCACCTTACGGAGTCTATGGAATAAGAACTTTCAATCTAGATAGTTAAAATGATAGACAGTTCTAAAAGACTTAACATACATGGATTTAGGGCTTAAGAAGACTACAAAAAGCAAGTAACAGAAGAGCTCAGGTGTCTGTAAGAATTTAGAGTATGGTAAACAAGATATTTCAAATCAATAGGAAAAATATGGATTCTTTAGTCCAAGTGTTAATGAAACAACTCATTAGCAAGTTAGGAAAAAAATTTAGATCCCTGCCTCATGCTACAAATCAAATCAATTCCAGGTGACTTAAAAATATAAATGTAACAAACAAAAGAGGACAGAAAAAACACAGGTTAAAAATATATATATAATCTTGGAATGAGGGATACTCTTCTAACCATTCATCAAAAGTAAGAAACAACAAGAGAATTATAGGTATATTTGTTCCTTAAAACAAAACAAAACCTCTGTATGTCTTAATTACATATTCAAAGTTGTGAAAAACTGAAAAAAGAATTCACAGCATATATGGCAGGAAAGGGTTAATATTTTTGAGTTATGAAGAACTCAGAAATTAAGGAAAAGACACAAAAAATGCATTAGAAAAATACAGCTGAAACATGGTCAGGCAAGTTAGACAAAAAAGGAGAAATGCAAATAGCCAAAAAACTGTGAAAATTATTTTACCTCACTAGTAATAAATGAAATGCCAATTAAAATAAAAATGAGGGCCTCCCTGGTGGCGCAGTGGTTGAGAGTCCGCCTGCCGATGCAGGGGATACGGGTTCGTGCCCCGGTCTGGGAGGATCCCATATGCCGCGGAGCGGCTGGGCCCGTGAGCCGTGGCCGCTGGGCCTGCGCATCCGGAGCCTGTGCTCCGCAACGGGAGAGGCCACAACAGTGAGAGGCCCACATACCGCAAAAAGAAAAAAATAAATAAAAAAAAAAATAATAATAAATAAAATAAAAATGAAAATACCGGGCCTCCCTGGTGGCGCAAGTGGTTGGGAGTCCGCCTACCGATGCAGGGGATACGGGTTCGTGCCCCGGTCTGGGAGGATCCCATATGCCGCGGAGCGGCTGGGCCCGTGAGCCGTGGCCGCTGAGCCTGCGCGTCCGGAGGCTGCGCGTCCGGAGCCTGTGCTCCGCAACGGGGGAGGCCACGGCAGTGAGAGGCCCGCATACCGCAAAAAAAAAAAAAATGAAAATACCTTTTAACCTATAAAACTGGAAAAGTTTGAAAAGAACGATAATAACTAGTGTTGATGAGGGCGTCAGATAACCGGTACTTTCATACACTTTAAAGGGAATATAAATTGGTTCAAAGTTTCTGGAGGGCAATTTGGCAAATTGATATATAGCATTTTAAAATGTGCATATTGACATTTAAATGCTCACATCTAAGAATATATCCTAAGGAAATAACTGGATAAATGCACAAAAATGCCTGCATAAGAATGTTTTTTAGTGTGTCATTTAAAATAACCAAAGATTGGCAAACCTAAATATTTGTCCATAGGGGAACAGAAAGCTGTGTAATAACGTAAAAAAAATGGACAGAGATATCCTCAACATATTAAGTGAGACAAAAGATTATGTAACGGAGTATATATATGATCATATATAGATCTATTTTTTGTATTAAAAATAAAATCTGGAACACCAAATGTTAATAACTATCATCTCTGAATATTTTGACTAATAGGTAATCTTTATTTTCTTGTTTATACTTATCTGTATCTTCTGATGATTCAAAGATAATGAGCATTTAAAAATTTTTATCATTAGGAGAAATAATAAAACCCTATCCTTCCTTCCAAAATTCACTTATGATCCTTAGAGATGAAAAGAAAACAATTTAGATGGGTGATGCATGTATTTCCGTGACATGGCTTTTGTTACCATGGCAAAGTGCATGTCCAAGACTAAACAACTGTGTCTGTCAAATGTCTCAGCAAGATTTGCTTCTTCTAGCAGATGGAAAGCTGAATTTTCCATGAACATCCTACAAAATTGCTACTTCACCAGGTGGGTTCCAGCAATAATATTTTGAACAAGATATGTCATGGAAATGGTCTTTGATTTCCATTTTCCATAAGGAAAGACATCTAAGGCAGACGCAATATACAGTTGTCCTTTCTGTCTCTCATTCACTCTCTTTAGCTGCCCCACTCACGGCTCACTCCCTCCCCTTCTTCCTTTACCTTTCTCTCTCTTCTTTTTTCTTTTTCTCTTTTCCTCTTCCCCCTGCCTTCCCCGCTTTTTCCTTTTCAGTCACTCTCTCACCAGACATTTCCTAAGAGCTTTCCAGATGCCAGCACTGGGCGAGGCGCTGAAAGCAGCTTCAGAATCGTCACAGAGGCATGAGAACCAGTACTCTCTCCAGCTCCTTGTGGGTGATGGCAATTCCAAGGCAAAATGGTGATACCCGGATTTCGCGATTTACTTCACTTCATGGTGAAATACTGGGATTGATACTGTTATTATGGTTTAAAATATTCAGAATTCATAAAATTTAAAACATCAGTGAAACAACACGTTCAGTACTTTTCAAAAGCACACATTTATAAGCCTCTTTCAAAACATTAAGGAAATGTGTAAGTTATTGGATATAAACATTAATATAGTGTTAAGCAATTACAAACTAGTAGAAAAAATTAACAGTAGAACATTAAAAATGAGCACTAATAAAGTGAAAATGTAATTAAAGTTGAAAAAAATTATAATTGAAATACCATATAATATTATTTGATTTTTTAAAAAGAGTACCATTTGGGGCTTCCCTGGTGGCGCAGTGGTTGAGAGTCCGCCTGCCGATGCAGGGGACGTGGGTTCGTGCCCCGGTCTGGGAAGATCCCACATGTCGCAGAGCGGCTGGGCCCATGAGCCATGGCCACTAAGCCTGCGCGTCCGGAGCCTGTGCTCCGCAACGGGAGAGGTCACAACAGTGAGAGGCCCACGTACCTCAAAAAAAAAAAAAAAAAAAAAAAGAGTACCATTTGTAAAAACAAAGTGCTTCAGTGGTGTCATTGTTGAAGTGTCAGTGTGTGTGTGGTCTGTGTGTGCACATGTGTGTTGTGTGGGATGTATGCAGTATATGGTGAGGCTCAGTGGCCATGGCTCATGGGCCCAGCCTCTCTGTGACATGTGGGATCTTCCCAAACCGGGGCACGAACCCACGTCCCCTGCATCGGCAGGCGGACTCTCAACCACTGCGCCACCAGGGAAGCCCCAAATGGTACTCTTTTTAAAAAATCAAATAATATTATATGGTATTTCAATTATAATTTTTTCAACTTTAATTACATTTTCACTTTATGAGTGCTCATTTTTAATGTTCTACTGTTAATTTTTCTACTAGTTTGTAATCGCTTAACACTATATTAATGTTTATATCTAATAACTTACACATTTCCTTAAGTATATGGTGAGTGTGTGTGTGTGTGTACACAAGGTATGCATACATATATAAAGTGTGTGTGGGGTCTGTGTGCATGTGTGGTGTGTATGGTGAGTGCGTGTGGACAACTATGTGGTGTATGTGCATGAGTAAGGTGCGTGGTATGTGTATGCGGTGTGTGTGGTATGTGGGCATCTGAGCTGGGGGATGGCAGAGACTGGCCAAGTTCTCTAGCTCAGCAGTTTGAATATAGATCTTTCTCCACCAGATCTCAGCTGTCTGTGACCAGAAGGCCATGTTCCGTGTTTTGTTTTTCCATGCAGGGATAAACTGCCACAAGGCCAATGCTCCTTTGTGTGGCCGAAGAACTCCAAGTCACCAGTGGAGCTGCCAGGTCCGGGGAGAGCTAGCCACTTACCTTACTGGGAAGAAACCTCAAAGAGGCTCTGGGCAGCCCTGAGGAATGTCAGGGAACTAGGGCCGGCAGGTGCCTCAGAGGGTATCCAGTCCAGAGTTTGTCAACCTGAGGATTTCAAATTCTAGTGGGTAGTAACATCAATTTAGGGTATTGCAAAGACCTTTTTTTTTGAAAAAGTAGAATAGAAAAGCTTACATTGTTCTATTGGATTGGCCAAAAAGTTTGTTCGGGTTTTTCAATGTTACAGCAAGGCTAAGTACAGATTCTTGGAACTTTTGTTTCAGTTGTGTGTGTGTGTGTGTGTGTGTGTGTGTGTGTGCTGGGTTATGATGTAAGATGATTTGTTATCATCAGCTGTAGTCACTTTATGTTTTTATTTTATAGTGAGAAAACAGAAGGTACCCAAGGAAAGTGATGGGCCTTCTAAGGTCATAGCTACCCTAGTGATGGGAGCAGTCTTTCTGTTGCATGGTGTGTGCTAGGGGAGCCAACAGTGAGTCACTAGACAGAACCAGGTAATGACTTCCCTCTTCCTTTAGTGGAATATACCACTTTCAGTCTTTTTCTGAAATATTATGCCTTCTCATATTTTTCAAACTTCCTGCAATTTCCAAATGAGAGGATTCAACAGGTTGGTTCATGGTCAAGTTTCACTTCAACTTGGAAAATTCTAGAGTTCTATGACGTTGAGGAGGTCAGAGAGAGTTTGTAAGTCACTCAGTGGGTGGTCTGTGGGAAAAACCATTTCAATCTAGAAGCAGTGAATGTGGGTTCAAGTGTCCCCTCTGTGGCTATGGGATGTGAGTCAAGTCATTGGACATCTTCCCCACTGTTAAAATGCTTTTGTGGGAGTCAAGAGTGATCATTGTGTGAGATGCGTGGGAAAGCACAAGAGTGAGACAAGAGTTGTTAATAGCGAGCTTCCATAGTATCTGGTCTGGTCTTTGCATCCTGTCCTGGAGCCAGTTTGCAGGGTATCCTTCATGTACCTACACAAGGTGACTTAATATGCCTCTCTTATCCTAGTGAGAATTATGTAATTTATTATTACATATTGAAAGGATTTTTCAGGTTATGGAAATGCAATGATAGGATACTCCTGGAAACATTAAAATAAAAACAAAACCTGGAACTTGGTAAAACACTATGTCCTGACCTTGTCAGTCACCATGTGTGCCCACATAATGACCCTTGTGGCTGGAACTACCCTGCCCAGCTCTCTAGTCTATATGCTGACCACTGTACCTTTCACTCGCAGAGTCCAGCCACGCTGGCCTTCTTTTAGGTCTTCATGCTTCTTCATCCCATGCTTCCTCTTTGCCTTGGTACACACTGTTCCCTCAGCCTGGGAAACTCTTCCCTTCATTTTCCTCTAAACACACTTGCTCAGCCTTCCCATCTCAGCTCAACTGTTACCTTTTGGAGGCCAAGTTAGGACCCTCATGGTAAGCTCCCCTGGCACCATGAACCTTGCCTTGAGGAGTTTTGGTTGTACTTTTACATTCGTTTGTGAAAGTATTTGATTAATGTTCATTTTCTCAACTTACAAGCTCCATGAGGGCAGGGAGGTTTTCTGTCTTTACCTCCCACTCTGTCCCCAGCACCAAGAAAAGTGTTTTGCGCATAGCTCAGTGCTCAGAAATGGTGTGCTGAATAAATATTTGTGGGTCTATAGCCCACACTCAGGGAGCATGTATTTCATGCCCATTTCTAACCAAGTGCTATGCTCATGGTTAGGTAATAGGTGCTGAATGAATAAGGCAGCTCTTGAGTAACTTATTTTAATGTCTAAAACATGACCAGAGATGATTCTTCCAGAGAAAGTCGGCCTCAACCTAAACCTGTTCATTGCAGGAAGATTCTATATCCTCAATAGGCATACTTCGCATTTTCCTGAATAACCATTTTAGATGCCATAGTTTCTTCCTGCTGCCTTTGGGCCCCTCAGTAGCTGAAGGGAGAGGGAAGAGAGAGGCCCTTATTTACTACCTCCTATTCATTTCTCTTTCACTTCATACAGTGGAGATTCAAAACCTGTTGGCACTGGTCTGACAGGTACGTCCCTGTTACCTGGATTCATTGTGCATCGAGGAAGAAGTATTTGGGTGGCTACCTGTGAAATATTTAACAAACAACATTTGTGTAGCATTTCACAAAGAGCCACTGCCAATGTTACTTAATTTAAACTCTACAATAATGTTAAAGGGAAGATAGCATTTTCCAAATTTTATACACAATAAAACCCAAAGATATTAAGTGACTTGTTCAAAGTAACAGCAAGTATTTTGGAGAGCAGAACTCAAACCCAGCTCTTTTAATTCCAGTGTTTTATATTAAGATATAACATTGCTTTTGTACCCATGTTTCATAGGCTTGGTAATACTTCATAATCACCCTTTATATTTTATGGCATTTCTTATTTTTCCAAATATGCTACCTTAATTCATGTGATATTCACAACAACTTCTTGAGGTAGATGCGGCAAGTATTCATCCTATTTTTACAGCAAGTAAACAGACCCACAGTAGTTAAATGACACATCCAACTAGTAGAATGGCTTGGGCCAGATTTCATTCTCTGCTGTCTAGGTGACTACCTGTGATAGACAGAATGGCTCCCCAAAGATGTGTTAAGTCCTAATCTCTCACACCTGTGAGTAGGTTACCTTACATAGCAAAATGTAATTTTTCAATTGCAGATGTGATTAACTAAAGCACCTTGAGATAGGGAGATTATCCTGAATGATCTGGCTGGGCCCAATATAATCACAAGCGTCCTTATAAGAGGAGGAGAAACAGAGTCAGAGGATGAGCTGCGATGGTAGAAGTAGGGGTCACAGAGAGAGAGATTTGAAGGTGCTGTGCTGTCAGCTTTGAAGATAGAGGAAGGGGCCACAAGCCAAGGAATGCAGGTGGCCTCTAAAAGAAACAGATACATCCAAAAGAAACAGATTCTGCCTCAAAAGGAACACAGCCCTGCTAACATCTTGATTTTAGGATTTCTGACCTCCACAACTGTAATAAAAAGGTGCTGTTTTAAGCTACGAAGTTGTGGCTTTTGTACAGCAGCAATAGGAAACTAACACACGCTTCTAAACAATGATTGGCCTTAGCAGGTAAGGAGAAGATCAGGCTATTTCTGGTGTAGCCTCAACCCCAGGCCTGGAGGGAAGGGCTGCGGTAGGAAAGACAGGCCTTGGTATGCAGAGAGACGTCAATAAGCTGCACACCTCTGCTGTTTCAGAGGAGATCTTCTAATCGCCTCCAGGACACGGGGAACAAAACCCAGACTCCCTGACCCAGCCTACCTCTCTGACCTCGTCTTGGCCCATCTCATGCTCACTCACCGCACTGCAGAGACATGCACCTTCTTCCTGTTTCTAGAAGGCTTGGCACTTCCTGTTTGATCTGCTCAAAATACTCTCACCCCAGAATTTCACATGACACCTTCTCATCACCTCCTCAGAGAGGGTGTAACTGACCACCTCTCCAAAATGGTACCCCCTCCCCCAGTCATTCTCTACTCCATCAACTACCTTTACTTTCTTTGTAACACCCATCACTACCCGAGACTATCTTCTGTATTGTTCACTCACATTGTGTGGGCCTCTCACTAATGTGGACACTCCAGGAGGACTCTCTGGCTCACAGCTCTGTCTCAAGTGCCCAAGTTTATTAGCTGTTCAGTCAATGTTTGTTGACTGCTGAATGAATGGACTAGGGGCAGCCTTACAACATGAGCATCTGCCTTCCCGGGCCTCTCCTCCAGCCCTCCAGGAGGAGCTTCTGCTTAGACATGAGCATTGCGAGCCCTCAGCTTCTTTTCTCTCCAGGGTTCCTGGCTGCCTTTAGACATGGGCCTTGTTTCTTATTGAGAAAGAGAAAGCAGCTCCCAAGAGCCAGGACCCAGCCTGGCACTCACAGTGGGGTCATGGTGTTCTCCTACTAAACATAAATGTTTCCATAGGACATCAGACAAGGACGCTCTGTGACCATGAGGGAGCAAAACAAAAATAGGATGACTTCATAATCACACCTGAACCCAGACAAAAATAAGAACATTGTCTAAACCACAAAAATGACCAAAGATGCCCCTTTCCTGGCTAGTATGAGTGACTACTGTTTCTTTACTATTTATAGCCTGAGGCTTGTCTCATTCCTCCTTGCCTTCTAGGTAAGAATGATTAAGATACCCCATCATAGAATTACCCTGCTTCTTTTTTTTTTTTTTTTTTGGCGGTATGCGGGCCTCTCACTGCTGGGGCCCCTCCCGCTGCGGAGCACAGGCTCCAGACGTGCAGGCTCAGCAGCCATGGCTCACGGGCCCAGCCGCTCCGCGGCATGTGGGATCTTCCCAGACCGGGGCACGTACCCGTGTCCCCTGCATCGGCAGGCGGACTCTCAACCACTGCGCCACCAGGGAAGCCCTACCCCTGCTTCTTGATAACACCCATTCCAGAGCAAGTCGCCCTTCTTTGAACCCTCCCCCAAATCACCAAACCCAAGCCTAAATCCTTTTTTTCAATCAATATTTTTTATTGAAGTATAGTTGATTTACAGTGTTGTGTTAATTACTGTTATACAGCAAAGTGATTCAGTTATACATATATATATATATATATATATATATATATATATATATATATATATATATATATATATACATTCTTTTTAAAAATACTCTTTTCCATTATGGTTTATCAGAAGATATTGAATATAGTTCCCTGTGCTATACGGTAGGACCTTGTTGTTTATCCATTCTCTATATAAAAGCTTACATCTGCTAATCCCAACCTCCCACTCCATCTTTCCCCCAACCCCTTCCCCCTTGGCAACCACCAGTCTGTTCTCTATGTCCGTGATTCTGTTTCTGTTTCATAGACAGGTTCATTTTTGTCATATTTTAGATTCCACATATAAGTGATATCATATGGTATTTGTCTTTCCCTTTCTGACTTATTTCACTTAGTATGATAATCTCTAGTTGCATCCATGTTGCTCCTGTAAGGTCTTTGTCATATCCTCTTATTGAGATGCCCCATGGCTCCCCTGGCATGTGCCCTCCCTCACTGCAACTAATCTGTGGACCCAACATTGTTCGAGTCCAGTGATCCTGGTGGTCTCTGCCTGGAGGGCACTGACACTGTGGACTGGAAGGCAGGCCCAGCTGTTTTGCCATCTTGGAGCGAGAAATACTAGTTGGGCCAGCTGGACAGCTAGAACATCCTGAACCACTCTGCCAATGAAATAATTACACTGGCTGCAGCATGGGCGCCTATTACGCAGCCTGCACAAGAGAGGGGCTGGTGAGGTTCCTGGTGGAGCTGCTCCCTTCCAGGTGTAGGGAGTGAATGGGCCCAGCAGGTGCAGCTGTGGCCTGCCTGGCTTTCTTCAGGGATGGCTCTGCCCAAGGCACAGCTGTTCCCTGTTGCCCATCTATCCAAGCCAATCTCCTCAGTGGAGGTTCAAAAGTCTCTCACACCTCCACTCTTTTCCCTGTCCGTTCCCCAGGCTTCTTATCTTCTAACTTGGGCTCTCCTTCCTGCCTGAATTAATCTCCTTGTTGATCTCCTTCACCTCTCCACACCCCACCTCACAGCCACAGCCTACACCTCTGCCACAGGTATGTGCATCTGAGCCACCAGGGGCTCTGACTTCTGGGCCTCCCTTCCTCTTTCAAAGCCCTGCTTGATGATTAACTCGCTTCTTCCCCAGTTTTCTCGGTTGAGCCCGGCTGGATACCCAAGCTTACAGCAGCTGCTCTCAACATTTACCAAGCGAGCTCAGGATACAGTAGCTGAGTGGGCTGATTGGTGGGTTTGGGATAATCACGTGGACAGTGAGTATGTTTGATTTAGGTGGGGTCGTGGGAGTGAGATTCATAGCATTCATCTCCCCAGCTACAGCTTAAACTCGCCCAGGGTAGAGGCCACACCTGCTAGTTTCCTTTTTGGACCATTTTCTCTCTAATACCTGAGTCCAAAACGGTAAGTACCCAGCACCCCACAGTCTCTCAATGCTCCAGGAGAAGGCCAGTCAAGGAACCGATCCTCTGTGGGGTTGCAGATGATACCTGCTTCTTAGTCAGTCTCCCCCATCCCATCCCCAGACCTGCAGATGCCAGGAAGGGGTCAGAGGGAGCTTTCATCAGGGATCCTAGAAGCTTATCGACCATCCTGACAGGCCTAAGTTGTTTGCTGTGACTTGGAGCCTCAGCAGTTTCTACCCACAAAACATTGATCCAGAATATTTTTCTTTCTAGAGACGGACACTTTTCAGCCTGACTACTCCAGAGCCCAGCTGACTCCAGCTGGGGGCGAGTTAATCTCTGATGCCCTTCTCATCAACCGCCTCTTAAAAACACCTGATGACACTTTACAGTGCAAGGTCAGAGATACAGCCAAACACATTTTTTTTTTAAAGAGAGCATTGGGGTAAAGGATACTCCGCTGCTTTAAACAGAGCCAAGTTAATTTAAAGGCAAGACACGGGGAAATGGCCAAAATATGATGTTAAGTGAAAAAAGTAAAGGTTGCAAAATAGTATATACACCATAAGCTCATATATAGAATATATATTTAGTGTGTTTTTATGCATAGAAGGAATTATATAAAGTCATATTTGATATTTTTGTAATCAGTAAAAAATGAATTTAAAAAAGCACCTGGGATAGCAACTCTTGCTTTCAGCCCACTTATTTATACTTTTAGTGTTTCCTACAAAAAAATATACAATTTTGCTTCACTATTAAAAGAATTCTACTCAATTAAATTAGGCTTATCTATATCTTTAAGTTTTTATTATCTGTCATTTCTAGTTTATCATTTCCCTTCTTTTAACATGTCAAAGCACTTCAGATTCCTCACAAGCTTCATACTGACACTGGCCTGGGAGAAGCAGGGATCATTCTACAACCCCTCAGAAAAACATGTTCCTTGGGGAAATGGTTGAGAGGCATTTATTTGCTGTATTCATTCAACATACATTATTGAGTGCTGCTTAGTACCAGGCTGTGTGCTTGATGCCAGGGCCGAATAGTTGACAAAAAGGATTAAAATTTCAAGGAAACTCTCTAGGCTATTGGGTTGCCCTAGGCCCAAAGGCTTGCCCCAACAGTGGATAAGAATGTGGGTTGGAGAGTCAGGCTGCTTGAGTTTAGATCCCAGAGCCACCACCTAATAGCCCCAGGGCCACATGCCAGGTCGGGACTGGGTCAGATGCCAGTAACAATGACCCAAAACAACACAGGCTTAAATAAGATAGAAGTTTGTTTTGCCTTCCTTTAAACAAACAAGTCTGGAGGGAGGCAGTCTGAGGCTGGGACAGCAAGTCATGGTCATCAGGGACTTGGGCTCCTTCTGTCCTCCTGCCCTGCCATCTTTAGCTCGAGGCTTCCTTTCTCAAGATCACAAGTTAGTGTTGGAGCCTTAGCCATCAAATCTGTACTCTAGGCAGGAAGCAGGGGAAAAGAGCAAGAAAAAGCCCATGTAAGCAGCCTTTACCCTCTTTAAGAAGCCTTTTTGGAGGTCTAAACCAATGACCTCTGCTTCCATTTAATGGGCCAGAGCTGCCTGCAAAGGAGTCTGGAAAAAGTAGACTTGGAGCTGGCCATATTGCCTACCCAAGGCAGTCAGCTTACTTACTTACTTCATAAGTACGAAGGGGCTTTAGATCCTGGTAACTAGCTGTCCCTGCCCCAGGGTAATAATATTACCCACCTGCCCAAGTACAGGGGGAGTGAATAAGATAATAATTGTAAAGCCATCAAATGTCACCTCCCTTTGAAACCTTCCTCAGATAAAGTTGGTCATTTTTCACTTAGGGATCCAATAGCAATTCTTCACACCTAACTCCTAACACTGGCCGGTGTTTATTGTAGTTTTACGTTGACTGTCTCCCCGACTGGGCAATAAAGTCAGGGGTGAGTCCTTAGTCACCTCTGTAACTGGAGTGCCAGCACACTGTAGATTCTCATAAATCTTTGTGAAATAGATAAAAGAATTTCCCTTCCTTCTTTCCTTGATGTAACTTCCTGAACCAGTTTTACTTTCAAATCCCAAAGCCCTCCAGGCCCTAAGCCATCATCTTTGAAGTCACTTTCAGGCTTTGGTCTCCTCAGGCCTGAGACAGAGTGGAAAGAGCCATAACACTGGCCTCAGATATCTGCTTTGCCCCTTATCTGCTGTGTGACATTAGGAAAATTGCTTAACCTCTCTGAACTTTAGTTTCCATTGAGAAGTAGGGATAACATTAGTGCCTTCATGTGTGAGAGACGTATAGATTAAATAAAAGCATGTACCTGGCATAGACCAGCACCCAGTAGACATAAGCATCTTTGGTCTTTTGATTTTTTTCTCTCCTATCTGACTAGAGCTAAAGCAGGCAGTTTAAAAATAGCTAATACTGGGCTTCCCTGGTGGCGCAGTGGTTGAGAGTGCGCCTGCCGATACAGGGGACATGGGTTCGTGCCCCGATCCGGGAAGATCCCACATGCCGCAGAGCGGCTGGGCCCGTGAGCCATGGCTGCTGAGCCTGTGCGTCCGGAGCCTGTGCTCCGCAACGGGAGAGGCCACAACAATGAGAGGCCCACGTACCGCAAAAAAAAAAAAAAAAAAAAATAGCTAATACTTTATGAGCACTTACTGTCTGCTAGGTGCTACCTTGAGGTAGGTACTATGATATCACCCCATTCTACAGATGAGGATACTGAGGTTCAGGCAGTCACCCAGCTAGAGGACAGGGGCAGAGGCAGAGCAGTCTGGCCACAGAACTTATGATTCTATCCATTACACCACACTGCTGTTCTTGTTGCATGTGGCAACATTTAGCCTCAACGTGTCCCCCATCGACTCTTCCAATGTCCAATCATTGACAATTTTTCTGGGTACCCCAGAGTCCACATCAGTCTGGAGCTAGGCCAGGAGGATTCTGGGTTAGCTTACCCACAGGAATGATTTTCTCAGGTAAAATTTCCCATAGAACCCTGGTAGCTGCTCATACTCCTCAGAGAGCATTATGAAAAGTTGTTTCAGAGAACAGCTGTGACCTCAGACCAGTCATCATTATAAGTAACAGGCACCCCTACCTCATGAAAATCCAGCTTGCGAGACATTGCAAGCTTATAAAAAATATCAGCGTATATGCGTGGGAGGGATGATATGCATTATGTAAAGATCATTCACTTTATATAGTATGGCCCTTCGGGCTTCCTTTATTTAGCAATCTTTCCTATGCACTTACAATGATTTAATTTTTTAAAAATTCCATTTATGTGAAACTTTACAGGGACAGGGCTATATTACCCAAGTGAGATACACCCACAGGATTCTTTGATCTTGATATTACCAGGAAATTGCCGCAAACTTTGCCTTATCTGACCCTTTCCCTTGTATTTTTCTCTTCCAAATTTGCCTCTGAGGAGGTAGGTTTTGAATCCAATTATAAGAACATCCCTGAAAATCATTCACTTATCACAATAGAAAGAAGTTAATTTTGGCTACGTGGGGAGCTCCCATCAACCACTCCCATCTTTTCCCAGCACTGGAAAATTACAAAGTTTCTTTCCCTGGTGTTTTAAAACTTTCAGAGCCTCTGGGAATCAGCAGTTAAGAATGTGCCCATCAGCCAGTAACAAGGAGGCAGGGGCAGACCACTTATGACATCACAGAACTCAGAGGCCAGTGAAGGAAGAGACAGGTCCAGAGCTGTCCTGGTGCTGCCGCCAGTGAGGAATAACGATGTGCCTTTGTGACCAGACTGCCAGGGATGGGGTGTGAAATCATTGACAAAAAAGCAGAAAGCAAGGAGGAGGAGGGAGAGTGAGTGGGGATGAGCATCTGTAAAACCTGGGAGAGAAAAGTGAAGCGTATACTTCCATTATATTTTCAGGAAGTTAAAACAATTCTTTTTTTTTTTTTTTGCGCTACGCGGGCCTCTCACTGTTGCGGCCTCTCCCGTTCCCGCGGAACACAGGCTCCGGATGCGCAGGCTCAGCGGCCATGGCTCACGGGCCCAGCCGCTCCACGGCACGTGGGATCTTCCCGGACCAGGGCACGAACCCGTGTCCCCTGCATCAGCAGGCAGACTCTCAACCACTGCGCCACCAGGGAAGCCCTAAAACAATTCTTGAATACAAAACAGTTACCAGGGACTAGCGGCTACTCAAACATCACCAGCCTGGACTGAAAAAGAAGGAGGAACCCAAGCATTTTGTAACTTTTAGGAGTGGCCTTCTAGAGGAAACTGGAGTCAGCTGCAAGTTTACATTTCAGGAAAACCTGGCCCGGTGAAGCCTCTCCTGACTCATGCTTATGGGCTGGAGCTCATGTCCAGTTGCTCAAAAATGTTGACATTTCCTTGTAAAGCAACAAGATGTGGAGATGGGACTCAGGGCAGCTCAGAACCCAACCCCTGCAAGTTCTTCTCCACAATCCTTTACCTACTTCTCTTAACAGGGTGTGACTGGGGTGAGGTCAGCAGGGGTTGTGCAAGTATGGGGTCAGCCCTGAGAGTGAGGGCCATCCTAAATCTTGCTCCCTGGAGGCCCCATTTGCCTCACTTTCCTCCTGGCCCTGCCTTTCAAACTCCCCACTCAGCAACCCCATAATTCTCAATCACTTGGTTTGGGATGGGGTGTAGGTATTTTTTAAAATCTCCTCAACTGATTCTAATATGCAGCCAGGATGGAAAGACACTGCTTTAAGGGAACAAGGGTTGGTGGCAAATTGAAGGAATCCAACTGAAAGCCAAGAATCGACCTTGGCTTCATCCTTTCCAAGTATGTTAAGTGGAGAAAAAAATTCTTATCAAATTCATTTTGGTTCAGTCTGTGCACTGTATAATAGGTCACAAAGGGTTCTGTATAGGATTGCGAGACAAAATACAAGACATCCAGTTAATTTGAATTTCAGATAAACAATAAATAATTTTTAGACTTATCTGAAATTCAAATTCAACAAGGCATCCTGTATTTTTGTTTGGTAAATCTGTTGGCCCATCAGCTCCATGCTTTGTGACCACCTAGAGGGGTGGGATAGGGAGGGTGGGAGGGAGGGAGACGCAAGAGGGAGGAGATATGGGGAGATATGTATATATATAGCTATTTCACTTTGTTATACAGCAGAAACTAACACACCATTGTAAAGCAATTATACTCCAGTAAAGATGTTAAAAAATAATAATAAATAGATCTGGTGGCCCTCATTCTGCATGACTTGCCAAAGTATTGATTGTATAGGGCAGCATTTCCTAGTTTGTATTATAGAACACAAGTTGCAGTGGATATAATGAGTATTATATCAAGAAAAAAATTTCCATAGTCAAATAAATCTGGCAAACACTGGGTTAAACCAAGTTAACCAGGTTTTTTGACTATAAAACTTCTCAGAGCCTTTAACATGTTGGGTTGGCCAAAAAGTTCGTTCGGGGTTTTGTTGGCATAAGGAAAAACCTGAATGAACTTTTTGGCCAACCCAATACAACTGAACACTGACTCCTCAAGCTGGGGACTTGCAGAGTTCCCAAACTTACACAACTTACACAATATAGAACTATTGTTCCAGAAAACTTAATGTGGAAAACACTAAGTGAGAGGTGAGGTGCTACTGAAGGATTTTAGCAGGCAAGTGACAGTCAGGCTAGTGATTGAGATAGATAATTCCACTTTTAGAAGTGTCGACTTGAGAGGGAACCCAGGTAGAAAGCTATATTGGTTTTCTAGGGCTGCCATAACAAACTAACACAGACTGAGTGGCTTAAACAACAGAAATTAATTTTCTCACGGTTCTGGAGGCTAGAAGTTAGAGATCAAACTGCCAGCAGGGTTGGTTTCTTCTGAAACCTCTTTCCTTGGCTTGTAGGTAGCTGTCATCTCCCTCTGTCTTTATGGGGTCTTCCCTCTGTGCATGTCGTGTTCTCATCTCCTCTTCTTATAAGGACACCAGTCATATTGGATTAGGGATCACTGATATGACCTCATTTTACCTCAGTTGCCCCTTTGAGGGCCCTATCTCCAAATACAGTCACATTCTGCAGTACTGGGTGTTAAGACTTCAATGTATAAATTTGGGGGGAGGACACAATTCAGCCCATAACAGAGGCTTTTACAATACCCAACTGGAAGATGATTAGGTTGCAAATTAAGGTAGTAGCAGTGGGAATGCAGAGAAGGGATTGGATCCTAGAAATATCAAAGAGTCAGAACTGAAAGGACAGGGGAATTGATTGGATGTGGTGAATGAGCAAAAATAAAGCATAGTGTCTAGATCAGGGTAGCACTCAAATATATATTTGTTTCCATCTCTTCACTGTTCCCTGAGTTCAAAATAGAATCTATCATGTAACAAAAATCCATACGCATAATGCAGCATTGGATTGAATTCATTTCAGGGATAGAAGTATGAATAACACAGTTGTTAAAGATTTCCTGTTTATTTCCAAAAGTGTTCACTAGTATTTGTATTGGGATGATTGACTAATCTCTGCATCATCTGTCTCCACCCCTGGTAAAAACACTGAGCATTATGGGAATGCCTGGCTTACCTGTGCCAGATTCATTTTGCTCCAGTGGGTGGAGTTCTAGTGGTTTCCAAAGAGAACGAAAGCTTGGTGAGGAGCAAGAGGTTGGATAGAACTGGCTCCCTTGGTGGGCCGTGGTCCTCAGGCCCTTTAAGACACACTGAAGACCAGCCCACATCCTGCCTTCAACCTAAGAATTAGTCAGAAAAGCCAATAACTTCTAGGAATCAAAATTTGAGTTGAAGTTTGAAAGCCTGAAAAAAATCACTGGGTGGTGTAGACAGATGAAAAAGTGGCCAAAGGACATTTTCAGTGAGGCCTTAAGTTCTATAGAACAAGCTAATTCCACAAAAAAGAAACTCTTGGGATTTCTAGAGTCAGGGACTAAAGGACCCACAGGTCAATGCCCTCTGAGCACCAGCCATTGGGCTTTCTTCCTGGCCTCATTTGGCCTGGGCACTGAGAACAGCAACAATCGGATGGCTGTGGTATGAAGGGGGTGTCTTGCTAACACCCTGAAAATCTGTCAGAGCTACCACAAGCTAGGACCCATCCTTGCTGAGGTGTACAGAACTCTTGTTGATACAAGTATTCTTTAAGTTAAAAGCAATAAATTCCTTCTGGTTTAACTTAAAAAAAAATTAGTGGGGAGAACTTGGATTCTTTTTCTTTTTTCCTTCGTTTCCTGAGGATTGATGCATTTCTTAGCTTTTTGGCCTCTACCAGTTAAATAAGGGTGCTGGCCAAAGTGCAACCACTGCCTGTAATCTTTGTCTCTTTTGAGTCTTTAATCTTTCCATGGCTTCCTGCTCTCAGCCTACACTTGAAGTCTACCTCATTCCAAAGATTTCCCTTGTCCAGTCATCTCAATGCATTACTATTCTGCCTTGTTATAGAGCTGGAGGTTTGCCCTGCACTCCTTATTCAAATAATCACTACTTGAAAAGCAGGAAGCACTTCCTATGTGACTCTCCCATGGCTCCCAGCTCAAACCTTGATTATGGCAAATACTCAACTGGTTGTCCTGAATCCGATGCAGAGCCTCTACCACTACCTCCTCTACCCTCAGAAATTACTCGTATGCTCTACTGTTGATGTATTTTCTCCTTATATCTAACCGAAATTAATCCCACAATAATTTGTCTTCATACTCCATTGGTAGTACATTGTTTGCAAAAATGGCCAAAATCATTCTCTTCCTTGTACCCATGCTCCTTTGCAATGTGGCTTACCATCTCCTCCCATTAAGAGATGGAATCCGTCTTCCCACCCTTTAAGTGTGGGCTGATCATGTGACCAGCTTTGACCAATAAATCACAGCAGAAGTGATGTTGTGCCCTTCCTAAGCCTAGCCCTTAAGAGGTTTGTGAGTTTCTATTCTCTCTCTTAGAACTCTGCTCAGCTACCAGCGAACAAGCTTGAGCAAGCCTGCTAGATAGTGAATGACCACATGGCCAAGTCAACCCTGTCAACCCTGTTGGCGTTAGCTGACAGCCAGTTACTTCCTCAGGTGCAGAGCTCCTTAGCTGACCTGTAGCTGACCACGGATGCATGAAAGAACCAAGCAAAGACTGGAAGAATGTACAGCTGATCCATCCTAAATTGCTGATTTGCAGAATCATGAGTTAAGTAAACAGTTGCTGTTTTAATCCATTAGGTTTTGGGATGGTTTGTCCCATAGAAATAGTTAACCAACACACCATCCAAAATGTTCAGATGTTTGAAGAGTCTAAGGAGCTTCCAGTCAATCAATATGGCTCTACAAATTTATGCTTTGATACAATTTTGGTGCTTTAAACTCATAGTAATAAGAGATGCAACAGAAAGTAAAAACTGTAAAGCTGGCTCATGGATGAACATCTCTGCAACCAGAAATCTACATTGTTCCAGGAATGAAAGCAGGGAGAGGTCACTGGGAGCTTGGTGTCTGCAGAGTAAAGGGAGTTAAAGAGTTCCATCTGAAGCAGGGAATAAAAGCCAGTTTACTGCTTGAAGCCAGGAGTTGGTGGGGATAGATAATGCCCCCACTTTTGCCAGCTCATGAAAGGAGGCTTATACATACTTGCTAAGTATTATCACTCAGGCATCTCCCCATACCCTGCCTCCCCTACTGACTTTGCTAAAACCAATGGTCAGTTCTCAGTCCTTACTTTACTAAGCAGACTTTGGTAGGGGTCATCCCCTTAGACTGGTTTCCCTCCTGCTTCACTGGCCACTTTTCTGTTTCCTTTCTAAAGGTTTCCCTCTTCTTCCCAAACTCTTAATATTGGAGGATGTTTAGATTCAGTCCTTGGTCCTGTTCTCTGTCCATATTCACTCCTTTGTGATCTTATCAGGGCTCATGGCTTTAAATGTCATCCAAATTCTGACCCCTTCCAGTTTAACTCTCTAGCTCAGATCTCTCTCCAAACTCCAGGTGCAGATATCTAACAGCCTACTTAATATCTCCATTTGGGTGTCTAACAGAAATCTCAAACTCAGATGAACTCCTGATTTTCCCTGCCCCAATATCTGTCCAACCCTCAATCTTCCCCATCTCAGGTGATAGTAACTCCATCCTTTGGTTCCTGAGGCCCCCAAACCTTGATACAACCATTTTCTCATCTCTCTCAACAAATGTACCAGGAAATAATTTTGGATTTACCTTCATCATTTAACTAGAATCTGATCATTTGGGATCATAGCTTTTGGCAAAGCCTGAGCCTGGGGGAATGAGAGGACTTGGACCCAGTCTCATGAATGGAAAATGAGTAAAGCTACCTGCTGGCTCAGTGCCCAGATCTCATGTGTCCAAATCTCTCCAAAAGACGGGAGCCCCATTTGCTTCAGGGCCCAGGTGAGGCAACTGCAAAACTACTATTGGAAGGAGGTGGGAAAGAGAAAAAAAGTAAAACTCGCTTTAAATAAAATTTGGAAAGCTTGCAAACCAAAATTCTAAATTCCACCTCAAAAATCTAATGTTAATAGTCAGTCAACAAATTACTTACTCCAAATAAAATTATTTTATAGAATAGTCTGAAAACTATTTTTAAAATAAACATGTTTTTGAGTATTCGAAGCAATAAAATGGACTAGCTTCTTTTTTTAAAGAGCAAGGTGAGAAACACAAGTAGGCAGAAATGAAATAAGATTATGTGAATATGAAAATAAACAATTTGAAATCTTGGAACTAAAAATTATAATAATTTGAATTAAAAATTCAATGATAGGATAAACACTAGACTGAACACAATTACATAGATAACTAATGGAAGTGGAAAATAGCACTGAGGAATCTACCCCTACATATCCAAAGACAGAGATAAAAAAAAAAAAATACAAAAAAGGACAAGGAACATAGTTTGAATAGCTCCAACATGTGGTAAATAGGAGTTCTGAAGAAGGCAATAAGGGAAGCAATATTTGAAGAGATAGATAGTAGAGACTTTTGCATGACTGAAAATAGAGAAGAGTCCTCACACCAAAGGAGTGCTTTAAGATGGACAGCTAAAAAACCCATGCCTACCAGACAGATTGAAGTAAAACTGCACAGCACTAACATTAAACAGAAGAGCTCAGAAATTTCCAGAGAGGAAATATATATTATCTTATCTAGAAAGAAGTGACAACTGCATTGACAGATTTCTTACCAACAAGAACAGAGTCAAAAACCCCACTAAAAGAAATATTAAAGGATGGTATTCACGAAGAAAATTCAGCCCAAGTCATGAAATATAAGAAATCAGGGTAAAATAGAAATTGACTACATTTATCAGTAAGTTTAATTAATTATTGGCCATAAGGGCACGCATATTAAGCTTTCTTTGGGGGGGGTATTTAAAAGGGGTAAAATTCAAGCTCTACACTGCAAAACTAAGATAGAAGGAAAGGAATACCATGCTTAGTCTATGAGGGCTATGCAATAGTAAAGAGAAGGATAGAAATTCTGAATAACTTTAGCCTTTGTTAGAAAAGTTTAGGGTTAACTATGTATGTTTAAAAAATTAAAGGGAATCACCAAAATCAACAAATAAATTTGTATTTATTAAAATACTCTAAGTATATGGAAACCTTATTAGTAGAGTAGAAGACAGAAAAGGAGAAATTTACAAAGCTAAAAAAAATTATGGTAAGGAGAAAACCCAAAATAACAGGGCAGAAGCTCAAATATATTGCAATAAAATATGTATCTACTAACATGGTTATCACAGTGGATTTTTTTAAAAAATCCAGCTACATGCCTCCTATAGGAGACATAATTAAAACAACACTAAAAGAGAAAGTGTGACTATAAAGGAATTAAAAAGGTGTACCAGGGCTTCCCTGGTGGCGCAGTGGTTGAGAGTACGCTTGCCGATGCAGGGGACACGGGTTCGTGCCCCGGCCCGGGAAAATCCCACATGCCGTGGAGCGGCTGGGCCCATGAGCCATGGCCGCTGAGTCTGCGCATCCGGAGCCTGTGCTTCGCAATGAGAGAGGCCACAACAGTGAGAGGCCCGCGTAGCGCAAAAAAAAAAAAAAAAAAAAAAGGTGTACCATGTAATAATAATAAAAAGAAACCTGGTACATCAACATTATATCAGACTAAACAGAATTTAAGACAAAAACACTACATAATCATAGAAGGGACAATCCACCAAAATGTAGCATTCGTGAACCTGCAGGTACCTAACAGCATATCTCTGAAAACTACAAAGCCTAAGTGAGAGAATTATAAGCAGAAATCAACAAGTCAACAATCGTAGTATAGATTACTGAGATCAAGTAAGATGAAAACTTCGAAAGAATTTTAAAAGTTTGAACAACAAATCTACTAGACATGCAGGAAAAAGTCTTTATTCCCAACAGCACATATTTACATAATCTTACCTCCTATGAAAATCACAAAGGATGTCTCAACAAATGTAAAGGGATACGATAGAGGCCATGTTCTCTGACAATAGTGCAATTAAATTTGAAATCAACAATGAAAAGAAGTTTAAAACAATAATAACTATAGTATATGTTTGGAAACTAGTAAAGCAATCTTCTAAATAACTCACGGGTTAAAGAGGAATTCACAATTGAAATGATAAAATATTTAAGAAGTAAATGACAACAAAAGTACCTCACATCACAATGACAACAAAAGTACCTCATGAGAGCTCGTCCAAAAAAAAAGTGCTGTTTTGGATATTTTGGGAATAACTGGAAAAATGCGAATAAGGTCTATAGATTAGATACTACTACTGTATTAAATTTCTTGATTTTGATAACTATACTGTGTTGTGAATGAACGTCTTTGTTCTTAAGAAATATGCACTAAAATATTTAGGGATTCAGGCATATGAAACATTCTCAAATGCATTAGATGATGACGATGATGATGATGGTGGTGGTGATATCCAGAGAGAAATAACAAAATGTTATCCCAGAAATGGTGAAACTGGATGAAGCGCATACAGGAGTTTTTTTTTTTTTAACACTATTTTTGTAATATTTTTAAGCTTGAAAATTATTTCAAAATAAAAAGTTAAACAAAGAAAAATACCTGTAAGATGCAGTTAACGCTAAAGGAGACTTTATCTTTAAATCTAAATAGCTGTGTCTTTTAAGAGGGATAGTGATTTGCCAGACACGATTTCCCTTCTGAGGGTTCTCTGTTTCACTGATTGGATAAAACAAAAAACCTGTTGTGTGAGAAAACTGCATGTTCTGCACAAGAGCAAAGTAGACCACGATGCCTGTTGTATATGAAACAGCATCTCATGGTTGGCGGCACCGTTCGTCAGGAATTGCCTTGGGGATAAACATAGACTAGTGACTAAACAGTGATGTCACACAATTGTTTTAAATACATGAGCCAGAAAGGCAACTTGCGGCATGTTCCAACTAGGTCATCAGATTTATTTAAGAAGTTTTGACCCTAGGATTTCTCTCAGTCTTTTATAATATTTTGTGTTCCTCTTTCCACATAATTCGAAAGAGTGGAACCCAATCTCCTTTTAAATGTTTCCTGAGAAATCTGCCTCTTAACTTCAGAAGAGCGCTGAAGTGTCAACACATTACGGAGAGATTGTTTCCAGATGCTCAGCATTCGTAGAAAGGTCTTCTGATGGAGGATAAGAGCAGGACTATGTGAAACACAGTGGGGCTCCCAAGGAGTAAGCGTGAGGGTGGACAGAGGAGGAAGGAGAAGAGGGAAGAGAGGGTCAACGTGGGGTTTTGAGAGGAGCCTTAAGGGTGGTTTGGGAAAGTCTACCAGCCCCTACGTGTTCACGGGGTCTCTCTGTCGCCAGATAAAACTTTTTGGGGAACAAAGAGAAAGTTCTAGACTGAGGGCCTCAGGTACTCCCATGGTGGAGAGTACTTGGCAGAGATGAAAGAGGAGAATGCAGTTTCTAGATGCGTGGTGTCACTGTTTACTCAGTCAGTAGATTATGGTGGATCTGATGGGGTAGGCCATCTGGATGGTCTGGGCACATTACTTGTTTTGCAGCAGATTCACTTTGGGGGCATTGTTTGGGACACCACTCTCTCTGGTCCATTGGACTCATGGTCTTGGCCTCTGCTTTATCTGACAAAGTCATAACAACCTTTGGGTCAACGGCACTCACAGCATCTCCACAGCCAGAAGGAGACTAGCAAATGCTGCCACCTCTAACAGACAGCACAGTTTAGGTTTTCTACGAATTCTCTATCTTTTCCTTTTATGTCAGAGTCTGTCTGTTTTAATTAAAATTACTTCAGAAGGCAGAACATGGGACCAGTCCCAGAAGTGCACATTTCATTACTGGCGAGTGTCGAGGGTCAGGAACAACTTGCAGATTTCTAAGCTGTGCCTAAGTATCATCGTGTCTTGGAAGATGACCACGCTATGGGGGTTTCAGCCCTGGTTCCTGTTTCACCTGACCACACCCCTATACCAGCCGTTCACTACAGAAAACCTATCCAGACTGGATGGGCTAAGCTGAGAATTCCTAATCTCCCAGACATAAGTGTGAGGACATTGTCTAACCACTGCTCCCTGACAATTATTATCTTTGAAGAAAAAAAGAAGAAAAATATGACTGGACGAAAATAAATATCTCATAGGAACAATCAGAGAGCTTTCTGGTGGAATTTTTCAGGCCATAGAAAGTTAGTGCTAGAAGATGGCAGCGTTCAACATTTTCCTATTAGCCAAAAGTTTATAAAGATGCTTCAAATGCTAAAAAATAAGAATAATAATAATAGAGCCTGTCTCTACCCCTCCCCTCACCAAAGGGTTTCACTGAACACCAGTTGAAAACCTCCAGCTTAAGAAAATGAGGCCCAGGGCTTCCCTGGAGGCGCAATAGTTAAGAATCCACCTGCCAATGCAGGGGACACGGGTTTGAGCCCTGGTCCGGGAAGATCCCACATGCCGCGGAGCACCTAAGCCCGTGCGCCACAACTTCTGAGCCTGTGCTCTTGAGCCCGCAAGCCCCAACTACTGAGCCCACGTGCCTAGAGCCCGTGCTCTGCAGCAAGCGAAGCCACTGCAATGAGAAGCCCGCGCCACAACAAAGAGTAGCCCCTGATCGCCACAATTAGAGAAAGCCCGCGCGCAGCAACAAAGACCCAATGCAGCCAAAAATAAATAAATTGATAAAAAGAAAAGAAAATGAGCCCCAGAGAAATTGAAAGCCATACTCCAGGCACGCCAGCTAATTGGTGACAGCACTGGGACCAGAGCCCTTTCACCCACAGAAGCATTTACTCATTGCCTAGAAGTCAGTGCATCATGAAAAATGGATGGCAGAGACCAGTCTCTGCCCCCAGTAATTTTCAGTGTGAGAAAGGCACTGTCAGAGTTAGCACACACACAAAAATATTTTCTTCGAGCCCTCCAAATATGGGCAGGCAGGCTAAAAGTCTTTGAGGCATTTATATTAATATGCAACAGACTATGCCTCTAGGAAATCGTATGACTTCTCCTCCACCCCAGCCTGAGGCCCAGGCCATAAAGACAGTAAAGCAAGAAAGCAAACAAAGAGATGCAGGGTATGTGCATTCTTGGGAACCCATGGATGAATCCCACAGCAGTGCCAGCCTTTTCCACTCTGGCCAGGACTTAAATTAGGCATGCCATCACATGGTTTGGCAAGGATTTTGTTTCTTTGTTTTTGGTTTGTTTTTTTCCAGGGGGAATAGGGAGAAAGGATAAGAAAACACTACTTCACATAATAGCACAGTTATATTAATATACTATTTTAAAACTTGTCACAGTTCACCCACATACTACAAATTAAATGTTTCATAATAACTCTATGAGAGCATAAGAGCAGCATTCTCCTTATCCTACAAAGAAGGAAAGAGGAGAAAGAGGTCATGTGGTTTGCCCAAGGCCACTCCATCGGTTGGTGACAGATGGGCTGATTGGTGACTGAGGGAGGGACACGCCTTTCTAGACTGGGTTTAGACTCTGCCCTTCAGTAAACGTGTCACAGACGCAAACAGAGGGACTGTTCTATTTGGAGGAACAGAACAGAGAAGACATTCCAGTGGTGCATGAATCAGAAAGAAAAAAAAAACAGAAAGATAATAGCAGACCTCATAGAATTCCCTCTGACCTGTGTGTTCTTCAGAATTGTTTGTAGATGATTTATATCCAAACGTAGATTTGCATTTGGTGGATCAGGTCTGGCACCGGAGATTTATGTATCTTTCAGAACCTCTATTAGCTGGTTGAAACTACCTTTTCCTATGAAGAGTTTTAGATCCATTTAATTCACCCCTGAAGTAAGGCTGAAGAAACTGTGAGGACATGCAGGGTGGACTTTGAAAGGAAAGATCTGTAGCAGTGCCAAAGCAAGCCCCAGGAGTGAGGGACTAATTTGGCAACTGTCAGGACAGATCAGCTCATGGAGTGAGAAGTGGGTTGATGGGAGGGAGCTCTGGCTGCAAGGACAAAGCTGGACATGTAGGTCCAATTTTTCAAGCTGCTTCTCTTCCGGGGGGAACCCCCCCAAAACCCCACATGCCTTGTCACCTCTTCTGATGGAGGTAGAATGCTACCTCTGGCCACAAGAGTCATCTCTAATTTCAGGGGCCTGAAACATCCAGGCTCACAAGTCCTGAAATAACACAGGTTTTTCAGTGGCTTGTCTGAGCTCTCCTGGAATTCCTTTAAAATGCAGAAGGATGAGTCATCCTGGGTTCATATCTGCACAGAAGGCTGGGGAAAGGCCCAGACACAAGGTGCCAACAGTGCAAACTTTGTAAAGCAAATCTAGTGAATAAGCAACTACTTTTCAGATCCTCAAAACCTGTTGAGGATTAAGATGTCTTTCTGGCAACCCAGGGGGTGTTCATGTGCCTGTTTCAACGTTACCAGGAGCTTCAGGAAATGGTAAGGTGGGACAGCCAGCAAGAAAGCTAGCATCATCCATGAAGGATGGGCATGGTTTTCAAATAAGGAATCACTTTCCCCTCAAAGAGAATTTCTGACCACCCTAGAAGGTGATCCTGGGAACTTCAGAATCTTAGAATAAACATGAACATCAAAGAACAAATGTCTGGGGAACACACATTCTTTCTTTCTCTTTCTAAGTGACCCATATTATAAGCCCCCGACAATATTCCCGAGGTGCACATCTGCCTGGGGTGTAGGGAACTGGAAAGCTGTCCTTGGTGTGGCAGCTGACTAGTCCACTGACCTTGGGCTAATCATTTAGTTTGGGATTGGGGATTCACAGTCAAAGCCATGATTACTGTGATCCAACAGAAGTGAGCCTGCCTGGGCATGGGAACCCAAGGGTTCTAATTTTAAGGATTCATTCCTTGGGAGTGGAGGCAAAAGGCTCATGGAAATAAAGCAGCCCATATTTGAATGCCTTAGCAGTGAGTTTTAGGACTCCCTCAACTTTCAACAAGCCCTCTAGGCTTTTCAGTGGGCCTGGGGAGGCATCACACACTTGGGCTCAGAGGCTAAGAAGCAGGACTTGGGCAGTTCATTAGACTCTTCATGGGACAGTTGGAAGAGATGTGAGTGACGACGTTTTTGCTCACCATTGTCTCACCAGACCAGTCTTCTGGAAACACAAGTTTAATGTTCTCATCGCCTGCTTAAAATGGCTTTCCATTGTTCTAAAATAAAAGCCAGACTCCTCAATACTCCTTACACAGCCCCACCTGTCCCAGTCCCTGTCTACCTCTCCTGATCCCTGCTTTCTTCATTCCCTTTAATCCAGACACAAGGACTTTATTTCTGTTCCTCCAATGCTCAGGCTCTAATCTCAAGCACTCCCTTACCCCTCCTTACTTTTTAATTTCTATTTCTCTTTCGGTGTTCCGCTCAAATGTCACTTCCTCTGAGAAGCCCTCCCTGAATCCTTCCCTCCCCACCCCCATTAGATCAGATAAAAGTGCTTGTATGTTCTTGCAGAGCATCCTATTCTTTCCCTTTAGGGCCTTTATCACAGTTGATAATTATATACTTACTTGTTTACTTATTGGATCGATTCCAGTCTCTCCCACTAGATTATAAGCAGTGTCTATTCACCACTGTCTCTCTAATGCCTACACAATGCCTTGAACATAGCAGACACACAATACAGTGATCTCATTAGGATGAAGGTGACATGAAGTAGAAGACAGTGACATTCCTATAGAAATCCAGAGCTCTGCTCTGCTGCACACCTGCAGACCTTATTGGTCAATGGCCACCAACACCCCAGCTAGCCAAACAAATACTTTTGGAGGAGTGTTAACACCTGTGAGTAAAACAAATCCATTCTTTTCATTAGTTTTGGCTGTTCAGAACACGGGGAATTCGAGAAGAGTGGTAATCTCAAACTACCCTGCTCACTTTCCTGGATGGTAGACCTGGTTTGAACACATTCCACCAGCTGCCCCATCTCTGGGGATGGGGGCAACAGGGCAGAGTGAGGGAATCTGTGTGTAGGGACTCTGGCCTGACAGTGGGATCCAACACAAGCAGATACTTAAAAATATGCTGACAGTGGGGGTTATGTCTCTTCAATGCACTGGAGGCAAAACCCCTTGTTTTAAAAATAAAGCATTCATACAGAGCCAAGAATGTCCCTGAGTCAATAGTCCTAACCCTTTCTCAGTCTGCCGATGAGGCCCTGGGTGAGGCTTATCAGATGGGTGAGCCAAGGACCTGCCACTAAGAGGTTACCGTCTCCGTACACCCAACTGATATTGGTCAAGCACAGACGGGGTATAGTAAGAGCTTGGGAGACAATAGGAGATGAAGAACATGGAAGGCTACTACTGACAGATCAGCGTACATAGACAAGAACAGAGTGTAATTCCAAGGTTACACAAAAACAAGGCGGTAGACTCTGCTCCTGAGCAGCAAATGTCCTCTACATCAGGGATGAGATCCCTGTGAGCTGAGATCATTCAGGAAGTCTTCCTGGAGAAAGTAAGTTTGAGCTTTCAAGAAAAAAAAAAAAATTAGATTGGCAGGGAGAACTGAGCTGTGCAAAGCTGGGTCCACAGTTACGAGGCTGCCTGGAGCTAAGAGTCTGTTCGAGCTGTGATTTGAGATGCCTCCAATCAACTGTTTTGGGAAAAGTAAATCCCTTTGTAGCATCTATAATAAATTGCCCAACATCGATGTGATGGGGTGAAGTTTTGTTTTCCTTTTCTTTTTTTTTTTTTTTTTTTGCTGTACGCGGGCCTCTCACTGCTGTGGCCTCTACCGTTGCGGAGCACAGGCTCCGGACACACAGGCTCCGCGGCCATGGCTCGCGGGCCCAGCCGCTCCGCGGCATGTGGGATCCTCCGGGATCGGGGCACGAACCCGTGTCCCCTGCATCGGCAGGCGGACTCTCAACCACTGCGCCACCAGGGAGGCCCTTGTTTTCCTTTTCAATTGGATGTTGGGATGTAAAGCAGTTCTTCTCTGATTCTCTCACTATCCCAGGATCCCAAGTAATAATCACTTTGTTCCACCAGCTGAATCAGCCTCCTCCCCTCCCCTAAATTTTATAACTTGGACTGTGCACTTTTGCTTACTGTTGGTTACCTCTCCTGTTGTCTGAATCATTCTCCATGGAAACATTTAAGTCCCGAATTTTAAGCAGCTGTGTCCACTTAGCTACTGTTCACCTAAGCAAAAATGTAAGAATAAAAGGCACAGGGCATACCGCAGCAGCCATTACTTTCCACAAGGAATCAGAGATTGGAAGTGAAGCTAAAACATCTTCAGCTATAATAGCATCTCTTTTAAGGTAAGCCATTTGCCCAGGGAGAGTTTGCTGCTCTGAGCAAAGGCAGGACAATAAAAGAACAAGGATGTCTTTCTAAGGCTGCAAACAGAGCAGCTGACACCTTGAAGCTGGTTTGCTTTTGACCGCTTTAAAAGCCAGGACAGCAAAGTGCCCACATTACATTTTCTATAAGCTGGCCAAACATCTCTCTTTTTTTTTTTTTTTTTTTTTTTTTTTAACCGCATAAGCCCCCTAATATTTGTAGAGAACAGGCAGGGAGGGATGTCCTGTGAGATCAGGTTTCTGTTTCAGCAGGTGTCACTGAAGCCTGTCTTCCCCTGAGCAATTTTCTGCACTTCTCTTCCATTTTCCCCTGTCAGGCCCACTCTGGAAGTCACCGGTCTGGGTCCTCCTCACCGCCCATAGTTTCTGCACCTTCCTTTTCAAAGGCAAGTGAAAATAGTGCTAGATGGTACAAATGGGCAATTGCAGAGAGTTACCCTCCTCCCATTTCCCCTGAAGTATTTGGTAGTTAGACCTTAGAACTGGTTCCAACAGCAGTGGGGTTAGAGCTACTGCCAAAGCTAAAGCCAAATTGGATTTTATTCAGGAAGTAGTCGCTTGTTATTTTCATCTCCAGATAGAAGACTTCTCTGTCTTCCCAGAAGATAAAATCATAGAATAGCAGTAACAAGGTGGGTGACTCTGCCAACAGGTGGGTGAGGTCTCTGGTTGAGGGAGGGGGTAGAGGTGGGTACTGGGTCTCCTTGTAAGCGTGGCCATCATCTCCTGCAAGCAGAGCTTGGAGGAATTCCATCCACCTGTTGTGGTTTTCCCAGGTGGGAGCAGGGGATGACTGGGACTCTCATAATGACCGCCATCAGCCGACTTTGGGTGGGGTCTCTCAAACTTTAACCCATATGCAGATCATCTCACAATCTCTTTAAAACGCAGATCTCCTAGTGGGTCTGGGATAGAGCCTGCGTTTCTACCAAGCTCCTGGTGACGTCGATGCTACTGGTGCCATGCACACTTTGAGTAGCAAGAGCTTAGGTTTTGAGTTACTGCCTTCCCACACCCTGCTGGGCTATATTATTTTATATGAAGGCCAATTATAGCCTCCTGAATCATCCATTGGTAGAGCTGTTTCTTGCAGTACATTCAAAAGGGCACTCCCAGGAGTTCCCCATTGTACAAGAAGCCCATTTGTACCAGACACTTCCGGGTGAGCAAGCCACCGTGCAAAGCTGCTTTGGTTCTTGTTGCTCGCTACCAGGCAGCGGCTGGATGGTGCTGGAGCGGGAAGTTTGATGTGATAGTGTTGATGGTGCTGATTCTGAAGGGGGTGGGGACTTTTTGCTGCGGCAGCTTCAGCTCCCTCTAGCTGCACCCCCTCCCCAGGCTCACGGGAAGGATGAGTGGAAGCTGGGAGAGAAGCATCAGGCGAAGTTCTGCAGACCTGGGGGTGTTATTTTTCACTTTCTCTGCTTCAGGACGTCCCACGCATTTTATAAATATTTATGGGACAGCTTCCCTCTTGAGAGCGCCCAAGTGTGGAGGGTCGGTGAGGAGGCTGGTTGAAGAAGGAAGGGAGGGAAAAAGCGGTGCTCGTGGTGCAGGAGGATGGGCAGTTGGGGGGTAACCCCGAGGGCTTGTTTCAGGCCAGTCTCCTCACCTGCAAGAGGAGGAGCTGGACTGGACTGTTAAGCCAGGGGTCTGTGATTTACGCCAGTAACTCCCGGCAGTTGTAAGCAATGTTTGATCGGTGTGTAAATTTTTCTAGGGCGAGAGCTCCTAGATTTCAACACTCTCTCAGGGTTCACAAAACGTTCATCAGCACCTTTTCAATCGGGGTCATCTTCTAGTCCCTCCCGGAGTGGATATGTGGAGCGCTGGGCTTCTAGAAGCGGCGAATATCAAGTTCAGGCCACGGGATTAGGAGGGACAAGGCAGCCACTCAGAACCATTTTCAGCAGAGGCGGAAGGGGGTCAGCTGTCAACAACAGAGGGAAGGCTGAGCGGCAGCCAATTCAAGTGACTCCACGAAACCGAGCTGGGAGCTGAATCCGGACCAGAACCCAGGCTGACACACAGAGAACAGATCTGCACTGCGGAAAAGTCCCTTCAGTCAGCCCGTCGTTTCGGAAGGGCAAGACATTTGTGACCGACCACAGCGCCAGGAGCCCAGCTGGTTATTTCTAGCTCGCTGAATGTCAAAAATCCAGGCCGCTTCTCACAGCAGCCTCCACTTGTCAGACCAAATCAAGGCATCAGAGCGTCAAGCAGGCGAATCAGCTGCCTCCAGCGCCGGCCTAGAGGCGCCCGAGCGCTGCCCCTGACCCTGTCCGCGCGCAGCACCGCCCCGCGCCCCGCCCACCTGCAGCCTCGCGTCACGCCTGTGCCGCCGCCGCTGGCGTTTTCTCAGCGTGGAGCCTCTTGGCAGTCTGCGTTGGCCAAGTGTGCGCACGGGAGATGGTCTCCCACGGCCTTTGACCTCAGCGTCGGACTGCGCACTCTCCCTTCTCTCTGGTTGTAATTTTTATTTTTTGATCCTCCCACCTGCACTTGCTTTTCTCCTTCTCAACACAACTCCCATCTCCCAGTTCCTCTCTAGATCCAAATCAATGAGCTGGTTTGTGTCTGCAGAATCCAGTTTTACAGCAACACAAGCAAACGCCAATCCTGAGTGTCTGCTGTCGGTTTCCCTTCTCAATTTCCTTTCATCGAAATATTAGCACAACTGCTGGCTAGGTTTTGGACACAGCAGGCTAACCTCGACCCTCAGGGAGCCGGCAGTCTCCTGGGGGAAGAGAAGGTGATGTTTAAAACTGTGATTTGAGAGTATATATAAGTCCATGCCATGGAAAGTAGATAGCTAGTGGGAAGCAGCCACATAGCACAGGGAGATCAGCTCGGTGCTTTGGGACCACCTAGAGAGGTGGAATAGGGAGGGTGGGAGGGAGACGCAAGAGGGAGGAGATATGGGGATATATGTATATGTATAGCTGATTCACTTTGTTATACAGCAGAAACGAACACACCATTGTAAAACAATTATACTCCAATAAAGATGTTAAAAAAATAAATTAAAAAACAAACAAACAAAAAACCCGGTCCCGATGGTCTCGGGACCGGGAATGAGCATCGCAGGCATAGAGAACAGGCAGAGTGTACGACTTGAGACTTGTAAGGGTGGCTGTATATGTAAAGAGGTGGGAGCCAGTACCATGTGATGAGCGAGGGAGGAACTAGGAAAGGACTCTGAGTCAGAGAAAAGAGTGTAGAATTTATCCTGACAATACAGGCCTTTGGAGGGTTTTTCGGTGGTTTCATTTTGCTTTGGAGGGTTTTAACCAGGGAAGTCATCCATCAGATTTGCTTTCTTAAATGGGAGGGGAGGCAGAACTCCTGTAAGTCCCAGAATAGGGGCAGCAGCATCTTTAAAGATTGTAGCATATTCCAGAGCAGGGGCCATGTTCTCCCACGTGGGGCTCAAATTACCCATTTTCTTCTGCTTACGCCCACCACTGTCCTGCTGCTTTATTCCTATCCCTAGCCCCACTCTGACTGGTTTGGCCTTCTGCATCCCACTGGCTCTTGCCTAGCCTTTAGGTAAGATACTAGGTTGACTCTACTTCCAAGCCACCACCATGTTTTCAGCATTCATTGATTCAATGAATATAAGTGGTCGCTCTGTGCCAGATGCTGTGCTAGTCATTGCGGGCATACAGAAGGGTAGATTCACATCTTTCTTGATCTCAGCTTAGAATTTGTCCAGTGGTTCCCAAATTTGCTCATGCATCAGAATCATTAAAATACAGCTGATTGAACATCACCTGGACTGACTAAATTGGAATCTTTGGGGATAAGTGCCAGGGAGCCATATTCTGGAAACTCTCCCCCAGGTAATACTGCTAAGTAGTCAGAACCACTGATCCTTAGAGGAATGCGGAACTGGAATTTCTCTGGTGACCATTCCTCTGCATGGCTGATGGGGAGAATAAACCCAGAGTCTGGCTGTTGGCCACAAGACAGTCAGAAATCATCAGAGGAAGACAGGCAAAGCTCAGTCTAACTGGGCTGTAAGTCTGGGACCTGCTCACATGACTTCAATGAAGCAGGAGGGACAGCGGGGATGGATGAATGGAAGGGTAGAGTAGAATGTATTGGGATGGTGGGCTGGGCTATGCCTGCCTAGAGTGGATAGTGCCTCCTTCTTGACCTAAATTGTATAAATCATCCATTAGAAAGCAGGAGACTAGCTCTCTGGCTTGTTGACTCCTTTTCAGGACCACCTTGATTATCATGGTCAAGAGCTAGGGATGATTGCACCAGGTAGTTTCCAATGCTGTCTGTGATGAACAGCTAATAAAAAAGAAACATCAAGTACGTTGTACACAAACCCATAAATCTCCACCAATTAAGTCTGAGTACTGGGGCAAGCTGAAGCAAAGGGAGGCTGTTAACTCACTGTTTCCAGAAATATCCCCCATATGCTTATGGCTGCCCTCTGAGTGATTCCAGGAAGGGGTGATCCTGTCTGATCATGCCTGGAATCTCACACCCCGGAGGATGGATCTTCATGGGGTTTGAGAGGATTAACTTTCCAGTTCTACTTTTCGCCTCTTGGTGAAGACTGTTCTGAGACATCTAATAGTTAAGTATTTATTTGTTGAGAGCTAATTATGGCCCAGGCACTGAGAAGCCTCAAACATGAAAATATGTACAACCCACTTGGGAAGATAGGACATAATTGTGTATAAAAGTAAATATAAGGCTTAGATATTTCCAGACCACAGGAGAAGAACTGATTTTGTTGTTGTTTGAAGTTCTGTATACCGACCACTTATCCACACATCAGGTATTTGAGAGCAATGTATTTTGGGTGATATACAGGCATGTAAGGCATAGTCTTTGCCCTCAAGAAGCTCACAGTCCAATAGGGAAGATAGGACATGTCAGTATAAACTATAATAGAAAATAGTATAGGCTGGGACAAGTGAGTGATTCCGTGTCAGCTTTAGCATCAGTAGGGCCTGTTCTGATACTTTTTTTTTAAATACCTCTTTATTGGAGTATAACTGCTTCACAATACTGTATCATTTTGTGTTGTACAACAAAGTGAATCAGCCGTATGCGTACATATATCCCCATATCCCCTCCCTCTTGAGACTCCCTCCCACCCTCACTATCCCACCCCTCTAGGTCATCGAAAAACACCGAGCTGATCTCCCTGTGCTATGTGGCTGCTTCCCACTAGCTATCTATTTTACATTTGGTAGTGGATATATGTCCATGCTACTCTCACTTTGCCCCAGCTTCCCCCCCACCCGCTGTCCTCAAGTCCATTCTCTATGTCTACGTCTTTATTCCTGTCCTACCACTAGGTTCATCAGTACCATTTTTTTTTCAATGTGTATATCATTTTATTTATTTTTATTTTTTGACATTGTTGGAGATTTTATTTTAATCTGAAAATAAACTGAAGTCATATTTTCAGCATTTTAAAATGGGATTAAATAATATAATTTTGATATTCCATGTAGCTTCCTTGCAAAATAGTATATATGTCCCCATGTATGTATATATGTGTGCTTTTGTGTCTATATCTATATCTATCTATCTATCTATCTATATCTATATCTATATATATATCCTACTGGTTCTATTTCCCTGTAGAACTCTAACCAGTACAAATTTTGGTATCCTTATATCTTTTTGTCTGTTTGTTTGTTTTAACATCTTTATTGGAGTATAATTGCTTTACAATGGTGTGTTAGTTTATGCTTTATAACAAAGTGAATCAGTTATACAAATACATATGTTCCCATATCTCTTCCCTCTTGCGTCTCCCTCCCTCCCACCCTCCCTATCCCACCCCTCTAGGTGGTCACAAACCACCTAGCTGATCTCCCTGTGCTATGCGGCTGCTTCCCACTAGCTATCTATTTTACGTTTGGTAGTGTATATATGTCCATACCACTCTCTCATTTTGTCCCAGCTTACCCTTCCCCCTCCCCATATCCTCAAGTCCATGCTCTAGTAGATCTGTGTCTTTATTCCCGTCTTACCCCTAGGTACTTCATGACCTTTTTTTTTTCTTCTTAGATTCCATACATATGTGTTAGCATACAGTATTTGTTTTTCTCTTTCTGACTTACTTCACTCTGTATGACACACTCTAGGTCCATCCACCTCACTACAAATAACTCAATTTTGTTTCTTTTTATGGCTGAGTAATATTCCATTGTATATATGTGCCACATCTTTATCCATTCATCTGTCGATGGACACTTAGGTTGCTTCCATGTCCTGGCTATTGTAAATAGAGCTGCAATGAACATTTTGGTACATGACTCTTTTTGAATTATGGTTTTCTCAGGGTATATGCCCAGTAGTGGGATTGCTGGGTCATATGGTAGTTCTATTTGTAGTTTTTTAAGGAACCTCCATACTGTTCTCCATAGTGGCTGTAACAATTTACATTCCCACCAACAGTACAAGAGTGTTCCCTTTTCTCCACACCCTCTCCAGCATTTATTGTTTGTAGATTTTTTGATGATGGCCATTCTGACTGGTGTGAGATGATATCTCATTGTAGTTTTGATTTGCATTTCTCTAGTAATTAGTGATATTGAGCATTTTTTCATGTGCTTCTTGGCCATCTGTATGTCTTCCTTGGTGAAATGTCTGTTTAGGTCTTCTGTCCATTTTTTAATTGGGTCGTTTGTACTTTTGATATTGAGCTCCATGAGCTGTCTGTATATTTTGGAGATTAATCCTTTGTCTGTTGTTTCATTTGCAAATATTTTCTCCCATTCTTAGGGTTGTCTTTTTGTCTTGTTTATTGTTTCCTTTGCTGTGCAAAAGCTTTTAAGTTTCATTAGGTCCCATTTGTTTATTTTTGTTTTTATTTCCATTTCTCTAGGAGATGGGTCAAAAAAGATCTTGCTGTGGTTTATGTCAAAGAGTGTTTTTCCTATGTTTTCCTCTAAAAGTTTGATAGTGTCTGGTCTTACATTTCAGTCTTTAATTCATTTGGGATTTATTTTTGTGTATGGTGTTAGATAGTGCTCTGATTTCATTCTTTTACATATAGCTGTCCAGTTTTCCCAGCACCGCTTATTGAAGAGGCTGTCTTTTCTCCATTGTATGTTTTTGCCTCCTTTGTCATAAATTAGGTGCCCATATGTGCATGAGTTTAATCTCTGGGCATTCAATCCTGTACGATTGATCTATATTTCTGTTTCTGTGCCAGTACCATACTGTCTTGATTACTGTAGCTTTGTAGTATAGTTTGAAGTCAGGGAGCCTGATTCCTCCAACTCTGTTTTTCTTTCTCAAAATTGCTTTGGCTGTTTGGGGTCTTTTGTGCTTCCATACAAATTGTAAATTTTTTTTTCTAATTCTGTGAAGAATGCCATTGGTAGTTTGATAAGGATTGCATTGAATCTGTAGATTGCTTTGAGTACTATAGTCATTTTCACAATATTAATTCTTCCAATCCAAGAACATGGTATATTTCTCCATCTGTTTATGTCATCTTTGATTTCTTTCATCCGTGTTTGTTTTATAGTTTTCTGAGTACAAGTCTTTCACCTCCTTAGGCAGGTTTATTCCTAGGTATTTTATTCTTTTTGTTGCAATGGTAAATGGGAGTGTTTCCTTAATTTCTCTTTCTTATTTTTTGTTGTTGGTGTATAGGAATGCCAGAGATTTCTGTGCATTAATTTTGTATCCTGCAACCTTACCAAATTCATTGATTAGTTCTACTAGTTTTCTGGTGGCATTTTTAGAATTTTCTATGTATAGTATCATGTCATTGGCAAACAGTGACTGTTTTACTTCTTTTCCAATTTGTATTCCTTTTATTTCTTTTTTTTCTCTGATTGCCATGGCTAGGACTTCCAAAACTATGTTGAATAAGAGTGGCGAGAGTGGACATCCTTGTCTTGTTCCTGATCTTAGTGGAAATGCTTTCAATTTTTCAATTTCAATTGAGAACGATGTTGGCTGTGGGTTTGTCATATATGGCCTTTATTATGTTGAGGTAGGATCCCTCTATGCCCATTTTCTGGAGAGTTTTTATCATAAGTGGGTGTTGAATTTTGTCAAAAGCTTTTTCTGCATCTACTGAGATGATCATATGGTTTTTATTCCTTCATTTGTTAATATGGTGTATCACATTGATTGATTTGCATATATTGAAGAATCCTTGCATCCTGGGATAAATCCCACTTGATCATGGTGTGTGATCCTTTTAATGTGCTGTTGGATTCTGTTTGCTAGTATTTTGTTGAGGATTTTTGCATCTGTGTTCATCAGTGATATTGGTCTGTAATTGTCTTTTTTTGTGGTATCTTTTTCTGGTTTTGGTATCAGGGTGATGGTGGCTTCATAGAATGAATTTGGGAGTGTACCTCCCTCTGCAATTTTTTGGAAGAGTTTGAGGACTGGTCTTACCTCTTCTCTAAATGTTTGATAGAATTCGCCTGTGAAACCATGTGGTCTTGGACTTTTGTTTGTTGGAAGATTTTTAATTACAGTTTCAATTTCATTACTTGTGATAGGTCTGTTTATATTTTCTAATTCTTCCTCATTCAGTCTTGGAAAATTGTACCTTTCCAAGAGTTTGTCCATTTCTTCATGGTTGTCCATTTTATTGGCATAGAGTTGTTTGTAGTAGCCTCTTATAATCCTTTGTATTTCTGTGGTGTCAGTTGTTATTTCTCCTTTTTTTTTGCTGTACGCGGGCCTCTCACTGTTATGGCCTCTCCCGTTGCTGAGCACAGGCTCCGGACACACAGGCTCAGTCGTCATGGCTCACGGGCCCAGCTGCTCCACGGCATGTGGGATCCTCCCGGACCAGGGCACGAACCCGTGTCCCCTGCATCGGCAGGCGGACTCTCAACCACTGTGCCATCAGGGAAGCCCATGTTATTTCTCCTTTTTCATTTCTAATTTTATTGATTTGTGTCCTCTCCCTTTTTTTCTTGATGAGTCTGGCTAAGGGTTTATCAATTTTATTTATCTTCTCAAAGAACCAGCTTTGCTACTGTTTTCTTTGTCTCTATTTCATTTATTTCTGCTCTGATCTTTATGATTTCTTTCCTTTGAAACATCTTTTTCCCACGCCCTAGATATCTTTCAGGAAGACAGTTCTGGTGACTTTGGGATTCATCTTAGAGTCTTATCTGTGTCAATAATGTGAACTTTTCATTACAGTGTGTACTTAGTTTTTTCAATTATTTCCAAGAGATACTTGTGATTTAAAATGACAGAAACCAAGAGGTTCAAGCCTAGAAAGGTGGGTGAAAAGTGATTTCCACCTGGAGAAAGTCATGGCATTTCTATGCAGAGCCGTGTGCCCTGATCCTTGCTTGAAAGCTGGAGGAGTTTACTCAGAAGAGGCAGGTGGGAGCAGAGGCCACTTACTGTCTCCCTGGGAGGAGGTGAGGAGTCTGGCTCCTGGTTAAAAACCTGTGGGTGATTTGTGTGATTTTGCAGGCCTGACCATCAGCAATTACAAAGGCTTTGCCTGGCAGGTCTGCAGGCAGCTTCCCGTGCTTTGGTGCATAGCCCGAGAGGTGCAGTTAAGGACTCAGGCCCCACTCGCTGGTCATGCCCTTTGCATATTTACATTCCTAGCTCAGAAGCGCCTTCATTCCTAGGTTTCTATGACTGAGGCCTTGGGCAGAGGCCCTCTTCAGGTGCTGAGGCCTCCTTATGTGGGGGCGGGGGGGAGGAAACTGTGAAGACTCTTCCCCTCCTCTGACTCACTTCTTTTCCACTCCTAGCCCTTCCCCTCCCCCCACCCAACTTTAGGATCCATAAAACTGCCTTTTTCTCAGGGGCTCCCTCAACAGAGAGATGACCACCGTGTCTAGGCTGGTCCACCTGACCTTGGGCTGGTGTGCAGTTCCATGAGGGAAAATGGAACAGGGAGATGTGTACTTTCTCCAGTTGTAGAACTTTCATTTATGCCATCACAGTGAGTGATTAAAAGTTTGTTGCTTTAATTGGCTACCTGGACCCCTGACATAGCCCGCTCGCTCTTTCCCAGCTGAGCTCCCAACAGGGGGACCCCTCCAGCTCCCTCCCTTCTGGGAGCACACAGTCAAAGCATGGCCCCATTTCTGTTGGAGGCTATGACCTCTCCTACATGTGTTTCTATTTCATTTCTAGATTGGATTTCTCTGTCTCTCTCACAAACAGTAATTGACCAAGGACAAGACAAAACTCAGGATTGCCATGAGGGCTGGGCAGGGAGTCAGCAGAAAAGGGAAGAACAATGAAGCAGGCATTGGCCAGATCAGGACTTACAGACGTGAGAACAACCCAACCTCAGAGACTAACTTCTTCCTGTCTACACTTCTGAAGAGGAACCTAAAAGTCCAAGAGGTGAGTGACCTGGCCAGGGCCACCCAATCAGAACCCAGGTTCTGATTATTTCCAGGTTTCCTTCTTGATCTTCTTTCTGCTTCTTACTACAGGTTCTGTGCAGGGATGTGCCCCTGGTTCCCAGGACCACACTAAGCCCTGTGTGGTCAGAACCCCCCTCCCACCCCCGGAGCCTGCAGCCTAACTGGGGAAGAAGAGACTAGAGCAGGGTTCTCAAATTAGAGTGCTTAGAATCCCCTGGAGGGCTGGTTAAAACACAGATTGCCAGCCCCTCCCCCAGGGTTTCTAATTCAGTAGGCCTGTGGTGGGGTCTGAGAATTTGCATTTCTAACAAGTGTCCGGGTGTAGCTGATGAGAACCACCAGACCAGCCTATATATGACCAAAAAGCAGCAGAGAAAGGAAGAATGGAAGCTGAGTAAAGGGAAGTAGGAAGAGGGAAAGGAGTAGGAGTGACATGGTTTATTAGGGCAAGGAATGAGCTCCACGGGATGGTTTTTGGGAGGTTTGTTTTTCTCTTCCTTGTCCATCCTGACTTCAGGCTTATCTAGAAGTTTTCACAGTATCCTTTAAACCCCTCCCCTGACTGCTGAGGGAACCTGGCCCACAGGTGAGGTAATCTAAGCCTCCACTTAGATTATTAGATTCCCTAGAGCTGGAGTTAAAAAGCCCTGAGCTGGCTTCTCTCCCAACATGCCTCACGGCTGCTTCCCTGTTCAGGTAGCTACAGGCTGCACAGCTACCTGCCTCCCCTGAAGTCCGAGGGCTCGTGTCCCAAAGACGTTGAGAATGAAGAGTCTTGGAAGGTGGTTGCGGACAACTCAGTCACCTCTCTCTGGCTTCCGTGGTGCACCTCCATGAGCCCTGGAAGATCAAGGTTGCTGACTCTCAGAGAAAGGTAAGGAGGTGCGCCCATGGCAAGGAGATGGGTGGAGGGATTAAATAAACTCCACAGCCACATTGACTCAGCTCATCTTTCAAGTTCTTCTGAATCATCAGTGAACATCGACTTGCTTTCTTAATCATTGGATCTGAATGTGGGTCACTGAGGTCTCAACCTGTGTTTGAATGTAATAGCATGGAGAAGAGCCAGATATACACACAGGAAAAATAAAAATAGTTCTCACGTGGGTGTGAAAACCCAGGAGCGACCCTGCTCTCCAAATCTGTTTACTGTTTGCCGAGCTCCATAGGGCTGTGGGAAAAATAAGGCACAAATGTTATGTCCAGTGGCCCAAAGCTGTTCCAGGGGTAGCAGTAACCTCAGGAGGAGGCCAGAGATTGGCCAAGGCAAAGGCAGAGAGCAGGGACCCTCCGCTTGGGGTACAGGCACGAGAGGGCCCAGGGTGATGACAGTGGGAGCTGTGCCCCACCTCCTTTTCCTAAGCCCTGTCCAGCTGCTTAGTGACCCACAGAGGACCAACCAACAAGCTTCTGGGAGCTTCGCAGACCCTGGCTGGCTCTGTAGTTAAGAGACTGATAACACATTGAGGCAAAAGCACACCATGCCACTCAGAATGCAGAGACTTCTACGTAGTTTCTGTGTTGTGATGAACTCCAGAAGAGAGAATCAGAAACCTGGGATAGATTTTCTATAGCAAAAGCCTGAGAATGTTTTCAAAAGACTCAGGTAGAGGCTTCCCTGGTGGCGCAGTGGTTGAGAGTCCGCCTGCCGACGCAGGGGACACGGGTTCGTGCCCCGGTCCGGGAGGATCCCACATGCCGCGGAGCGGCTGGGCCTGTGAGCCATGGCCGCTGAGCCTGCGCTTGCGGAGCCTGTGCTCTGAAACGGGAGAGGCCACAGCGGTGAGAGGCCCGCGTACCGCAAAAAAAAAAAAAAAAAAAGACTCAGGTAGGGTCTGGGGCTGTGAGGTCCCTCATGTCATCCCTGTTCCTCCAGCTTTAGGGGTGGGGAGCTGCCATGGAGACCCCCAGTCCCTTCCAGAAAAGCCCCTGTGTGCCTGGTGGGTATTTCCCTTCCTGGAGAGGAGATGGGTGGGGCCCTGGATGAGCTTCCTGAAACCACAGGAAAAGAGGAGGCTGCTGATTCACCAACAGCTGCTTCCTGGAATTGCAGTGTCAGGCTGGCAAATGAGCGATATTTTTCCAAGGTGATCCAGAGCTGTTACAATATTCCTGCTCTATCCCCATCAGACCTTCCTGTAAGTCAAACCAGAAAGCTACCCAAACCACACATTCATGAGCAGTCAAGGACACGAGATTCCAGACACACTGTTTCCAACATGCCTTAATATCCCTCTTGAGACCTGGTCCAATCAACCCCATGCCTCTGGACTTTCTTAGCGGGGCCATGCAGTTGTCTGGCTGGCGCTGCAGTCATGTGGAAGTCCATGTGTGTTTCCAGGTCATCCAGGAACTGCAGGACTGGCCTGATTCCCAAAATGGGACTGTCAGCTGAGTAAAGAGCAGGGCCTTGCGCTGGCTGTGCCTAGCCTTTCACAAAGATCCATTCTCTGTCTGGTCCTGCCCAGCTCTCCAGCTTGTCTGAATAGAAAGCTACCATGTCTCATGCTGGATCAGTCTTGGCCTTTCCTCAGAAATAAAAACTGGTTTGGAAGTGCCCCTGCTTGACCCTGGTGTCTGTTTCTCACATAAAAGAGTTACAAAAGAGAATCCAAGTCTCTCTCCTGCTTTTGGAAGGTCCTGGCTTCTATTTGGGATGAAATCCCTATGGGTGCACCTGGGGAGGTGCAGAGAGGGGCGAGGAGAAATTCTGGGCTTCTCACATTCTGCCTCTGAGACAGGTTGCAGTGGGAAATACAAAATAAAGCTCCTTGGTTCCACTTCACTTATTCCTTCCTCGGCAAGTGGAGAGCTAATGAGAGTGGAGGTGTCTGGGGAATAAGACAGATGGAGCTGAGAACTAGGTCCTGCTCTTAGGAGCAGGGACTGAACTCCACACCTCCTCTAGGATTAGCTGGAACATGATTCTTCCTCCTTCCCTCCCCCTCCCCTCCCCTCCCCTCCCCTCCCCTCCCCTCCCCTCCCCTCCCTCCTCCTCCTCCTCAACTGATGCTTATGGAGCCTTTAGATGGGGGAAATGCTGACTGAGCTAAAGGTCTCTGCATTTTTTTAAAATAAATTTATTGACTGATTGATTTTTGGCTGCATTGGGTCTTCGTTGCTTCCCACGGGCTTTTCTCTAGTTGTGGCGAGCGGGGGCTACTCTTTGTTGCGGTGCGAGGGCTTCTCATTGCGGTGGCTTCTCTTGTTGCAGAGCACGGGCTCTAGGCGCGAGGGCTTCAGTAGTTGTGGCTTGAGGGCTCTAGAGTGCAGGCCCAGTAGTTGTGGCGCACGGGCTTAGTTGCTCCGCGGCATGTGGGATCTTCCCAGACCAGGGATCAAACCTGTAGTCCCCTGCGTTGGCAGGCGGATTCTCAACCACTGCGCCACCAGGGAAGCCCCTAAAGGTCTCTGCTTTTAAACCTAATTCCTCAGTTATGCTAAATGTAACTATAACTTGTATGGAGAGGTAAGAGTTTAAGTCATCCTTTTTAAAAATCCTCGTCACAGTCATATAAAGTGGGTATTGTTGCTGCTTAATCAGTGAAGGGAGGGAGGTTTGGGAGAGTTTAACAACTGGCCCAGGGAGAATGCAGGGTCAGGTTCCACATCCATGTCTCCTGACTCAAAGTCCATATTCTTCAAGATCTATAGTATAGACTCAGCAGTTACTGTTGGCAGCCCCTTGGAGTCCAGGAGACAGCTCCGAGCCTCAGAAAGTCAGTCCCTAGGATCACACTTGGGGCCTATCAAATGATAAAACTAAAACAATCTAGTCACATGTTTGATGTGCTTTGTTCAAGGGAAAGCCATCCATAGATTGGAGGAGGACAGTGCCTCAAGTGCTACTCTTGAGGGATTTTGGGTGAGAGGGAGTTCTTTAGTGCATTAGAAGAGGCAACGCTGAAGCAAGGCATGGTTGGCTAGGAGGTCAGGGACTTCCTTATAAGGCTAATGGATCCTATTTTTCTAGGCTCAGGTGAGCTAGCTACAGCTGAGTTGGAGGATTATGATTGGTGTAGTTAGGTTTCCTTGACAGGTGTTTCCCATAAGTGCTGGCTGACTTAGGTTTAGATTTGTGATGTGGGCTGCCCCCCCGGGGGCAGCCTCCATTTAGGGGTCCTGATATATGAATTAACTTTATTAGGGCCCCAACATTCTGAGAAGATACAGACCAAGCAGAAAATTCTGCTGTGCCTGTGGCTGTGTCTCAGTGTCGGTCTGCAAAAGCACGTGTGGTTGTGATATTGTGATTTATAATAAGAAATATATATTTGGTCTTGGACACTATTCCTGGCACAGAGCTCCTAAGACCCTTGGGATTTCCTATGATGAGAGTGATAAAGATGTCTTGTTATATTAATGAAGCAAATTTGGAAAGCACCTAAGGATGGGGTTGGTGGCCAGTGGAACCATCATGTGATTAGAGGGCTGGAAATTCCAGTTCCACCCCTCCCCCTGCATCCCTTCCCCTGCACCCCTCCCTCTGCACTGAGAGGAGAGGGGCTGGGAATTAAGTTCAATACAAAGGCAATGATGTAATCAACCATGCTTATATAATAATGCCTCCATAAAAACCCGAAAGGACTGGGTTCAGAGAGCTTCCAGGTTGGTGAACACCCAGAGATTTGGGCAGAGTAGTGTGCTCTGAGAAGCATGGAAGCTCCGTGCCCTTTCTCCATACCTTGCCCTATGTACCTCTTCCAGCTGGCTGTCCCTGAGTTACATTCTTTTATAATAAACCGGTAATCTAGTAAGTAGATGTTTCTCTGAGTTCTGTAAGCTGCATTAGCAAATTAATTGAACCCCAGGAGGTGGTTATGAGAACCTCCTATAATCTATAACTGGTTGGTCAGAAGCACAGGTGATAATCTGAATTGTAGGACTTAACCTGAGGGATCTGCCACTATCTCCAGGTAGGTGTCAGAATTGAGTTGAATTATAAGACACAGCTGGAGTCAGGGACTTGCTGGTTGTGGGGAACTTACCCCTCCCACCCAGCCTCACTGAATTGGTGACCAGAATCTTAGTGGTCCTCACAGGGCTCGCCCCAGTGCTGTAACACAGGACAAACAGAATGAACAGAGCAGCATGTCTTACCCTCTCAGGATAAGTTGCCAAAGCTTTCTTTTTTTCTTTTAAAGAAAACTTTTAATTTGAGAAATATTTGGTAATTTAAAAGGTTATTGTCTATTGATCATTTTCCTATATATCATTGAGATATAATTGACATATGACATTGTATTAGTTTCAGGTGTACAACATAATGAGTTGACACATGTGTGTATTGTAAAGTGATCACCACAATAAGTTAAGATCTGTCACCACATAGTTACAATTTTTTTCTTATGATGAGAACTTTTATAATTTACTCCTAGCAACTTTTTTTTTTTTTTTTCGCGGTACGCGGGCCTCTCACTGCTGTGGCCTCTCCCGTTGCGGAGTACAGGCTCTGGACGCACAGGCTCAGCGGCCATGGCTCACGGGCCCAGCCGCTCTGCGGCATGTGGGATCCTCCCCGACCAGGGCACGAACCCGTGTCCCCTGCATCGGCAGGCGGACTCTCAACCACTGCGCCACCAGGGAAGCCCCCAGTCCTAGCAACTTTTAAATATACAATACACTATGGTTTACTATAGTCACCATGCTGCATCCTCAGAATTTATTTATCTTATAACTGGAAGTTTGTACCTTTTCACTCTCTTCACCCATTTCACTGCCACTCCCCCATCTGTTCCCTGTATCTGTGAGTTTTTTTTTTTAAGATTACACATATATTTGAGATCATACAGTATTTGTCTTTCTCTGTCTGACTTATTTCACTTTGTATAACACCCTCTAGGTCCATCCATGTTGTTTCCAATTGCAGAATTTCCTTCTTTTTATGACTGAATAATATTCCGTCCTCATATGTGTATACCACATCTTCTTTCTCCATTCATCCACCAGTGGACTATTAGGTTAAATTCATGTCTTAGCTATTGTAATAATGCTGCAATGAATTAACATGGAATGTGTATATTTTTCAAGATAGTAACTTTGTTTCTTTTGGATAAATACCCAGAAGTGGAATTGTAGGATCACATACGGCAGTTCTGTTTTTAATTTTTTTAAGGAATCTCCATAATGTTTCCATAGTGGCTGCACCAATTTGCATTCCCACCAACAGTGCACAAAGGTTCTTTTTTCTTCACATCCTTGCCAACATTTGTTTCCTCTTGTTCTTATAATAGCCATTCTAATGGGTGGGAGGTGATATCTTACTGTGTTGTTGTTTTTTTTACCACTTATTTTAATTGAAGTATAGTTAATTTACAATGTGTTAGTTTCGGCTGTGCAGCAAAGTGATTCACTTACATAATGTATATATAAGTGAATATATATACATATTCTTTTTGAGATTCTTTTCCACTATAGGCTATTATAAGATATTGAGTATAGTTCCCTGTGCTGTATAGTACATCCTTGTTGTTTACCTATTTTATACATAGTAGTATGTATATGTTAATCCCAAACACCTAATTTATCTCCTGCCCCAGGCTATCCCCTTTGGTAACCATAAGCTTGTTTTCTTTGTCTGTGAGTATTTCTGTTTTGTAAAGTTCATTTGTATAATTTTTTTAGAGTCAACATATAAGTGATATCATGTGATATTTGTCTTTCTCTGACTTACTTCACTCAATGTGGTAATCTCTAGGCCCATCAATGTTGCTGAATGGCATTATTTCATTCTTTTTAATGGTTGAGTAATATTCCATTGTGTGTATATGTGTTTGTGTGTGTGTGTATATATATATATATATATATATATACACCACATCTTCTATATTCATTTATCTGTCAATGGACATTTAGGTTGCTTCTACGTCTTGGCTATTGTAAATAGTACTGCTATGAACATAGGAGTGCATATATCTTTTTGAATTATAGTTTTGTCCAGATATATATACCCAGGAGTGGGATTGCTGGATCATATGGTAACTCTTATTAATGTTTTAGGGAACCTCCATACATTTCTCCATAGTGGCTGCACCAATTAACATTCCTACCAATAGTGTAGGAGTGTTCCCTTTTTTCCACACCCTCTCCAGCATTTGTTATTTGTACACTTTTTAATGATGGCCATTCTGAGTGGTGTGAGGTGATACCTCATTGTAGTTTTGATTTGCATTTCTCAGATAATTAGCCATATTGAGCATCTTTTCATGTGTCTATTGGCCATCTATATGTCTTCTTTGGAGAAATGACTATTTAGGTCTTCTGCCCATTTTTTGATTGGGTTGTTTGGGTTCTTTTGATATTAAACAGTATGAGCTGTATATTTTGGAAATTAATCCCTTGTCAGTAGCATCATTTGCAAATATTTTCTGCCAGTCTGTAGGTTGTCTTTTTATTTGGTTTATGGTTTCCTTTGCTGTGCAAAAGCTTCTAAGTTTAATTTAATTTTTGTTTTTATTTCCATTACTCTAGGAGACAGATCCAAAAAGATATTGCTGCGATTCATGTCAGAAGAATGCTCTGCCTATGTTTTGCTCTAGGAGTTTTATAGTATCCGGTCTTATATTTAGGTCTTTAGTACATTTTGAGTTTATATTTGTATATGGTGTTAGAGAATGTTCTAATTTCATTCTTTTACATGTAGCTGTACCATTTATTGAAGAGACTGTCTTTTCTCCACATCCTTGCCAACATTCTCTTGTCTTTTTGATAATAGCCATTGTAAGGGGTGTGAGGTGTATCTCACTGTGGTTTTGATTTGCATTTCCCTGATTAAGTCTATTGAGCAACTTTTTAATGTACTTGTTGGCCATCTGTATGTATTCTTTGGGAAAAAGTCTATTCAGATCCTCTGCCCATTTTTCAGTTAGACTTTTTTCGTGTGCTATGGAGTTGTATGAGTTTTTATATTTTGGATATTAACTTATCAGATATATGATTTGCAAATATCTTCTCCCATTCTGTAGGTTGCCTTTTCATTTTGTTGATGATTTCCTTTGCTATTCAGAACTTTTAGTTTGATATAGTCCCACTTGTTTGTTTTCACTTGTATTGCCTTTGTTTTTGGTTGTCAAATAAAAAGAAATTATTGCCAATACTTATGTAAAGGAGCTTGCTCCCTTTGTCTCCTTCTAGGAGTTCTGTTGTTTCAGGTTTTATGTTCAAGTCTTTAATCCATTTTGAATTGATTTTTGTATATGGTGAAAATAGGGATCCAGTTTCATTCTTTTGCATGTGGCTGTCCAGGTTCCCAACACCATTTACTGAATAGATGGACCTTTTTCCATTGTATGTTCTTGACTCCTTTATAGTAAATTAACTGACCATATATGCACTCTCTATTATGGTCCATTGACCTATGTGTCTGTTTTTGTGCCAATACTACACTTTAAAATATATATATATATATATTTATTGGAGTATAATTGCTTTACAATGCTGTGTTAGTTTCTGCTGTACAACAAACAAAGTGAATCAGCTATACGTATACATATATCCCCATATGCCCTCCCTCTTGAGCTTCCCTCCCACCCTCCCTATCCCACCCCTCTAGGTCATCACAAAGTATCAAGCTGATCTCCCTGTGTTATTCAGCAGCTTCCCACTAGCTATCTATTTTACATTTGGTAGTGTATACATGTCAATGCTACTCTCTCACTTCGTCCCAGCTTCCCCATCACCCACCCCGTGTCCTCAAGTCCGTTTTGTATGTCTGCATCTTTATTCCTGCCCTGCCACTAGGTTTATCAGTACCATTTTTTAAAATTCCATATATGTGAGTTAGCATACAGTATTTTTCTCTTTCTGACTTTCTTCACTCTGTATGACAGACTCTAGGTCCATCCACCTCATTACAAATAACTCAATTTCGTTCCTTTTTATGGCTGCGTAAGAATTCCATTGTATATATGTGCCACATCTTCTTTATCCATTCATCTGTCAATGGACATTTAGGTTGTTTTCATGTCCTGGCTATTGTAAATAGTGCTGCAGTGAACATTGTGGTACATGTATCTTTTTGAATTATGGTTTTCTCAGGGTATATGCCCAGTAGTGGGATTGCTGGGTCATATGGTAGTTCTATTTTTAATTGTTTAAGGAACCTCCATACTGTTCTCTACAGTGGCTGTATCAATTTACATTCCCACCAACAGTGCAAGAGGGTTCCCTTTTCTCCATACCCTCTCCAACATTTATTGTTTGTAGATTTTTGATGAACATTCTGCCTAGTGTGAGGTGATACCTCATTGTAGTTTTGATTTGCATTCCTCTAATGATTAGTGATGTTGAGCATCTTTTCATGTGTTTGTTGGCAATCTCTATATCTTCTTCGGAGAAATGTCTGTTTAGGTCTTCTGCCCATTTTTGGATTGGGTTGTTTGTTTTTTTGACATTGAGCTGTATGAGCTGCTTGTATTTTTTGGAGATTAATCCTTTGTCAGTTGCTTCGTTTGCAAATATTTTCTCCCATTCTGAGGGTTGTCTTTTTGTCTTGTTTATGGTTTCCTTTGCTGTGCAAAAGCTTTTAAGTTTTGTTAGGTCCCATTTGTTTATTTTATTTCCATTACTCTAGGAGGTGGGTCAAAAAAGTTCTTGCTGTGATTTATGTCATAGAGTGTTCTACCTATGTTTTCCTCTAAGAGTGTTATAGTGTCTGGCCTTACATTTAGGTCTTTGATCCATTTTGAGTTTATTTTTGTGTATGGTATTAGGAAGTGTTCTAATTTCATTCTTTTACACGTAACTGTCCAGTTTTCCCAGCACCACTTATTGAAGAGGCTGTCTTTTCTCCATTGTATATTCTTGCCTCCTTTGTCAAAGATAAGGTGACCATAGGTGCATGGGTTCATCTCTGGGCTTTCTATCCTGTTCCACTGATCTATATTTCTGTTTTTCTGCCAATACCATACTATCTTCACTACTGTAGCTTTGTAGTATAGCCTGAAGTCAGGGAGCCTGATTTCTCCAACTCCACTTTTCTTTCTCAAGATTGCTTTGGCTATTCAGGGTCTTTTGTGTTTCCATACAAATTGTAAAATTTTTTGTTCTAGTTCTGTGAAAAATGCCATTGGTAATTTGATAGAGATTGCATTGAATCTGTGGATTGCTTTGGGTAGTATAGTCATTTTCACAATGTTGATTCTTCAGTCCAAGAACATCTTGTATCTTTCCATCTGTTTGTGTCATCTTTGATTTCTTTCATCAGTGTCTTATAGTTTGTGGAGCACAGGTCTTTTGCTTCCTTAAGTAGATTTATTTCTAGATATTTTATTCTTCTTGTTGCAGTGGTAAATGGGAGTGTTTCCTTAATTTCTCTTTCAGATTTTTCATCATTAGTGTATAGGAATGCAAGAGATTTCTGTGCATTAATTTTGTATCATGCTACTTTACCAAATTTATTGATTAGCTCTAGTAGTATTCTGGTGGCATCTTTAGGCTTTTCTATGTATAGTATCATGTCATCTGCAAACAGTGACAGTTTTACTTCTTCTTTTCCAATTTGGGTTCCTTTTATTTCTTTTTCTTCTCTGATCGCTGTGGCTAAAACTATGTTGAATAATAGTGGTGAGAGTGGGCACCCTTGTCTTGTTCCTGATCTTAGAGGAACTGCTTTCAGTTTTTCACCATTGAGAATGATGTTGGCTGTGGGTTTGTCATATATGGCTTTTATTATGTTGAGGTAGGTTCCCTCTATGCCCACTTTCTGGAGAGTTTTTATCATAAATGGGTGTTGAATTTTGTCAAAAGTTCTTTCTGCAGCTATTGACATTATCATATGGTTTTATCCTTCAGTTTGTTAATATGGTGTATCACATTGATTGGTTTGCATATATTGAAGAATCCTTGCATTCCTGGGATAAACCCCAGTTCATCATGTGTATGATCCTTCTAATGTGCTGTTAGATTCTGTTTGCTAGTTTTTGTTGAGGATTTTTGCATCTATATTCATCAGTGATATTGGCCTGTAATTTTCATTTTTTGTGACACCTTTTTCTGGTTTTGGTATCAGGGTGACAGTGGCCTCATAGAATGAGTTTGGGAGTGTTCCTGCATCTGCTATATTTTAGAAGAGTTTGAGAAGGATAGGTGTTAGCTCTTGTTTAAATGTTTAGTAGAATTCGCCTGTGAAGCCATCTGGCCCTGGGCTTTTGTTTGTTGGAAGATTTTTAACCATGGTTTCAATTTCAGAGCATGTGATTGGTCTGTTTATATTTTCTATTCCTGGTTCAGTCTAGGAAGATTGTGCTTTTCTAAGAATTTGTCCATTTCTTTCAGGTTGTCCATTTTATTGGCATATAGTTGCTTGTAGTAATCTCTCATGATTCTTTGTATTTCTGCAGTGTCAGTTGTTACTTCTTTTTCATTTCTAATTCTATTGATTTGAGTCTTCTCCCTATTTTTCTTGATGAGTCTGGCGAGTGATTTATCAATTTTGTTTATCTTCTCAAAGAACCAGATTTTAGTTTTATTGATCTTTGCTATTGTTTCTTTCATTTTCTTTTTTTTCTGATCTGATCTTTATGATTTCTTTCCTTCTACTAACTTTGGGGTTTTTTTGTTCTTCTTTCTCTAATTGCTTTAGGTGTAAGGTTAGGCTGTTTATTTGAGATTTTTCTTGTTTCTTGAGGTAGGATTGTATTGCTGTAAACTTCCCTCTCAGAACTGCTTTTGCTGCATCCCATAGGTTTTGGGTCATCATGTTTTCATTGTCATTTGTTTCTCGGTATTTTTTGATTTCCTCTTTGATTTCTTCAGTGATCTCTTGGTTGTTTAGTAGCGTATTGTTTAGCCTCCATGTGTTTGTATCTTTACAGTTTTTTCCCTGTAATTGATATCTAGTCTCATAGCATTGTGTTCAGAAAAGATGCTTGATACCATTTCAATTTTCTTAAATTTACCGAGGTTTGATTTGTGACCTAAGATATGATCTATCCTGTAGCATGTTCCATGGGCACTTGAGAAGGAAGCGTATTCTGTTGTTTTTGGATGGAATGTCCTATAAATATCAATTAAGTCCACCTTGTTTAATGTGTCATTTAAAGCTTGTGTTTCCATATTTATTTTCATTTTGGTTGATCTGTCCATTGGTGAAAGTGGGGTGTTAAAGTCCCCTACTATGATTTTGTTACTGTCAATTTCCCCTTTTATGGCTGTTAGCATTTGCCTTATATATTGAGGTGCTCCTATGCTGGGTGTATAAATATTTACAATTGTTATATCTTCTTCTTGGATTGATCCCTTGATCATTATGTAGTGCCTTTCTTTGTCTCTTGTAACAGTCTTTATTTTAAAGTCTATTTTGTCTGATATGAGAATTGCTACTCCAGCTTTCTCTTGCTTTCCATTTGCATGGAATATCTTTTTCCATCCTCTCACTTTCAGTCTGTATGTATCCCTAGGTCTGAAGCAGGTCTCTTGTAGACAGCATATATACAGGTCTTGTTTTTGTATCCATTCAGCCAGTCTATGTCTTTTGGTTGGAGCATTTAATCCATTTACATTTAAGGTAATTATTGATATGTATGTTCCTATCACCATTTTCTTAATTGTTTTGGGTTTGTTTTTGTAGGTCTTTTCCTTTTCTTGTGTTTCCTGCCTAGAGAAGTTCCTTTGGCATTTGTTGTCAAGCTGGTTTGGTGGTGCTGAATTCTCTTAACTTTGCTTGTCTTTAAAGGTTTTAATTTCTCCATCAGATCTGAATGAGATCCTTGCTGGGTAGAGTAATCTTGGTTGTAGGTTTTTCCCTTTCCTCGCGTTAAATATGTCCTGCCACTCCCTTCTGGCTTGCAGAGTTTCTGCTGAAAGATCAGCACTTATCCTTATGGGAATTCCCTTGTATGTTATTTGGTGCTTTTCCTTTGATGCTTTTCGTATTTTTTCTTTCTTTTTAATTTTTGATAGTTTGATTAATATGTATCTTGGCATGTTTCTCCTTGGATTTATCCTGTATGGGACTCTCTGCGCTTCCTCGACTTGACTGACTATTTCCCTTCCCATGTTAGGGAAGTTTTCAAGTATAATCTCTTCAAATATTTTCTCAGACCCTTACTTTTCCTCCTCTTCTTCTGGGATCCCTATAATTCGGATGTTGGTGCCTTTAATATTGTCCCAGAGGTCTCTGAGACTGTCCTCAATTCTTTTCATTCTTTTTTCTTTATTCTTCTCTGTGGTAGTTATTTCCACTATTTTATCTTCCAGGTCACTTATGCGTTCTTCTGCCTCAGTTACTCTGCTATTGATTCCTTCTAGAGAATTTTTACTTTCACTTGTTGTGTTGTTCATCATCGTTTGTTTGCTCTTTAGTTCTTTTAGGTCCTTGTTAAACTTCTTGTATTTTCTCCATTCTAGTTCCAAGATTTTGGATCATCTTTACTCTGAATTCTTTCTCAGGTAGACTGCCTATTTCCTCTTCATTTGTTTGGTCTGGTGGGTTTTTACCTTACTCCTTCATCTGCTGTGTGTTTCTCTGTCTTCTCATTTTGCTTAACTTACTGTGTTTGGGGTCTCCATTTCACAGGCTGCAGGTTCATAGTTCCTGTTGTTTTTGGTGTCTGCCCCCAGTGGGTGAGGTTGGTTCGGTGGCTTGTGTAGGCTTCCTGGTGGCAGGGACTGGTGCCTGTATTCTGGTGGGTGGGGCTGGATCTTGTCTTTCTGATGGGCATGGCCACATCCAACCATGTGTTTTGGGGTGTCTGTGAACTTAGTATGATTTTAGGCAGTCTTTCTGCTAATGGGTGGGGTTGTGTTCCTGTCTTGCTAGTTGTTTGGCATGGGGTGTCCAGCACTGGAGCTTGCTGGCCGTTGGGTGGAGCTGGGTCTTAGAGTTTAGATGGAGATCTCTTGGAGAGCTCTCGCCAATTGATATTATGTGGTTCTGGGAGGTCTCTGTTGGTCCAGTGTCCTGAACTTGGCTCTCCCACCCCAGATGCTCAGGCCTGACATCAGGCCGCAGCACTAAGACCCTCTCAGCCAGATGGCTCAGAAGAAAAGGGAGGAAAAAAGAAAGAAGAAAAATAATAAAAAGAAAAAAATAATAAAATAAAAATACTAAAATAAAATTTCTTATTGTTAAAATTAAAAAAAATTTTAATTATTAAAATAAAAATGTTTTTTAAAAAAGAAGAGAGCAACAAAACCAATAAATCCACCAATGATAACACACGCTAAAAACTATAATAAGATAAACATAAAAATCAGAAACAAGTCAGTCACAGAGAGCAAACCCCAAGACTACAGTTACTCCCAAAATTGAGGCAGTGGGCTGCCTCAATTTTAGGTTGATTCGTTGTCTATTCCAGTATTCCACAGATGCAGGGTACCTCAAATTGATTGTGGGGATTTAATCCACTGCTCCTGAGGCTGCCTAGAGAAATTTCCCTTTCTCTTCTTTGTTCACACAGCTCCTGGGGTTCAACTTTGGCTTTGGCCCACCTCTGCATATAGGTTGCCCTCAGGCTTTTGTTCCAGCCCAGACAGGATGGGGTTAAAGCAGTGGCTGATTATGGGGCTTTGGCTCACTCGTGCCAGGGGAGGGAGAGGTAAGGTAGTTATAATTGGAATGCAAGTCAGGCCTAAAGGGGCAGAGGCCGGCATGACGTTGCAACAGCCTGAGGCGTGCCATGTATTACCCCGGGGAAGTTGTCCCTGAATCCTGGGACCCTGGCAGTGGTGGGCTGCACAGGCTCCTGGGTCAGGGGTGCGGTGTGGATTGTGACCTGTGCTTGCACACAGGATTCTTGGTGGCTGCGGCAGCAGCGTTAGTGTTTCACGCCCGTCTATGGTGTCTAGCTGATAGCCACTGCTCGCGCCCATCTCTGGAGCTCTTTTAGGTGGTGCTCTGCCTTCTGTGGGCAGACAGGGAAGGAATCCCCTCTCTTCACGCACCCCGAAACAATGGTCTCTTGACTCTTAGGCAGTTCCAGGCTTTTTACCAGACTCCCTTCTGGCTAGCTGTGCACTTTAGCCCCCTTCGGGCTGTGTTCATGCAGCCAACCCCAGTCCTCTCCCTGGGATCTGACCTCCGAAGCCCAAGCATCAGATACCAGCCATCACCCGCCCCAGCGGGTGAGCAGACTAGCCTCTCGGCTGGTGAGTGCTGGTCAGCACCAATCCTCTGTGCAGGAATCTCTCCGCTTTGCCCTCTGCACCCCTGTTGCTGCACTCTCCTCCATGGCTCTGAAGCTTCCTGCCTTCCCCCTCCCATCTCTGCCAGTGAAGGGGCTTCCTAGTGTGTAGAAACTTTTCCTCCTTCACAGCTCCCTCCCAGAGGTGCAGGTCCTATCCTTATTCTTTTGTCTCTGTTTTTTCTTTTTTCTTTTGCCCTACCCAGGTACGTGGGGAGTTTCTTGCCTTTTGGGAAGTCTGAGGTCTTCTGCCAGCATTCAGTAGGTGTTCTCTAGGAGTTGTTGCACATGTAGATATATTTCTGATGTATTTGTGGGGAGGAAGGTGATCTCCATGTCTCACTCCTCTGCCATCTTGAAGGTCCCCCCTCTATTTTGTTGCTTTTGAATGGAATGTTCTATATAGGTCTGTTAATTCCACCTGATCTAACATGTTATTTAAGGCCAATGTTTCCATACTGATTCTCTGTCTGGATGAATTATCCATTGATGAAAGTGGGATATAGAAGTCCCCTACTACTATTGTATTGCTGTCTATTTCTTCCTTTAGGTCTGTTAATATTTGCTTTATATATTTAGATGCTCCTATTTGGGTGCATAAATCTTTACAAATGTTATAACCTCATGTTGGATTAACTCCTTTATCATTATATAATTATCTTATTTACCTCTTATTACAGTCTTTGTCTTAAAGTCTATTTTGCTTATGTAAGTGTAGTTACCCCAGCTTTCTTTTGGTTTCCATTTGCATGGAATATCTTTTTCCACCCCATCACTTTCTGTCTGTGTGTGTCCTTCAAAGTGAGTCTCTTATAGACAGCATATAGTTGGGACTTTTTTTTTTAACATTATTAATCCATTAAGCCACTCTCTGTTTTGATTGGTGAATGTAATACATTTACATTTAAAGTAATTATTAATGGGCCTGGACTTATTGCCATTTTGTTGATTATTTTCTGGCTATTTTGTATTTCCTTTGTTCCTTTTTTTTCTCTTGCTCTCTTCCTTTGTGATTTGATGATTTTCTGTAGTGATATGCTTATATTCTTTTATCTTTCATGTATCTACTATAGGTTTTTGCTTGTGGTAACCATGGAGCTCATATAAAATATCTTATATTTGTAACTGTCTATTTTATATTGGTAAGTTCAAGTGCATTCTAAATCTCTACAGTTTTACTCTCCCCCTATATCCATTTTATGTTTTTGACATCACAATTTACATCTTTTTATCTTGTGTATTCCTTAACACATTATCGTATTGTTGTTTTTGCTTGTTTTGTTTTTTAACTTTCATACTAGATTTACAAGTGATTAACCCACCAACATTACAACATTAGGGTATTCTGAATTTAACTATATGTTTACATTTACCAGCAAGATTTATACTTTCATATGTTTTCCTGCTACTAATTAATACACTTGGTTAGCTTAAAGAAGTCCGTTTAACATCTCTGTAAGGCTGGTGTATTGGTGATGAAACCCTTCAGCTTTTGCTCTTCTGGGGAACTCTTTATCGCTCCTTCAATTCTGATAGACAATTTTGCTGGGTAGAGTATTCTTAGTAGCTTTTTTTTTTTTCTTCCTTCCCCCGGCACTTTGCAGACCAGAAGAGAGTGGCATCATATATTCGAAGTTTCTACTGAAAAATCTCCTCATAGTCTTATGGGGGTTCCCTTGTACATAAGTTGTTCTCTCCTTGTCTCTAACTTTTGGCAATTTATTGTGTATCTTGGTGCAGATCCCTTTGAGTTCATTTTATTTGGAACTCTCTGGGCTTTCTGGATACAGATGTCTGTTTCCTTCCCCAGGTTTCCTTCTGTTTTAGCCATTATTTCTTCAAATAAGTTTTCTGACACTTTCTCTCTCTCCTTTCCTTCTGGGATCTCTATAACGTGCCTACTGGTTCACTTGATATATGCAATCAGTCCCTTAAGCTTTCTTCACTCCCTTCACTCTTTCTTTCTTTCTTTCTTTTTTTAACTCCTCTGATTGGGTGATTTCCACTGCCATGTCTTTGGATACACTAATGCTTTTTTTCCTTTCATACAGTCTGCTATTGAACAGTTCTACTGAATTTTTTAGTTCAGTTATTTTATTCTTCAGCTCTGTAATTTTTGTTTGGTACTTTCTTATATTTTCTGTCTCTTTGTTGAAGTTCTCACTTTGTTCATGCATTGTTCTCCTGACCTTGGTGTGCATGTTTATGACCATTATTTGGAGCTCTTTTTAAATTTTTTAAATTTTATATTGGACTATAGTTGATTTACAGTGTTGTGTTAGTTTCAGGTGTACAGCAAAGTGATTCAGTTATACATTTACATATATCTATTCTTTTTCAAATTCTTTTCACATTTAGGTTATTACAGAATATTGAGCAGAGTTCCCTGTGCTATGCAGTGGGTCCTTGTTGGTTACCTATTTTAAATATAGTAATGTGTATATTATCAATCCCAAACTCCCAACTTACCCCTTCCCCCCATCTTTCCTGTTTGGTAACCATAAGTTTGTTTTCTAAGTCTGTTAGTCTGTTTCTGTTTTGTAAATAAGTTCATTTGTATCCTTTTTTTTTTTTAGATTCCACATATAAGCAATATCATATGATATTTGTCTTTCTGTGTCTGACTTACTTCACTTAGTATGATAATCTCCAGGTCCATTCATGATGCTTCAAATAGCATTATTTCATTCTTTTTTATGGCTGAATAATATTCCATTGTATATATGTACCACATCTTCTTTATCCCTCTGTTGATGGACATTAAGGTTGCTTTCATGTCCTGGCAATTGTAAACAGTGCTGCAATGAACATTGGGGTACATGTATCCTTTTGAACCATGGTTTTCTGTGGATATATGCCCAGGACTGGGATTGCTGGATCATATGGTAGCTCTATTTTTAATCTTTTAAGGAACCTCCATACTGTTCTCCACAGTGACTGTACCTGTTTACATTCCCACCAACAGTGTAGGAGGGTTCCCTTTTCTCCGCACCCTCTCCAGCATTTATTGTTTGTTTGTAGACTTTCTGATGCTGGCCATTCTGACTGGTGTGAACTGATACCTCATTATAGTTTTGATTTGCATTTCTCTAATAATTAGCAGTGTTGAGCATATTTTCACGTGTGTCTTGGTCATCTGTATGTCTTCTTTGGAGAAATGTTTATTTAGGTCCTCTACCCATCTTTTGATTGGGTTGTTTGTTTTTTTAAGTATTGAGCTCATGTGCTGTTTGTAAATTTTGGATATTAATCCTTTGTCGATCACATCATTTACAAATTCTTTCTTCCATTCTGTGGGTTGTCTTTTCATTTTGTTTATGGTTTCCTTTGCTCTGAAAAAGCTTTTGAGTTTAATTAGTTCCCATTTGTTTCTTTTTGTTTTTATTTCCATTACTGTAGGAGATGGCTTGAAAAAGATATTGCTGCAATTTATGTTAGAGTGTTCTGCCTATGTTTTCCTCTAAGAGATATATAGTATCCAGTCTTATATTTAGGTCTTTAATCCATTTTGAGTTTTTTTGTGTATGGTGTGAGAGAATGTTCTAATTTCACTCTTTTACAGTAGCTGTCCAGTTTTCCCAGCACCAGTCATCGAAGAGACTGTCTTTCTTCCATTGTATAGTCTTGCCTCCTTTGTCATAGATTAACTGACCACAGTTAATAAGGTGTGTGGGTTTATCTCTGGGATTTCTAGCCTGTTCCATTGATCTATATTTCTGGTTCTGTGCCAGTACAATACTGTTTTGATTACTGTAGTTTTGTATTATAGTCTGAAGTCAGGGAGTCTGATTCCACCAGCTCTGTTTTTCTTTCTCAGGATTGCTTTGGCCATTCAGGGTCTTTTGTATCTCCATACAAATTAAAAAAAAATTTGTTCTACTTCTGTGAAAAATGCAGTTGGCAATTTGATAGGGATTGCATTGAATCTGTAGATTGTCTTGGGTAGGATAGTCATTTTGACAGTGTTAATTATTCAAATCCAAGAACATGGTATATCTTTCCATCTGTGTCATCTTCCATTTCTTTCACCAGTGTTTTATAGTTTTTGGAGTACAGGTCTTTTACCTCCTTAGATAGGTTTATCTCTAGGTATTTTATTCTTTTTGTTTCAGTGGTGAATGGGATTGTTTCCTTAATTTCTCTTTCTGATCTTTTGTTGTTAGCGTATAGAAATGCAAGAGATTTCTGTGTATTAATTATGTATCCTGCAACTTTGCCAAATTCATTGATGAGCTCTATTAGTTCTCTAGTAGCATCTTTAGGATTTTTTATGTATAGTATCATGTCATCTGCAAGCAGTGACAGTTTTATTTCTTTTTCTTCTCTGATTGCTGTTGCTAGGACTTCCAAAACTATGTTGGATGAAAGTGTCGAGAGTGGACATCCTTGTCTTCTTCCTGATCTTAGAGGAAATGCTTTCAGCTTTTCACCATTGAGTATGATGTTGGCTATAGATTTGTCATATATGACCTTTATTATGTTGAAGTATGTTCCCTCTGTGCCCACTTTCTGGAGCATTTTCATCATAAATAGGTGTTGAATTTTGTCAAAAGCTTTTTCTGCATCTACTGAGGTGATCATATGGTTTTTATTCTTCAGTTTGTTAATGTGGTGTATCACACTGACTGATTTGCATATACTGAAAAACCCTTGCATCCCTGGGATAAATCTCACTTGATCGTTGTGTATGACTCTTTTAAAGCATTGTTGGATTCAGTTTGCTAGTATTTTGTTGAGAATTTTTGCATCTGTGTTCATCAGTGATACTGGCCTGTAATTTTCTTTTCTTGTATCTTTGTCTGGTTTTGGTATCAGGGTGTTGGTGGCCTCACAGAATGAGGTTAGCAGTGTTTCTTTCTCTGCAATTTTTTGGAAGAGCTTCAGAAGGATAGGTGGTAACTCTTCTCTAAATGTTTGATAGAATTCACCTGTGAAGCCATCTTGTCCTGAACTTTTGTTTGGGAGTTTTTTAATCACTTTCAATTTCAGTACTTGTGATTCATCTGTTCATATTTTCTATTTCTTCCTGGTTCAGTTTTGGGAGATTGTATCTAAGAACTTGTCCATTTATTCTAGGTTCCCATTTTATCGGAATATAGTTTCTTGTAACAGTCTCTTATGATTCTTTGTATTTCTGTGGTGTCTGTTGTAACTTCTCCTCTTTCATTTTAAATTTTATTGATTTGAGGCATCTCCCTTTTTTTGTTGATGAGTCTGGCTAAAGGTTTATCAATTTTGTTTACCTTTTCAAAGAATCACCTTTTAGTTTCATTGACCTTTTCTATTATTTTCTTCATCTCTGTTTCATTTATTTCTGCTCTGATCTTTATGATTTCTTTCCTTCTACTAACTTTGGGTTTTGTTTGTTCTTCTTTCTCTAGTTGCTTTACGTGTAAGCTTAGCTTGTTTATTTGCGATTTTTCTTGTTTCCTGAGGTAAGATTCTATTGCTATAAACTTACCTGTTAGAACTGCCCTTGCTGTGTCCCATAGGTTTTGGATTGTTGTGCTTTTGTTTTCATTTCTCTCTAGGTATTTTTTTAATTTCTTCTTTGATGTCTTCAGTGACCCATTTGTTGTTCAGTAGCATATTGTTTAGCCTCCACGTGTTTGTGTTTTTTATAGTTTTTTTCTTGTAGTTGATTTCTAATCTCCTAGCATTGTGGTTGGAAAAGATGCCTGATATGATTTCAAATTTCTTAAATTTACCAAGGCTCGTTTTGTGGCCCAGCATGTGATCAATCCTGGGGAATGTTCCACGTGCACTTGAGAAGCAAGTGTATTCTGCTGCTTTTGGAAGGAATGCTCTATAAATACAAATTATATCCACCTGACCTAATGTGTCATTTAAGGCCTGTGTTTCCCTATTGATTTTTTGTCTGGATGATCTGTCCATTGATGCAAGTGGGGTGTTAAAGTCCCTCACTATTATTGTGTTACTGTCGATCTCTCCTTTCATGGATTTTAGCATTTGCCTTATTTATTGAGGTGCTCCTGTGTTGAGTGCATATATATTTAAAATTGTTATATCTTCATCTTGGAGTTGTCCCTTGATCATTATGTACCGTCCTTCTTTGTCTCTTAACAGTCTTTATGTTAAAGTCAATTTTGTCTGATACAAGTATTGCTACTCCAGCTTTCTTTTGCTTTCCATTTGCATGGAATATCTTTTTCCATCCCCTCACTTTCAGTCTGTATGTGTCCTTAGATCTGAAGTGCATCTCTTGTAGACAGCATATATATGGGTCTTGTTTTCATATCTATTCAGCCAGTCTATGCCTTTCGTTTGGAGCATTTAATCCATTTACTTTTAAGGTAATTATTGATTTGTATGTTCTTATTGCCATTTTGTTAATTGTTTTGGATTTTTTCTTGTAAGTCTAGTCCCTTCCTCTTTTGTTCTCTTCTCTTGTGATTTGATGACTAACTTTACTCTTGTGTTTGGATTCTTTATTCTTTTTTTGTGTGTGTATCTGTTGAAGATTTTTGGTTTGCAGTTACCATGAGGTTTTGATACAGCAGTCTATATATAAACAAGATTGTTTTAAGTTGCTGGTCTTTTCATTTCAAATACATTTCCAATATCCTTCATTTGTGCTCTCCTTACGATTGCTAGTTTTGATATCATATTTGTGTGTGGATGATTCACTACCTTTACTGTATATTTGCCTTTACTGGTGATTTCTTCCATTTGTAATTTTCTTGTTTCTAGTTGTGGCCTTTTCTGCCTAGAGAAGTTCCTTTAGCATCTGTTGCAAAGTTGGTCTGGTGGTGCTGAATTCTCTTAGTTTTTGCTTATCTGTAAAGTGTTTGATTTCTCTGTCAAATCTGAATGAGAGTCTTGCCAGGTAGAGTATTCTTGGTTGTAGGTTTTTCCCTTTTATCACTTTAAATGTATCATGCCACTCCTTCTGGCCTGTAGAGTTTCTGCTGAAAAATCAGCTGATAACCTTTTAGGAATTCCCTTGTATGTCATTTCTTGCTTATCCCAAGTTGCTTTTAATATTTTCTTTTTGTCTTTAATTTTTTCAATTTGATTACTATGTGTCTCAGCATGTTCCATCTTGGGTTTATCCTGCCTGGGACTCTGTACTTCCTGGACTTGGGTCACTGCTTCCTTTCTCATATTAGGGAAGTTTTCAGCTATTATCTCTTCAAATATTTTCTCAGGTCCTTTCTCTCTCTCTTCTCCTTCTGGGATGCCTATAATGCAAATATTGTTGCATTTAATGTTGTCCCAGAGGTCTCTTAGACTGTCCTTATTTCTTTTCATTCTTTTTTCTTTATTCTGTTCCAATGCAGTGATTCCCACCATGAAATTTTTAGTTCAGTTATTGTATTCTTCAGTTCTGTAAATTCTGTTTGGTACTTTCTTATATTTTCTTATACTTTCTCTTTGTTGAAATTCTCACTTTGTTCATACATTGTTCTCCTGACCTTAGTGTGCATCTTTATTACCATTATTTTTAACTCCTTATGAGGTAAATCACTTATCTCCATTCCATTAAGGTCTTTTTCTGGGTTTTTATTTTGTTCTTTTGTTTTGAACATATTCCTGTGTTTTTCACTTCTCTTGACTCTCTGTGTTGGTTTCTGTGCATTAGATAAAACAGCTAGCTCTCAGTCTGGAAGTGGCCTTGTGTAGGAGATGAAACTTACTGTTCAACCCTGCCCTAGCTCTTGGTTGTCTCTCAAACATTTGTGATTGTCCAAGCAACCATCTTTAATCTTGCTGACTCCCAGTCAGTGAGGGGTGTGCCAAGACCTGTCAGTGTCACAAATGGGGGATCTCAGTCAACCCCAGATGTAGGCTGATAGGAAACCAAACCCACAGGAAGCAGCATTTAAAATATGCAAATATGCCTCTTTCAGGGGGAACCCTGGATATGGGCATTTCAGTCTGTTCCCTCTGTACTGAGCCCTGGGGGATAGCCAGTTAAGAACTGTTTATTTTTGGCTACCATCCCATTGAACCTCTTAACACAAGCTCCACTGGCCACCAGACTCTCAGGGATGTATCCTTTGGGTGGCAGCCACAAAACCCAGGGTACCAGATGTATGCACAAGCTTCGTTATCAGAGACACTGGTTACCTGGGGTGGGACAGAGGGAGACTGCAAAGATGGCACCCACTGGCCTCCCTGGTATCTGGAGAGGATAGCAGCTAGCCCCTAGAGATGTGTTAAATTCAAAGCCTGACCTTCAGGCTGAAGCTTTTAAGATATGTAGATAGGCCTCTTTCATGGGAAGACTGGGCATTTCAGCCTGTTGCCTCTGTGCTGTGCCTTGGGTGGATAGCTAGTTAAGAACTGTTTTTCCATCTGTTACAGTGCTGTTGAACCCACAAATATAAGCTCTGCTGGCCACCGGAGTCAGGTTATCAAGGGTTTCATCCCCTTGGTGGCAGCTGGTAATGCTGGGGTGCCAGATGTATGCACAAGTTCCTTTCTGTGAGATACCTGTGACCTGGAGTGAGACACAAGCAGAGTGTGAAAATGGCATCTGTCAGCCGCCCCAGTCTCTGGAGATGACTGTAGTTGACCCCTAGATGCCTTAGAAGCCTACCCCTCAGGCCATAGCTTTTAAGGTAAGCAAATAGGCCTCTTTCCCAGAAAACCTGGGCATTTAGTTCTGCTGCTTGGGGTCATAGTCATGATGAATTCATGGGAATAAGTTAAGAACTGTTTCTTAGTTTGTTATAGCCTTGTGGGTCTCATGGATACAAGCCCAATTGCCTTTCAGAGCTAGATATTTTGGGGGCTCATCTACCAGGTGGAAGTCTTAAAAGTTGTTACACCAGATATGAAGACTAAACCTTTCACTCCTCAGAAGTTGAGAGTTGTGAGTTCCCTCCTGGTTGTGTGTTACTGAGCTGGGGGTGGGGTTTATGGTAAGATTGTCTCAGCCTCTCCTATCTGTTTTGATGTGGGTTTTTTTCTCATTTGCCCAATGTGTACAAGTCACTTGGCTAGTGTCTGGATTTCTTTCAGAGGAACTTGTTCCATATGTAGCTATAGATTTGGTGTGTCCGTAGGAGGAGGGGAGTTCAGGAGCCTCTTATGATGCCATTTTGAACCAAAACTGCAAACACTTTCTTAACCTTCTCCCTCCCACACCTTATTTTCTCAAATCTTAATCTAAGACTTCATTTCTGTTTTTCAAAGAGTTGAGTGTCTTGACTCTAAGAACAACCATTTCTTAATGCCTCTGGTTTTTCCCACTGAACTCTTTGCCCCTGAAAGGTCCAGTAGCTGGGAATGCAGACTGGGGCCAATACTGCTGGTTACCTGATACACAGCCTCCTTTATCCCTTTCACACTCCTAGAACCCCGATTGTGTCCTCCATCCTTGCCCTCCAGGAGGAAATGAATCCCTCTCTGGGCCCAGTGGGCTAAGTCATAATTTGTCCAAGACTTAGCCTCTAAGCCACAGGTTTTATATTCTAAATGCACATTGAAACCATCTGGGGCGATTTAAAAGTCCCACCAATCCCACCTGGGACTCCTGGGCACACTCAGGAGCTGTAGTTCGGCTTCTATTACTCTTGTCAAGTATTGGTTTTAGGTATAGTCATGTGTGATGGTAAACTGGCTGATGGGATATGAAGATGTAAGGCTGGGACACTTCTGGGACTGTTTTACACTTTTAGAAAAGTAGAAGTCACGATTCAGAGATGTTCTTTTTCTGTCTCTGGAGGTTGCTGTCTGTATGTGCCCCGAGGTGAAGGAGCGTTGTTTAGTTTAGTAAGGGATATGTGGACGTTATCACATTTGATCCTCATACTACCCTATGAGGTACTTAATAGCTTGATTTTCATTATATACTCATTTTAAACAAGGAAACTAAGGTTCACAGAAATTTTAGTACTTTCTCCCTAGTGACAACAAGTAGAGCAGAGCCAGAATGAACCAGATCATCCCGGTTCTGAAGACCATGATTTTCTTGTTATTTCTTACCAGGGGATGTGCTGGTAAGTGGTCAAAATAGTGCTGCAAAACAAAACAGAACCCTGATTTGTACCACTTACCAGTTTTCGTGGTGTAAATATTCCCACCAGGCCCAATTTTAAGCTGACATTGTGAGCTCACTCAACACTGACTTGGGAAGAGATGTGTTTGATTGGTTCCCGTGAGCCAGTACGAGCCAGCTCCAGCAGAGCACGAGAAGATGGGACAACGGCTCAAAGGCAGCCTTTTTTTTTTTTAAATTGGGGTATAGTTGTTTTACAATGTTGTGTTAGTTTCTACTGTACAGCAAAATGAAGTAGAGTTCCCTGTACTATACAGCAGGTTCTCATTAGTTATCTGTTTTATACATATAAGTGTATATATGTCAATCCCAATCTTCCAATTCATCCCACCTCCCGTTTACCCCCTTGGTATCCATATGTTTGTTCTCTACATCTGGGTCTCTATTTCTGCCTTGCAAACCGGTTCATCTGTACCATTTTTTCTAGATTCCACAAATATGCGTTAATATATATTTGTTTTTCTCTTTCTGACATACTTCACTCTGTATGACAGTCTCTAGGTCCATCCACGTCTATATAAATGACCCAATTTTGTTCCTCTTTATGGCTGAGTAATATTCCATTGTATGTATGTACTACACCTTCTTTATCCATTAGTCTGTCGATGGACATTTAGGTTGCTTCCATGACCTGGCTATTGTAAATAGTGCTGCAATGAACATTGGGGTGCATGTGTCTTTTTGAATTATGGTTTTCTCCGGGTATATGCCCAGTAGTGGGATTGCTGGGTCATATGGTAATTCTATTTTTATTTTTTTAAGGAACCTCTATACTGTTCTCCATAGTGGCTGTATCAATTTACATTCCCCCCAAGAGTGCAAGAGGGTTCCCTATTCTTCACATCCTCTCCAGCATTTATTGTCTGTAGATTTTCTGATGATGCCCATCCTAACCGGTGTGAGGTAATACCTCATTGTAGTTTTGATTTGCATTTCTCTAATAATTAGTGATGTTGAACAGCTTTTCATGTGCCTCTTGGCCATCTGTATGTCTTCTTTGGAGAAATGTCTATTTAGGTCTTCTGTCCATTTTTGATTGGGCTGTTTGTTTTTTTGATATTGAACTGCATGAGCTGCTTGTAAATTTTGTAGATTAATCCTTTGTCCATTGATTCGTTTGCAAATATTTTCTCCCATTCTGAGGGTTGTCTTTTCATCTCGTTTATGGTTTCCTTTGCTGTGCAAAAGCTTTTAAGTTTAATTAGGTCCCATATGTTTATTTTTGTTTTTATTTCCATTATTCTAGTAGGTGAGTCAAAGGAGACCTTGCTGTGATTTATGTCCAAGGGTGTTCTTCCTATGTTTTCCTCTAAGAGTTTTATAGTGTCCAGTCTTACATTTAGGTCTTTAATCCATTTTGAGTTTATTTTTGTGTATGATGTGCAAGTGTTCTAATTTCATTCTTTTACACATAGCTGTCCAGTTTTCCCAGCACCATTTATTGAAGAGACTGTCTTTTCTCCATTGTATATCCTTGCCTCCTTTGTCATAGATTAGTTGACCATAGGTGCGTGGGTTTATCTTTGGGCTTTCTATCGTGTTCCATTGATCTATATTTCTGGTTTTGTGCCAGCACCATATTGTCTTGATTACTGTAGGTTTGTGGTATAGTCTGAAGTCAGGGAGTCTGATTAGTCCAGCTCCATTTTTTTTTTCTCAAAATTGCTTTGGCTATTTGGAGTCTTTTGTTCTCCATACAAATTTTAAGGTTTCTTGTTCTAGTTTTGTAAAAAAATGCCATTAATAGTTTGATAGGGATTGCATTGAATCTGTAGATTGTTTTGGGTAGTATAGTCGTTTTCACAATATTGATTCTTCTAATCCAAGAACACGGTATATCTCTCCAACTGTTTGTGTCATCTTTGATTTCTTTCATCAGTGTCTTATAGTTTTCTGAGTTCAGGTATTTTACCTCCTTATGTAGGTTTATTCCTAGGTATTTTATTCTTTTTGTTGCAGTGATGAATGGGAGTGTTTCCTTAATTTCTCTTTCTGATCTTTCCTTGTTAGTGTATAGGAATGCAAGCGATTCCTGTTGCAGGTTGTATCCTGCAACCTTACCAAATTCATTGATTAGCTCTAGTAGTTTTCTGGTGGCATCTTTAGGATTCTCTATGTATAGTATCATGTCATCTGCAAACAGTGACAGTTTTACTTCTTCTTTTCCAGTTTGGATTCCTTTTCTTTCTTTTTCTTCTCTGAATGCCATGGCTAGGACTTCCAAAACTATGTTGTATAATAGTGGTGAGAGTGGACAGCTTGTCTTGTTCCTGATCTTAGAGGAAATGCTTTCAGTCTTTCACCATTGAGAATGATGTTTGCTGTGGGTTTGTCATATATAGCCTATATTATGTTGAGGTAAGTTCCCTCTATGCACACTTTCTGGAGAGTTTTCGTCATAAATAGGTGTTGAATTTTGTCAAAAGCTTTTTCTGAATCCATTGAGATGATCATATGGTTTTAATTCTTCAATTTGTTAATACAGTGTACTGCATTGATTGATTTGTGTATATTGAAGAATCCTTGAATCCCTGGGGTAATTCCCACTTGATCATGGTGTATGATCCTTTTAATGTGTTGTTGGATTCTGTTTGCTAGTATTTTCTTCAGGATTTTTGCATATATATTCATCAGTGATACTGGTCTGTAATTTTCTTTTTTTTTTTGTAGTATGGTTGTCTGGTTTTGGTATCAGGGTGATGGTGGCTTCATAGAATGAGTTTGGGAGTGTTCCTTCCTCTGAAATTTTTTGGAAGAGTTTGAGGTGGATGGGTGTTAGCTCTTCTATAAATGTTTGATAGAATTCACCTGTGAAGCCATCTGGTCCTGGACTTTTGTTTGTTGGAAGATGTTTAATCACAGTTTCAATTTCATTACTTGTGATTGGTCTGTTCATATTTCCTGTTTCTTCCTGGTTCAGTCTTGGAAGGTTATACCTTTCTAAGAATTTGTCCATTTCTTCCAGGTTGTCCATTTTTTTTGGCATATAGTTGCTTGTAGCATTCTCTTATGATTCTTTGTATTTCTGTGGTGTCCATTGTAACTTCTTTTTCATTTCTAATTTTATTGGTTTGAGTCCTTTCCCTCCTTTTCTTGATGAGTCTGGCTAATGGTTTATCAGTTTTGTTTATCTTCTCAAAAAACCAGCTTTTAGTTTTATTCATCTTTGATATTGTTTTCTTTGTTTCTATTTCATTTATTTCTGCTCTGATCTTTATGATTTCTTTCCTTCTACTAACTTTGGGTTTTCTTTGTTCTTCTTTCTCTAGTTCCTTTAGGTGTAAGGTTAGATTATTTATTTGAGATTTTTCTTGTTTCTTGAGGTATGATTGTATTGCTATAAACTTCCCTCTTAGAAATGTTTTTGCTATGTCCCATAGGCTTTGGGTCATTGTGTTTTCATTGTCATTTGTCCCGGTATTTTTTGATTTCCTCTTTGATTTCTTTAGTGATCTCTTGGTTGCTTAGCCTCCATGTGTTTGTGTTTTTTACAGGTTTTTTTTTTTCTGTAATTGATATCTAGTCTCATAGTGTTGTGGTCGGAAAAGATGCTTGATACTATTTCAATTTTCTTAAATTTACTGAGGCTTGATTTGTGACCCAAGATGTGATCTATCCTGGAGAATGTTCTGTGTGTACTTGTGAAACCCAGCCTTTGATGGTAAGATCCATATTTCTCCCTAGCCTGACTCTCAACATATATCTCTCCAGAGCAGATCTCTGTGCTGGAGTTCTGCCTGGTTAGGGAGGATGTTTAGCTCTTCTTCCTACAAAGCAGATAAGCATGATGAGGGACAAATCAATAGGGGTGAATTCAGAGGTTTCCTAATGCCCCCAGGATGGTAATGATGCAGACAGGAGTCCCAGAGGACTATTTATCATTCTGCATGATGGTGAGTCAAGAGAGCCTTTATCATTTGCTTTACCTCTTTGTCATCTGAGCTGCTGTGCAGTTTGTACACACTTCCTGCGCCCATCAGCAATGCTGAGCACAGGTGTAGGACTGTGTGGTATAGTAAAAGCAGCAGAGGCCAGGGCTTGTGGCCAGTGGAGACATTATGGTGAGCCAGCCCCAGGCCTCCCCCGGTGGGTCCAGAGAAGCAGCACAGTTACAGTGTGCTCGCTAAGCCCATTCAGTGTGTGTCATGATGGTCTCCCAGGGTTGAAAGGAGCCTCTCTGAGATGGTCCATTCTGACCTCCTGTCCACCATCTCACCAAAGATTGTAGAGTCCTTGAAGATGTCCAGTGATGGTGAACTCTTTCTTTCCCAAGGAAGCTGATTACACGTTTGAGTACCTTTGTGAAAAAATAGTTCCCTTTTATGCTAAAACAAATTCTGTAACGCTTGTTGCAGCCTGACATGATCCTAGTTTTAACCCTGGGGGCTCTAAATTACCAGACTCTCTCCATATAGCAAGCATTAGGATGGACTAGGTTATGCCACAGTGACAAACAACCACCACAATCTTAGCAGTAATGAAAATATGAATAATTATTGCTGATCTTATAAAATGTCCATCAAGGGTTGGTCGAGGGCTTGGCTGGAGAGGAAAGAGAGTCTGTCCCAGCACTGAATGTTCAAGGTTACCCACATTATACATCATTCTGCTCTTAACTTTTTGGCTAAAACTCTTCATGTGGTCTCACCTGTCCATAATGGGGTCAAAAAGGGGCTCTTACTCAATGTCCAGGAGGCAGAGAGCTGGAAACACTTGAAGAGCAGCCTTAATGATCACCACAGTAGTTTTTGTATACTTGAAGGTAGTTACCATGTCATCCCTCATTTTCTTCTTGGGCTCACGCCCAGTTTACCCTCTCATTGCTGTGTTACACACTTTTTCTCCCTTCATCACCCAGTTCACTCTTCTCTGAATGTGATCGAGCTTTGTATCTCTGTACTGGTGTCTGCAACTGAGTGCAGTTTTCCGGGCATAGTCTAATCATGGAAAGCTCAGTGGGGCTCATCATCCCCTTCATCTGAAACATGACAGTGGGAACTCTGGGGCCTCGGTTGCATTTTTATTTTTTTGGGCAGCCACAGCACCCTGTGGTTGTCTATTCACTGGACCATAAGCTCCCGGGGGGAGTGTGGGGACTGTGACTGTCTTGCTTGTCATAGTGTCCCATAACTTAGCAAAAGTTCTTTTAAATCCTAATAAACATGCGTTGAATATATACATTGAATTTATTCTCTTTGCCTCTGCCCACTTTTTTTGCTCCTGCTATCATCTCCATCTTGCCCTGATATAATCAGCTTTCTCAGACCCAAGTACAAGTTTCATTTATTTCTTAAATTTGTTCCAGGTAGAGCTGAGAAAGTGTATTATCTTTGTAGTCAAAAAGTGGGTGTTTGACCCCCAGCTCTGATGGTGTCGCTCAAGAGCACATATTTCTGAAGCACCTATAATGGCTCAGGTGCCACAGGACCACAAGCCTGCCTTACATTGAGTGGGTTCATTTGGGTAAACACTATCACATCTCTAGATTAGAATGCAGGAATCTTTGGGTGTGTGTGGGTTTTTTTTTTTTTTTTTTTTTCGCTTTAGTGTTTTCCAGCCACAAAAGCATGCCAGGCATATAGTCCGTGCTTAATAAATATTAGCTTCATGAGTGAATGGATCTCTAAACTTCACTTTGCTTTTATGTATCAGAATCTCCTGGGAGGGCATGTGTAGTTTGAAAACAAAGTAGCACTTTGTCTCATTATCAGACTTTTGTGGTTGGTCATGATGTTTGAAATCTAAAATAAGACTAACGGAAGTTGTGAAATTTGTCTGTTAATCTCCGGGAAGCAAGGGTTACCCAAGGTTGCAGAACACTGTTTCAGATTGGTACTAATCTATTAATCACCATACATTGGGTACCATTGTTCATTGAATCCTGCTGGGCCACATGGAAGTAAGACTTTGTCATGTATATTGTTGAAGCTCAGCTATGTGAAACTGATCATACAAACCTGATCCACCAGTCTAGTAAACATCAAAGAAGAAAACAAGATTAGACTTTCAAGACTTGTTTTTTATGAGCCCCGGTACAGTCCTAATGATCAATAACCCTTCTGGTGCTCATAAATTACTGCTTAAATAATTCTGCAATTTTGCCTCTACTTACCTAAATAATTGATATCTCTTCATCTACCTTGGCCTACAATTCATTTTCTCAATAACTATTTTATGCTTGAAAATCATTTTCTTTGAGAAAATAGAGAGGGAGCTGAGTTGAGGAATATTGCTTTCTCTTTCATTCTTAAGTGCTTGATTATCAGTTGCTAAAAGGGGGCTTATCCTTCTTGTGATCTTGGGCTGATCATAATTTTAGAAAGCCTTTTTCCTTTCCATGTATGGACAAGCATGAGAAATATGAAGGGCAACCACGTATGACATGGATATGTGATTTTGGGGACAAGCGATCTGTGTGAGCCTCAGGGGGATTCAGATGGAGAGAGCTAGCAGAGAGGGTGTGTGGGTGTGCCAGGGTGTGAAGTTTGCAGAGATGGATGGGGAGGAAATCTGAGTGATGGAGGTTTTGTGTGTGGTGAGGGTAGTACGGAGTTGGTGTCTACTGGTGGAGGCTGATGAACCATATCCCTCTGTTCATCTCTAGTCTTGAGAGCACAAGTCTGGAAGAACTTCAGAGATCATCCTGGTAATTTCTGACACTGCCAGACCAAATGACTACTAGACTAGCCCTGGTTTCTAATTTGAAATGTTTCCAAAGAAGATTCCTCTTTCAACCTTTACAGCCACTTGAATGTTGGACTGTACTCAGTGCCTGCACAATCTTCACTTTGTCTAGCCCAAATTCTCCCAGCTGTGGTCTGAGCCCTTAGAAGAATGAAACCTCTGTGAGGTAAGAACTGCCTTGGTGGCATGAGAAAGGCAGCTCTGGGTGGTCTTTGAGTGTTACATAAGGACAGGGGTGCTATGGTCCAGGTTCTAGGGAGAAGACATAGGACTACGTGCTCTCTGGTTTTACCAGAAACCTTCATAGGTATCTTAATCCAGGAAGAACAGGCCCTGTATACTATGGTTGGCTTCCAATCCTTAGGTATTGCTAGGACGCAGTGGACATCTTGAGCACACGTGTTCTCTTTTCCGAGCTGGTGCACAGGCGTGCTGAGGGTCCAGAGGGTACCCGGCAGGTATTGGTGTTGAGGTGTGGTTCTTGTGTTATTTGGTCAGAAGTCAGTTAAATGTACCTTCAGATTAAATCCAGCAGAACGAAAGAATTCCTGAAAGGCTTGAGAGAAGAGCCATTTTAGGGGAAAACCATGGGTACTTCTTAGTCTCTTTTTTTTAGGGTGAGCAGCACAGTTTCAAGCTTAATGCTGACTCTGCATGTCAATCAGGGCAGCATGGACTCCAAACAGCCTAGGAGAAGTTTTTAAAAGACTCTCCTGAGAAATCTCAGCAGCCAACTAGTTAGCAAAGTACAAACCCCTCCAACTTGGAGCCGGCAGGCATCCCCATAGGTGAGATGGGCAGGATGGAGAACATGGGGGTCCCACTCTGCCCATTTTCTGGGGGGCGTCACAGGCAACCTTCCCTTGGTCCTCTGGAATAGCTCACAGTAATCACTGTTACCACTGACTGAGCATTTTCTATGTCCCACCCTGTAGTATGGGCTTCAAGTAGAGTATCACAGCTAAGCCCTGCAGTAATAGGATGGGCCAGGCAGGTGTCATTCTCACTCCCACTTCACAGATGAGCCCTGTGGTCACAGGTTCTTCTGAACTGATTTGCGGATTGGACCGAGCAGGCCAAAGTGCAGCGTGTGGGCCAGAAAATGGGAGGCCGGGGAAGTGACCCCCTTTCTCCAAGCACACGTGTTAAGAGGCAGAGTGAGCACACAGACCTACACTCTGCCCAGCTCACTCCTGTGACGGCTCGCCTCCAAGAACCATGGGCGGCACAGGCAGGGCTGCGCTCGGAGGCTGTCTATGCCAGGGCAGTAGCTGACACGGGGGGTGGGGTGCGGTGGGGGTGATGCTGGAGATGCAGAAACACAAGGGAAGGACGGCTGCCATTTCCGGGCTCTAAAAGAGCCTATAACGTAGGCAAATCAGGATTTTATGTCATCTTAGTGGTTGGAAAACTGGCTGTATGACCGGTTGGGCTGTAAAAATCAAATGAGAGAGGAAGGGAGAGAGTACAGAACTGACTTATTACACCAGGGAATAAAGAGTGTGGAAGGGGGGGCTTCCCTGATGGCGCAGTGGTTGAGAGTCCACCTGCCGATGCAGGGGACACGGGTTCGTGCCCCGGTCCAGGAAGATCCCACATGCTGCGGAGCAGCTGGGCCCGTGAGCCATGGCCGCTGGGCCTGCGCGTCCGGAGCCTGTGCTCCGCAATGGGAGAGGCCACAACAGTGAGAGGCCCGCGTACGGCAAAAAAAAAAAAAAAAAAAAAAAAGAGTGTGGAAGGGGAGGGGGAGGAGAGAAAGCACCGACAAGGGAGTGGAGGTGATGGGGGGCGCCGCTGAGACAGGAAGAAGCCGACGGTGGCATTCAGCTTTGGTTCTAATTCAACACAGGAAGGAAGGGAGACGACAAAGCCTCATTTATAGCCGCACTTGGACCCGTTCTGTCCAACCCACACCTCAGTTCAGAGCAACATATGACCACAGGGATCATTTCCACCGCAAATGCCTCCGGCTGTATCTGAGTCTTATCCCCAGATGACATAAAATGAGAAGTTGTAGGACACTGAGCCAGGGGCAATCACAGTGCGCTGCCTAGTCATTTTAAGTCAACACAGCCAGATTAAGCAATCAGGATGACCAAATCCAGGAATAAAGAGGACCTAGAGCTTTATGACGTTGGCCTGTGGTATGGTCAAGGCCAGATCTGTGGCTGGAATATTTTTATGGCAATGTGAACCTAATTAAGATCAACAAATGATAAATGGGGCGTTTTTATTTTGCTCCTTTCTTTACTACCAAGTTACATCAGCTCTGTAGCTGGAAACATGCAGCTGCCCAGGTAGGACTTGGGCTATATGCCTCTTTCCTGATGATGCCATACTACCAGCAGGGGGTGGATCACAAGGGTGCGTTACCAAAACACAAAGAAGCTCCTCCAGGAGGGGAGAGGAAGGGAATGGAACCCCTCACCCTGCACCCTCACCCTCAAGGCTCAGAGGTTACCCCAGGGGTTCAGGCAGGGTTTACAGCATCCAGTCTGGGTTTATGACCCAGACTACCAGACTGTTTCCTCTTCCTTGGGGCGGTCCAAGTCCTGATTGCATCATTCTGGCCTGCCCCAGTTCCTTTAAGGGGGGCGTGAGCAGCTCCAGGCCCTTGACATGCAAATCACACAGTTTCACTGCTGGTAAATGGTTCTGCAGACCGGCTGAGTAATACCATCCTGCCCAGCTGGCAGTTTATCTCGTGCTTTCTGCTAAATCCGGTTTACACGCTTTTTATTCTCAATACCTTACAAAAGTGGGAAAAATAAAATTGGCCTTAATAGAGGAATTTCAACAAATTGGGCTAAAACTAGGGACTCAGGAGTTAAACTGCCTTGTCCCAATCCTGACCCTACTGCTTTACTTGTATGACTTTAAACAAGTTACTTAATCTCTCTTAATACCTCAGTTTCCCCAGTTGTACAATGAAGATGAGAGTACCCACCCATTGAATGAGTAAATAAATTCAAAGTGTTTGCATCAGGGCTTCAAACATAGTAAATGTGCAATCAATGTTAGCCATTAGCGAGTGAAAACCCCTTCTGCAGTCAAAGGATCATCAACATGTCAGAGCAAATGCTTTACGGTTTATTCTCCTTTCAAATACTGCATGTCAAGGCTCCATGTCTAACTTAGTCAGATTGGCATGGAATAGTTTGGGAGGGTAGGGACAAATGGGTGTCGGGAAGAGGGAGCAGGGTGATAAGGCCTGAGGATTTCTCAAGATTCCTGTTGCAAGAGGCGAGATGGTCTTGAGGGAGGGATGTGTCCGTGTGACCTCATCTTGATCTCCATGGTACCTGCTGAGCTCAGGGAACGGGGCAGCCCCAGCAGACTCAGCACCTGCTGATCAAATGGCTTGTGGCCAGCCCGCCTCAGGAAGTGTGGGCCTGTGGCCTTGTGATTCTCAGAAGGGATGCGAGGTTTAGGAGAACTGATGAAAGTTGTGAAACAGAGCTCTAACCCTGGAGTCGGAGACGGAGCTTTAGGTCAATATCACGTACCTCCTCTCTCTCCTCACATATAAAGGAGCGATGGGGATGAAGCACTGGAAATCCCATCATTGCAGGCTTTGGCTGTTGGATAATCTGTCTGATAGGTCTGGAATGATCTTAGAAGAATGGACTGAACCTGAACTGGGGGACCCAGGTAGCAGGCTTGAGAATAGATTGTGACGAGGGAAGCTGCTAAGTCTAGAAGGTATTTGGGTCCTCTGCAGGCCTGTGATAATGGATTTTTAAAGTGAACACAGGAGGCCTGCTTTATTCTTTGTGGTTCTTTACACTGTGGAGTAAACCATATCCAGTAGCTAATCAGTCCCACTGCTCTTCAGAGCTGCGAAGTCACTACAAATGCCAAAAAAAAGTCCTCAAGTCAGAATGAGCCTCCCTTTCCAGAAGTCTGTTGGATCAGAACAGCAAAGATTTAGACTCTAGACCAGATCCACTCTTTACCAAGTCTGAAACCTTTGGGTAATCAACTAACTCAGCTTCTCAGAGCCTCTCTTGTTCACAAGCCTCTCTTGTGTAAAATGTACCATGGTATTCACACTGGAAATAGTGGTAGAATGAGCTGCTTGCCTCACAGGGATATTGGGAAGATCTAGTAAAATTGCATGGGTGAGAGTATCTAGTGCACTGCTAAGAGCTAAACATAAAGGGCGGCTCCTAGCTACTCTCTTCACTCGAAAGTCATTTTTCACATTGGGATGCAAAAAAGAATCCCCAACAGAGACCATCACTTCTGCCCAGATACCCCTTGGCTGCTCTATAATTCCCAGTCCTGTTTGTAGTTAGAGGGAGGCCATGTTCTGGCCAATCTGGTGTGAGCAGAGCTGATGCGTGTCCCTCCTAGGAGACGTAGTTAAATAGTAAGCACCGCCTCCATCTCTCCCTTCCCTTGCTATGGCAATCTTGGAAGTTGCATTATCAGATGGCATAGTTATGAGTTGGAAGAGGGCCGTTGAACTTGCTCTCACTGGATGAGAAATAAGCAATTACTATGTCTAGCTGCTAGGAGTTGGAGGGTTACTCTGTGGCAGCAATACTTAGCAGTCATTACCCTGACTCAGAATGAAAGCTGTGGTTAGGAAGAGATAGGCCACATTCATTTAAGTGACATACACAATGTGATGCCAACCTTTGCTCTCAGGAAGTTGCTGTGAGTCAAGAGTTTTATCCATTCTGCTCAAAGCTTATTTTAATTACATGTGGGGATGGGACAAATCCTTCTAGACAAGAAAAATCCCTTTTGTTACAAAATGTATTTATTTCAGCCAGATAAAATTCTCCAACTGCATACATGGGTACATATTATAAGGTCCTTCTTTGATACATGTCCTGCTTACAAGAGCCATTTCTAATTATTAAAAGGCATACCAAACAAACATCTTTGTCTCTTAAAATATAATTTAAATAAATTGCTAAGGTATAAGCCGTAAGTCTGGTCATGGATGCGAGCGGAGTGCGATTCTTCAGTGATGAGTCCAGAGCAATATTGGCACACTGCCCCCACGATGAGATTCCACAAGTCAGCGAGCACCTGAGCTCACCTGCTGATTGACCTGCCGATTATGTGGATAGTTGCTCTTGGGGCATCGAGCTGCCTTCTGTGAAAAAAGTTATGTGCAAAGTATGACGTAGGCAACGTGGAGAGGCCTTTCACAGAATGCAAACGCCATTCACGCAACTTAAGGATGAAAGCTTGGTGAAAGCAAATCTGTTGTTTACACTGCTGGGTATTGTGGCCCCGTCTCACTGGGCACTCAATAAATATCTATTAAATGAAAGTAAGGATAAAAGAATAAGCTGTAGCAGTTGCCTTGGTGCTCATCTGTTGTCAGGATGGGGCTTTAAGTTATGAGCTTTATGGACACACTTTTTTGTTCAGAGTAAACTGTTCTATTTGGAAGCCATCCCTTTCCTTCTCTTCAAGTTCTTCATTAGCATTTACAGACTTCTTGCAGAAGTCTGCCAGTATTCGGAGCTCGTTGGCTTACAGAAGAGCCCGACACTCCATACAAAGTCTTGGTTTGTCCCTTGAAGTATAACGCCTGATGGGCTCAGAAGTTCTAGGATCTGATTTATTCTTCACACCTTTTCTCCTTTTGGCTCCTGTTAATATCCCAAACCCCAAGTAGCCATGGAAACGCAGAGGCTGAGCAGTGTATTTCTTCATGAAATCTCATTTCAGTATCAACTGTTTCCAGGACCGTGGCTCCCTCAGGACTTGAAACACTGTAGTTGATCTCTTGACGTTCCGTCCTTCACAGAGTTCTCCACCTGCTCCCCGAAGGTAAGGTTCTTGTTCTAAGGCTGATGCTGAGGAGTTCCCCACAAAGGAAATTCCTGGAAAATCTCTGTTCCCCTTTTGATTCTCATACCATCTCTCCCATTCCCCATAAGGCTATGGATGCAATTCTGGAGAGACAAAGGAAAAGTTTCTAAACTCATCCTGGTTAATCATAGGAAGATGTCCCTCATCAATTGGAGTTAAAACTGGTTCTTCCTTTATGAAGTCGGGGTCAAAATTACTGACGTCTTCTCGGGATTTCTGTCAGAAAGGAAACAAGGAAAATTTCAGATTCTATGCACTTGAGGTTTAGTCATCTTCCATGGGACTTAGCCCATTTCAGTGAGTTCGGAAGACTACCCTGCAACTCTCGCGGTAGTGTTATTCACAGTTATGACAATTGGTTAAACAGTGCTTTATGCTAATTCTACTGCATTGTGTGTTACTAGGGCATTTGGTAACTGCCAATTCACTAACGCCACAAAAATCTTGCTGAGCAGGCCAGCCTTAGGTTGGGAAACTAAAAAATTAATTTGCTCACCTGACCCAGCCAGCTGGTTCACCCTCCCCATTTCACTGAGGTACCACTTCTCAGCAGGCCTAATGGAGAGGCACATAAACCAACAGAAGTAGAGCAAATTCACGCTTGCCCCACCTCCTCTTTTACGAAGGTCTATATGCTTGAAGAGATTTTCTTGAAAGACTTCTTGGAAATGTTGAGTTTAGGGAACAAATGCCTCTCACTTTACTCAATGGCCAGATTCATTCTGCCCTGCTGGCAAAGCTTTCCCTCCTCCCAGAGGGGCTGGCAGGGGGATGTCCATTAAAGGAAGTGGCTTTGTCTCTGTGTCTCAACCTAGCAGGCCGTTACAGATTAAGCTAATGACTCTTGGAAATGTGTATTTTACATCTTCATAAACTAATGCTGGAGAGATCATTTTTACCACTGCGAGACCTCCTACTTCTCTTCCTTGAGTCAATGATATTTTTCTCTCTGCCTTTGAGCACGCCTCGTCCCCCTAACTCTTGATGTACTGCCAGCCCAGCTTCTCTGCCTTCCCATTGTGGTTCTCTTGACCCACCCATGAGAAAGAGCTTAGCTCTCAGACTGAGAGCTGGACCACCCTCAGGAATGCCACCCCACTCAGCTGCCTCACTTCCTAGTGAGGTGCTCCTAGTCAAAGAGGACTCGGCCTCTTCTGCCCTGAGCCCTGTGCTGCAGTAGCTGTTACAGACCTGAGCTCTCCAAGCCAGGGAGCCAGGCTTAGGGCTTTGAGGAGCATTTCATGGCCTCTCTACTTTCTTGGGGGCTTGGGAAAAGGCACCCTGACTAAGGAGCATAAGGAAATCAGCTAGGAACAAAGAATTTCTCAACCAAACACTTTTGGGGAAACCTGGAAAGTTTCAAGGCCTCTTAGACCCCAGGAACTTTTAAATTAAGAGAGGATGGGGCCAGGGCCAGGGCAAGCAAGAGGTTAAAAACTTTTTGAGAAGTAACGCTGGCACACAGAGAGACGTTGCCTCAGGGGCAAGGAGCCCAGCCTCCTCCTGGGTGAAGTGCCTTGCAAAGCGTCAGGCTGAACTTCCAGTCTGATCATTCCCCAGTGGACCACCTGGCTGCTCAGTGAAACACTGAGACATTTTAAGCAAGAAGAAGGTCTACTAAGGTGGTCTTGGACACTTACAATTCTGGGTCTGAAAGGTGGTTCTACTTGGCGATGGTTCAGCTGGGTCCAGTCGATCTCCTTAAAGAAAGGATGTCTCAGGATGGCATGCTCGCCACCCTGACTCGGGCTGCCCAAGCGCATAGTGGGGTTCTTGGTCATGAACTGAGAGGGAGAGAAAGAGAGTCAATCATCATTCAATCCTAGACAATAAGTATGTCACAAGACGGTAGGCATTCGCTCTGGCAGAAGAACCGATGTGAGGCTTTCTGGCTGATCTGGCTTAACCGGCTGAATTTTCCCATCACAGGCGGCACAGCCACCATGAATCATCCCGTAAAGGCGCAATTTTCCTTTACACATGAGGCGCAAATTGCTCATGTGTATTTATGGCCTTCCCCACTTCCATTTCAGACATGGCAACTAAAATAAAACCGAGGGGCCCGGTTTTCTTTCCTGTAAATACCATGTATATTTTTTTTCCTCTTTAAAGAAAAGAAATGCTTTATAAAATAGTGTGCTTTTCTCCAGCACTGCAGTTGTGGACAGCCGGCATCTTATGAATGGGGCTACTTTTCAGAACAGCTGTGCCATTCTTCTGAGAGACCCAACCAGCCGGCCAGGATTCCCACTCTCTGACAAGACCACAGAGAGAAGAATGAGAGTCATTTTTCTGAAGAGCTGTGTGAAGAAGCCGCAAGGGTGAAAACCTTAAAGTTCTGTGTTCGGGCTCCAGGAAAAACAAAGTTGGCCGCTTTTATTATGCAACAAAGATATCACAGTTTTGAGTGAAAAGTTTTTTTTCTTTGAGATGCTCCCTTCTCTCCTGCCTGCCCCTCCATTTTGAAATGTTTCATGACTCAGACTCATGCCACATAGTCCAAAATTTAAAAGCACTGCCATACGTTCAAGGAATGTGTGTATATAAATCCCCTGTATTTATATCAATTGGGCAACTTCCTCGTGGCTGAGCTCCTATCAAGATGTTTTGGGCTAACCCTCCTTTCACAGAGTGGTCAGTAAAGGCATTCTGATCGTATCCTGACCAAAGACCAGTATAGGATAATTCACTTTTCATGGCCAGAATGTCATTTTCAATTTTAAAGACACATAAGCTAATTTCCCATTATCAAAAGAAAATTGCCTTGGATAAAAACTTTTTAAAAACTTAAATCAAGTTATCTTTGAATGGATTTATAACAGTCCCCAAGCACCCCTTTCCAAGTCTGATTTATGAACACAAAAGTAATGGTGTGTTCATAGAAATGGCTTTGGAGTGGAATTTACACAGTATTTTGGAAAAAATCTTGAAGGTGCACCCAAGAAAGGGTAGGGTTTGGAGGTGAGCAGCCCTGCCATGTCAGGTGTCCAAAGCTGCAAAACCTTCTGGATCGCTTCAGGTGAACGGGATCAGGTGGAGGATGGAGGCTGCCGAAATCCCTAAGCAAATCTGACAGGACAGACCTCATAAAATGCTAAAAAAGCTTCCAAGGGGAGCTAGTAAAAACTGAAGACACGGATGGGGTTTAATGGTTTCTCCTCTTTCCTAGAGACAAGGAATGAAAGGCCTGGTGGTGCTGAATTTGGACGTGGAACTCGAAAGTCAAAGCAGCTTTCAGAGCTCCACAGCAGTTAGCACTCTGGGCACGCATGGTGATCAGCGTAGACTTAGGAAATATATCTCATAAACAACTCTGTTCTGACAGAGCTAGGAGCTCATGCTGCGTGGGCTCTCCCCAGATAAGTCTGTGCAACTCAGAAAGGCAGGGGAAAGTAAATACACAAAAGAAATGAGTAGGTTCTCTCCTTAGGAAAGCCAGTGGGATACAATCCCTGATGGAATAGCCATGTCTGTTCTAAGAGCCAATTAACAAAAAACAAACAATGCTGCAAAAAACTCAAGCTACAAGGACAGCAGAACAGACCCAGATGGCTTGTGGGAAGCTCCCAGGCCTGCCAAGGGTGCGAGCAGAGGACACCTTGTGAATGTGTGAGTACAACTTGTTCTTCTGGGCCAGAGGAACAGTGTGGGGCTCTCGATGCCAGGGTGGAAGAAGCCCTGGTGTCTGAACAACTTTGCCCATTTTTCCCTGCCCCGGCGCGGAAGCCAGACTCCCAAGGGGCACCGTGGAAAAGCACTGCCCGAGGAACAGGAGACCAAATCGTGGCTGCGCTCCTCTGTAAACTTCATCCCTGGGAATGGAGTCAGGCAGAATAACCCTTTCACTAGCTTATGCTTAGAATTCTGGTAAATCCTTTCGAATAATCAAGCAGTTTTGTTTTAACTTTGGCTGTATCTAAAGGGCTCAAGATATCCATTCTCCACATTAAAAAAAAGTTCAGTTTACAAAGGTTTGCAGGTGTCTATGCAAGGCAGTGCACTAGGCCTCATAGGGGGTGGGTACACGGATGACAAGGACAGTATCTCCCCCCATGAAGGAGCTGATCCAGAGAAGGGGCAAAGGCAAGCACACTTTATCTGTAACACAGCTGGACGAAAGGAAGAGAGACACAGCCACGTGCAGCGGGAGCTTCGGAGAGAGACTGGGAAAATCGCATTGGGGGCTGGTGGTGAGAGGGCAGGCGATGGCCTCCCAGAAGAGGTGACAGTTGATGACATGAGGCAGATACATAGAATTAACAGAGCCAGGAAGGAAGAGCGCAGTCACGCCCGAGAATGCAGTTGGCACGGCTGTAGGCAAGCACCGGCCACGTTGGTGAGGGAGCCTGTAGGGTGGTAGGGCTGGCGTGAAAGGACGGCCGAGGAACCGTGGGGCAGCCAGTAGGACCCGACAAAAGCGTACGAAGAGGTGAATGACGAGAGCTGCCCTGTGATTCAGGGATGACTCTAGCCACGATGGGATGGATAAATCCCTAATGGAGGGGTAAGAGATTTGTGGGTAGGGGGCTGACTAGTTAGGAGGCTGAGACGACAGCCGAGCAGACATGACAAGTCTGGAAACTAGATTTTCTGGTTAGTGGAAAGGAAAAGAGGGGAGCAGGTCCTGGAGGGCTTGTGGAAGAAAAATGAGCACATTCCACACTGCCTGGAGCTGGGAGAAAGGGGCAGGAGGACAGCCAGGTCCCAGGGTCCTCTCCGGCTGTTGAGGGACGGAAAAGGATAGCAAAAGAGAAACTGATTATTGTTGGGAGTATTAGTGTTAATAGAAGTATCGTAGTAGTAGCGGTAGTAACTTTTGTCAAAGGGATGAAAACAAAAACATCTACCATTTCTCAAGGTCTTACAGATCTGGGAGGTTGGTGAGCTCAGCTTTGCATCTGAGATGTGCAAACATCCCCCAGGAGCTGACGAGCCCTGTAAGCCTGGGGTGCAGGCCAGGGTGAGAGGTCTGACACCCAGGGCCATCACCGTTTGGTGAGAAAGAGCTGATGCTGGAAGGGCAGGTTGAGGTACAGGGAAGGCAGAGGTGGAGGGAGACAGAATAGAACTGAGAGCAGCTCCAGGCCACAGACATCTTATTTGGCCCATATAGAGTGTTTTAAAAATAATTTTAACTACTTGTCAAACATTTAAAAAGTAGCAAATGTCACATCGCACACACGAAAGTCAAGTTTTCCAAATTCCCTTGGAAGATGGAATATTCTGGAACATTGGACTTGCAATTCTTCTTGGTGAAAATGACCTGGAGTTGAGCAGTGGCTGCCTGAGGCAGGTGACCCCCTGGTCCCACCACTCCCCTCGGCCTCATACCTGGCTGGCTCCCCCCGCATGCCTGAGCCCTGGCTCTGAGCCCTGGCATAGGGTGGAAAGAAGGCCAGGGTGGCAGCAGGAGCTCGTGAGAAAGCCGGAGCAGGATGAAGGCCACGGAACAGAAACCAGTGCAGGGACCATTCCGGGCAGGAGGAGGGGCGATGGGTGGTGCTGAGGGCGTGGAAGGCTGGGCGGGGAGGGTTATAGCTCCTCTATGACTAACCCCTCCCCCCTCCAAAGATGCAGAGGTGGGAAGTTCAGGGAACACTGAACATCAGTTCCAGGCCTGGAATCTTTCACAGTACATGTCGGTGGAGGGGTATGGGGTTGGGGGCAGGAGGGGTTCACTGCCCTAGGCCAGGCCCAGGACTCGCCTTAAACACCGTGTTCCTGCTGCTGTGATGGTGACAGCACGATCCCGTTGCAGAAAACTTCCTCTGTTTGCTTATGTCCCTACTGGGACCCGAATGCCAAACAAGTTAACAACCATGGCGTTTACAACCACCACTCAGCTGTGTCTAAGGTCATACTGAAAACTTGCCTCACCTCAACTGACCTTCTCCCCGACTGTGGTCCCAACGGGGAAGTCAGCCAAAGAGGAAAATAAAGTGACTCCATGGAAGATTCTGGACGCATATACTAAAGGAAGCAGAATGGCTGCTAGGGTCCATGAAAGCACGTTATAAGCCGCAAAGAGGGAGGAGGCCAGGGTGGAAAATCTGATTCCACCCCGAATGTAAGTCTCCAGCTAACTGGAGAGCAGGGGCAAGAATGTGCGGACTCGTTTCATATTCCCCTTCCTCCTGTGGCCCTCGTGAAAGTGGAATTTCTCTAGAGGATCCTGAAGGAATCAGAAGCACACCTGCCCAGAGAATGAGAAACAACAGTTCCTTCAAGGCTGCAGAGAAGGCATGACCACAGGGGAAAGCAGTCAGCCAGGCACCTTCCTGAAGAAACATAAGCAATGTAGGCCAGGTCTGTACAGGAATGTCCTGCAAAGCCTCCTGCCAGCCAGGGATGGATTATAAAGGATGTAAGAGCTCCTCTGCTATGGAGGGCCCAGAGGGGAGCTGGTTAGGCTCTGCAGCTTCACGGCTGTGTTTGGAGGCCAGTTCTCCCACTGATGAGCTGTGTGACTTTGGACAAATGTATTAACTTCCCTGGACCTCAGATTCCTCAACTATAAAATGGAGATTTGTCTGTATATCCTAATATTATAATGAGTAAATGAGATAA